>NC_059362.1:15816825-16138940 GCF_019703515.2 Myxocyprinus asiaticus
TGCCTCAATTCGGCGTGGCATGGAGGTGATCAGTTTGTGGCACTGCTGAGGTGGTATGGAAGCCCAGGTTTCTTTGACAGTGGCCTTCAGCTCATCTGCATTTTTTGGTCTCTTGATTCTCATTTTCCTCTTGACAATACCCCATAGATTCTCTATGGGGTTCAGGTCTGGTGAGTTTGCTGGCCAGTCAAGCACACCAACACCATGGTCATTTAACCAACTTTTGGTGCTTTTGGCAGTGTGGGCAGGTGCCAAATCCTGCTGGAAAATGAAATCAGCATCTTTAAAAAGCTGGTCAGCAGAAGGAAGCATGAAGTGCTCCAAAATGTCTTGGTAAACGGGTGCAGTGACTTTGGTTTTCAAAAAATACAATGGACCAACACCAGCAGATGACATTGCACCCCAAATCATCACAGACTGTGGAAACTTAACACTGGACTTCAAGCAACTTGGGCTATGAGCTTCTCCACCCTTCCTCCAGACTCTAGGACCTTGGTTTCCAAATGAAATACAAAACTTGCTCTCATCTGAAAAGAGGACTTTGGACCACTGGGCAACAGTCCAGTTCTTCTTCTCCTTAGCCCAGGTAAGACGCCTCTGACGTTGTCTGTGGTTCAGGAGTGGCTTAACAAGAGGAATACGACAACTGTAGCCAAATTCCTTGACACATCTGTGTGTGGTGGCTCTTGATGCCTTGACCCCAGCCTCAGTCCATTCCTTGTGAAGTTCACCCAAATTCTTGAATCGATTTTGCTTGACAATCATAAGGCTGCGGTTCTCTCGGTTGGTTGTGCATCTTTTTCTTCCACACTTTTTCCTTCCACTCAACTTTCTGTTAACATGCTTGGATACAGCACTCTGTGAACAGCCAGCTTCTTTGGCAATGAATGTTTGTGGCTTACCCTCCTTGTGAAGTGTGTCAATGATTGTCTTCTGGACAACTGTCAGATCAGCAGTCTTCCCCATGATTGTGTAGCCTAGTGAACCAAACTGAGAGACCATTTTGAAGGCTCAGGAAACCTTTGCAGGTGTTTTGAGTTGATTAGCTGATTGGCATGTCACCATATTCTAATTTTTTGAGAGAGTGAATTGGTGGGTTTTTGTTAAATGTGAGCCAAAATCATCACAATTAAAAGAACCAAAGACTTAAACTACTTCAGTCTGTGTGCATTGAATTTATTTAATACACGAGTTTCACAATTTGAGTTTAATTACTGAAATAAATGAACTTTTCCACGACATTCTAATTTATGGAGATGCACCTGTGTGTGTGTGTGTGTGTGTGTGTGTGTATATATACACACACACACACACACACACACACATATATACATACATACACACATTTTGTGAATTGTGGATAATGCTCATTTTCCTTTTTGTGTAAAATCTGTTCACTTTTAATGCTCTCTGATTCTACACTCATAATAATTTTGAGATTTACGCATTTCGATTTCATGACAAAATTCCATCAAATTTAATAGTGTAATCTTAAAAAAAAAAAGAAATTATACAGGTGCCCCCTTTTGCTCTCAAATGTTAGTCTGGAGCCTTGAGTGAGTTTGAATTTTTTCATCTGTCTGCAGTGAGTTTAAGTGAGTTTATGCTAGAAAAAAACAACAGTGTGAAAGAGTGTGATGAATCACTCCATTTGACCTACATTTCATTTTTAGCCTACTTGTAGTTTATTACCTCCTGCTCCACCTCTACCTCTCTACAGCTTGATTCCATTCATAAGTTGAACCATTCATGAACCCTAACTCTGCCGTTTGAAGATAAATCATTGGATAGCCTTTGATAAGTGTGAGGATCACAGTGACATTGAAAAAACTTTAGAAATACAGATAAGCAGAGGTTTTGAAGGCTGTCTTTATTATGAAAAAATGACATAATGCTTGCATCTTCAGAGAGATTGATTTATTGACTACTGGACTACATAGATTGTGTAACTCCAGTTTTGTAATAGTATGTAGCTTAATTCCTCTTCTCTGTAAATAGTTTGGAGCTATAGCGAGTTTGTCTAAACAAGTATTTGTCTCTTCTTGCTGAGGGTTATTGTTTTCCTTTCAAGGATTTATCCAGATTTCTGTTTTGAAAAAATAATGATTGTATTTAACCTGCAGATGTTAAATTATGTCTCAAATATGACTTTAAAAGCTTGAATTGAGACAAATGTATGTAACCAGAGGGTCAGTGGCCATTTTTCACAATTTCAGTTAAAGCAAAGAAGTACAATCTATGCTTTTAATAGGTTTGCTCTCTACAAATGAAAGAGCATTTGCGTGATCTACAGATGAGTTGTAAATAACATTTGCCTTTTAATCTGATAAAAAAAAAAAAGCTTTATTATTGCAAAGTAAACATGAATTTGGTGATTGAGAACTTTAATCTGATTGGTCAGTTGCAGCATTCTGTGGTCAAATACATTTGTATTGTTAGACTTCTTAACTGTATAATTGACAGTCTTCCCAGTCAACCGATTTCTAACAAGTCTGTGCTTGTTTCAGTTCTCTTGTATCACTTTGTGATCTTCTCTCAAAATAAAATAATTTAAACTCAAATCAATATTTTGTGTCCATTTGTTTATTATTTTGTAAGAAGCCATGTAATAAGCGGCATAATGTACAGGCAGCCAGTCTTTATCGCAAAATAAACCTCACAGGGTCCTGATCACCCTGTCTGGATAGACTGTACTTGGGCTACTTGAACGACGGGCATACCTTTGTTGCTCTCAGATTTCCAGTGTCAACTCGCCACTGACACTTCTATAGACGCACTAAATCTTTATGTATGTATGTTCAAGGTTGGACCCATCAATCATTATCTTCTTAAATCCATGTGCATCAGAATGTATGGGACCTGAGTGGAGTAAAAACCTTTTTTGCTGATAATGAAGTGCAGGATCCTATCAGAAGAATTAGTTGGCATTTGTTAATTTTTTACTTAATTTTTTCCCCCCTTTCGCCCCAATTTGGAATGCCCAATTCCCAATGCGCTCTAAGTCCTCGTGGTGGCGTAGTGACTCGCCTCAATCCGGGTGGCGGAGGACGAATCTCAGTTGCCTCTGCATCTGAGACCGTCAATCCGCGCATCTTATCACGTGGCTTGTTGAGCGCGTTACCGCGGAGACATAGCGAGTGTGGAGGCTTCACACTATTCCTTGCGGCATCCAGGCACAACTCGCCACATGCCCCACCGAGAGCAAGAACCACATTATAGCGACCATGAGGAGGTTACCCCATGTGACTTTACCCTTCCGAGTCACTCAGCATGCCCTGGATTCGAACTCATGTCTCCAGGGTGGTAGTCAGCATCAATACTCACTGAGATATCCAGGCCCCCGTTAAGTTTTTACTTTGATGGTTTTACCATTTAGGCCAAGGTGCTGAGAGTGTGCAAAGATGTGCCTGCATGTGTGTTAGGGCTGGACAATTCATCTGATTTTATTTTCAATTATCAACGATTATGAAAACAAGATAATCGAGAGAAAACGATTATTGTGCCGCATTCCGTTTTGCAATGAAACACCCCAGCATTATATCTTTAAAGCATCCTTTATTAAAGTTCAAATAATAAGGAAGCGAATTATGAAAATAAACTCAAAAACTGGCATTTCTCTGTGCAACCAGCGCCGCGTCTGAGTTGTGTGAAATGACCGGGGAAGAGACTGAATCTTCTCCTGGCTAATGCACACTTTGGCACGGGGACGCACACGTTTGCTGCAGCTAGATTATAACATGATGGCTTGCGACGTAGTGAATCATAATACATAAGTATTATCAATCTTATCATGAAGAAAATCGGCAATATGCAGCTCTATTAAGAAGAGAAAGTTTGTTTTTTGTGAGTTAAAGATTGATCAGAGTAAACAAAAGTGAGAGAGTGTAGTCTTAGCTCATTATACACTGGAAAAAAATACGTTTTTGATTAGTCTTGTTTTCCAAAATAATATCTAAAACTCCTTTAAAACAACATACATTTACTTTAGGAGCAATACTGCATAAGAAAAAATTGAACATTGAGAATGTTGAATACAATATTTAATCAGGGATCGACATTAATGCTTGTCTGGGACAAGTGGATTTTTGAAGGGGCAAGTGAAAGAGAATTTTACTTGCCTGACCAGACAAGAAGACTGATTGAAACATCATTAATGAAAAACTAACAGGCTATATTTATGATAGCCTAGGCCTGTGTCACTTATTAGAAAGTTCATATTCTAATTCTGCTGTTGAAAATAATCCAGAGCATGCAATTTTATAATTCGCTAGCGATCTAGTAATAGCTGTGCCCTGTTTGATTGACAGGTGCCGTGTGCTGAACATGTTCCGAAAATGCTCGTGCTAATGCGTGCCTGAACGGTCAAATACATTTGAAAATTATGGCAAAATGCCTGTCTTGGTGAGGGATTCATGTAAACAGAGAGTGATGTCTAAAGTGAACATAAACAGCGGAGAAAAAAGTGGTGTCGGACTTGTAAGTATAAATGTAAGCTAATAGACCTGTTGCTGTCTAGTGTGTCATTATAATAATCAAACAATCATATCAAGAAAACACTCACTGCTCTTAACTGGGTACCTTTAGTAGCTTTAAAAAGTATTAATGTATTATAATCATACAGTAAAGACCAGTAGTAGTTTTATGTTGCATTTCATTCTGAATGTTTACTTGAAACTGCTGTTAAAAACTTTTATGCTGTTGAAAAAAGCACTGAATTATTTGTAATTTCTATATTTGTTCTATTATTTTTAATCTGTTTCTATTCATTGCTGTTTTTTATTGTTATTTTATTACTGACTGTTTATTGGTCTTGAATAATTACTCAAGAACTTGAAACCATTCTTCCATAATTAACAAATTAGTTAAGTGTTATTACTTGTTGTGGTTTTGAAGCTGATATTGAGAATCGTCAAATTTCACTACCGACTACTGAAATTTTGGTATCGTGATAATGTATAGCCTTTATTGTACATGGTACAATCTTGCTGCAATAACATGATGAAAAGATCTCATTCCATAGATGTGTGAGCACCCCTGCTGTTAATGATGGCGATGGAGGCTTTCCTTTATTTATCTACCATATTTAACAAAATAATTATCATATGACAATAGCCTCCTCCCATACCCAATGCAGTTTACATTTCAAGTTCAAGGAATCCACTGTTTAAAAGACAAGTTTAAAAAAAAATAAAATAAATGCATGATGTTTCCAAAGTCAATGAGTAATCGTGTAAAATAATCATGATCTCAATATTTACCAAAATAATCGTGAGTATGATTTTTGCCATAATCAAGCAGCCCTAATGTGTGTAGGTTCTGACTCCTAAATCTTGTCAAGTTGAAGATCTCAAGTTACTGTGTGAGACTATTTGAAATGGAATGCTTATAATGACAATTCCCAGCTGTTCTAAGTCATCTTATAGTTGTCTTTGGAGGGTAGATGCATGGTACAAGATTTTTGCCATAATTTTTCCTCACATGTCGATCTGTGCTGGTTGAATCAGACCAGAGCAGGATTAGGGTGGAGATTAATATGGAATATACTGTTGATTACACTATGAGCATTTTGCTGCCGAGCATTAGTTTGGATACTGTTGTCTGTGCAGTTTGCAATAATTTCCAAACATGGCTTATATTAGATGCTGAAGGGACAGTGTGAGTTTCGCAAGGAGATATGAAAACACTGCTAAAAACACACTGTGTCTCAGGGTATTATGTTTTGCCATGAAAAATCTGTCCAATGATTAACTGCCTTTTTTCATTCACCAAGTTAAATTCTAAACCTACTATAGATTGGGTAATGGTTAGTCAAGCAGAAATTTTTTCAGTGGAGAAGAATTAAACTTGAATTGAATTCTTGTGCCGTGGATAAGAAAATATGCTAACTTTCATAATACATAAGTTACTGTGCTAATAAAGTCTCCTGTGTTCCTTACATACTCTGTATAACTGATCCCATTTGGTCTACACAAAATGAGGCTCTCTTCGAAGATCCTTGCTTTTGGACACGTACTCTGACGTTGCCTTGAACCATGGTGCTCATACTGGTGACGCGAGTTCGAGTCGAGCGGGGTGTGTGACGTCGGCACCAGGGCGGCATATTAAGGGCGGGTTTAAGGGCAACGCTGCAGGGCTATTTACCCGATGGTGGGAATTGAGTTTGGTCTCACTCTTTAAACATGATCTGATGCCATTCATAGAAAAACAATAGGTGAAAATAGGTGTAATCTTGATGCTCCACCACCCGAATTGTTTTGTTTTTTCAGTGCTAATGGAAAAATGTCAGCAAGCCACACATGTAAGGTTGTGTTCTCACGAGGTCTTATGTTCTCTATAGTTGAGAATATTCTCAGCAGGTGTTTGGGAGATGGCCCGTGATTAATGTTGAGACGGTGTGCTGAGTGATTGCTCAATGTTTCTGTCCTCTCTATAGGACAGAGGAGAGCTTTGTATCACATGGCAAAGATGCACTGTCATTTTCTTGGCTGAGATGCTCTTGTATTTTGTGCATAGAGATTGTGTGTCAGCAACTGGTAATTTTAAGTTAATCTTATGTTTGTCTCTGGTCTCTGTATTGCAGGCACTCTGGTCGTCATGTTTATTGTTCAGATGAGATCCCCTCTGGTCCAGGACTCCCTGCACAGGATGACCATTACACAACGCAGGAACCGGGGACTGACGAAAAGGTAACAACAACGACTCTCAATTACCAACTAAATCCACAGCAAACTAAACGCCTTATACTTACCCCCAAAATAGTCAAATCAATCATTAAAAGATCAAGTCAATGTAACCTACACCAACCACATGTAGACTAATAAACATCAGCATATAAGCTATTTTACAAACCATATTTGCACACAAATCAAATCAAATTAGAATAGGTAAATGGAAAAATAAGTGCATTTTGGATTGCTAACTGGGGGCCAAAAGAAGATAATTTTAAGTCGCATTACTCATTTAAACAACACAGTGAGGACATTAAGACATCAACGCATCATTTTCTGTTTCAGCATGCATTTCTGTAAATTGTTTTGAAACAATGTTGTACAAATAAAAATGATGACTATTTTAATACAAGACTCCATCTGTCTAATATTTATATTTAAATAATTTATCATGGAGTCGATTTTGTGGATTTCTAAGATTTTTTTTTGCTGTAAAGAGCGCTTCACGAGAGACGGGTGAGTGAATTTATTGTGTTGGAGATGTAACTTTACTCAGCTGATTGCTAACAGATACTGAACCAATCTGTTACCCAGAATAAAACCTGCTACTGAAAAGTTTAGTTGTGGAGCTTAAGTTACTATGTCGATGAACACCGGTAAAGGCAGACCCACATTCATGGTACCTAAAACCCAGGGTTGATGCAAACCAAACTAAAAACGTACCTGGCGAGCCACTTAAACCGGCTTTATGGTACAGGCCCCAGATCTACAGCCGAAAAATGAAGCCTGTTAAAAACGGAGCATATTAAACACTTTGGAACAGTAAACACAATACCTCCAGATTAATATTCGATTCATTAAAGCATGACAACCAATATAAACTTCAACAATCACACCAGAAAACATATCCAAGCATTTTAGCAAAGTAAACAACTTTGCCAAACAGTTAACAGTTAAACATCCACCCGGAGATTAGGGATGCTGCAATTATGTCACGGTTAATTTAACCGTAATAGTTTAGAATCCAAGGTTAAAAACCGTGAAATGCTTTATGCGTGGCAAAAATATTATAAATAATGTATAAATATATAATATAAAAATACTTTTTCGTAAGATTTTGTAAGCCTAAATGTGAAAACTTTTGTGCCTGTGTGGGTACTGGAGCTGTTTCTATGGTTGTGGACAGTGGCCACGTGGTGCTTGATGGCCAGGTGTCACAAACTGAACGTGGATTTTCAATTCACGTGAAACTGTAAGCTTAAACTGTGAAGCTTAAACACACGGATTCCAAAATATAACCAAGGAATTCGATCTACCAGACTCAAATTCATCGAAAAAGCAACTTAAATCGGCTGTTTGGGAGCATTTAAATGACTGACTGAAGACGACGGGTGTAAAACAAGCAGACAGAAGTCCTAGAAAGACACACATTCTACAAATGGGACGGGATGCTTCACTAGTCGTACAACATTAAACTTACTAGTTTGTTATTTTGTTGTGGTGATTTTAAAGTGATGAATTAAAGATGCCACTTTTTGTAATGTTTAAGCGTGCTGACAGCGCACGGTGCGTTTGTGTGTAACACAGCTCAATAGAAAGGAGGCGGCGAGAATCGGCTTAACGATATAAATAATATTTTAATAATAAACTGAATCAAAAAACAAACACACACAGGTGTTGGACAGCTGTCCGTAACACTCTCTCTGTCGCGCTGCCGTCTCCAGTCGGCTTTTATCCCTCTCGGGCTAATCAGCCCAATTAGGGGCCGGGTGTGCGGGATCACGACCCGGCCCTGCCTTCCGCCCTGCACATTCCTCCCCCGTTCTCTCAGGCCGGGGAGCACCCGGCATGACGTACATCCCTTACGTGCCTTGCGCCCTGTTTGCTGGCAGGTCATCCCTGTCTACCTGGATCAGGGGAGGGGACAAGGGGAGGGAAACAAAAAAAAAGGTGGCACCTACACGCCGTAACGGCGATCGTGCCAAATGAACAAAACATTTAAAAAGAGAGGGAAAAGGCCAACACGGAATGGCAGCGGGAGAGAGAGAAAAAAAATAAAAATTTACTTGCCGGTTCTCCAATACTCCGATTCGGCCACTCCTCCACCCTCTAGTGGACGACAGCCGCGACTCCCTGGGTGGATTGGAGGCAGTCCTCCGGCCCCTGGCGGATGGAACGCCCCACCACGTTCGCCCCTGGCAGCAGTAACTGCTCCAGGCGGTTGGTTGGGAGCCCCTCCTCCCCTCCAGGCGGCCGGGCTCCTCCGTCCTCTGGCGGATGGCCGCGGCTGCTCCTTTGGGGTGGATGGTAGTGGCGAGAACTCTACTACGGCGCATCCCTCCTCCTTCCCGGGTTTTCGGCACCAGTGTAACACAGTTCAATGGAAAGGATAAGGCGAGAACCGGCTTAACGATATAAATAATATTTTAATAATAAACTGAATAAAAAGAACAACACACACAGGTGTCGGACAGCTGTCCGTAACACTCTCTCTGTCACACTGCCGTCTCCAGTTGGCCTTTATCCCTCTCGGGCTAATCAGCCCAATTAGGGGCTGGGTGTGCGGAATCACGACCCGGCCCCGCCCTCCGCCCTGCCACAGTGTGTAATTACTATCAGCGAGTAATTTTTTTTTTTTTTTTTTGTGTGTATTTATCAGTTTTCTTATTGTAGGGCTGCCCTTAGCGTCCACATTTCCCCCAGAAATACGTCCACTTAGACGTTCAGTTTTGAAATTATATGCATTTTTTGCATCAGTGCTGTTGCATAATAAGAAAATGTGCAAATAATCATAAAACCGGTTAACCGTGAAGTTTTTTTTTTTTCTCAGATGGTAATCTAACCATTAAAAACTCACCGCAGCATCCCTACTGGAGACTGTCTTGCCACTGCTTTCCTGAACTGCAACTGACTGAGCCGCCATAGCTTTTCCAGCCGGCTTTCCTTTTCTGAGCTTACAGACATGGCGTAAACACAAGGATGAAGCCGACCCCACAGATCAAAATAAAAAACATTTCATTATTAAAATTCATTATTGGAGGCTTACTGTAGTGAATCGGGGTGGGACAAGGACAGGGTTTTGAACACAGATTTTTTTAAGTACTCACTGAATAATGGACTTTTGTTAAGGGTAACCAAAGAAATCTTACATAGAGCAGCTTTAAAAGGTCATGTAAATGACTGAAATCGCACCAGTCCATTTTTTACGAAGTCGGACTAACAGATCTAGATAATATGATTGTAGCCCGGCTTTGTCCAGCATGCTTTGAAAGACAGAGGTGATGCACGACGTGTATTACTGGCACTTCCACAGGTGATGTCCTGTCTTCAAATATTGGATTACTCATTGTGTCATGTATACTTGGACAGACTGTAGCTCGACTACGCAAAATCCTGCAGTAGCTCTATTAGAATTGCGCATGTAAACGTACTGAATGAACTTCTACAAGTTCATCTTGAACCTGTAAGAATCTGAGACCCCAAAACAAGCCCAATAAAAACGTCTTGTAGTCCTTGTCCTATTAAGTCACTGAGCTAATGCCTTTCACACCTGTGAGATTTAATTATTTTTGGTGAAAGGGTCACATTTTGACTTTTTCAGAAGGGGGTTTGCTTAGCTGTTGCGTAAGTCTGTTCCTGAATGGTCCCTGAAGTTGTGCAACAGTTCTCCCTGAACTGTTGCACAATGAACAGGCTGTAGTTAGCATTTTGTCTATCAACAGAGTAATCTATAAAGGCACTTACTATCAGGGGCCCCAACAAAGACCTCTCCTCTGAGAAAGAGATTGTGTAACCTGTAGGGGTGTGGAGTCTTCTGGTTACTCATATTTCTCAGTATTAGTGACTGACTGACTAATCCCACTTAAGCTAATGTTAGCATGCTGTCTTTAAAGTTCATGAAGAGACAGGATGCTCAGTTGAAGTATTTATGGTCAATCTGTAAACTTGTCCTGTTTGAATACCAGCACATTTTAAATTTCCCCCTCACCCTCTTGCAGTCAGAAATGTTGTTTTTGTTTTCTTGCCAAACTTGTGTGATAGCTGTTTGCCCTTGAAAACACATCTCTTTCACCTCCAAAGCAGCGAAGCCTGTTCTGTCAACCTAATGTTAAATGAATAGTATGTCATCTTTTATTCACCCTCTTGTCGTTTCAAACTTGTATGACTTTCTTTCTTCAGGAGAACACAAAAGGAGATGTCAGGCAGAATATATATGCTGCACTTTTTCGTACAATTAAAGCATATTAGCTCCAAAAATGACTAAAAGCACCATAAAAGTGGGAGATTTTAAGTATATAACTACTTAAGTTTTAGTCTATTTCTCATACAAAGTATGGCTTCAGACGTCTCATAGGAATGTAGTATATGGTCTACTTTTCATTTTTTGGTTGAGTAATCTTGAAATGAATATGTAAATGTTTTAATCTTGTATTAAGATTTTCTGCTTGAAATTGGTTCAAATAAAGCAGTCGAAAGCTTTGTTTTTCTTCTGGCTTAATATGCTGTATGTTGTCTAAACTGAATTTTGTTCCTATATTCAGTTATTACTATAGATTAGAGGTTGACCGAAAGTGGATTTTGCTGGTACCGATAACTAAGCTGATGGAAAAGGCAGATAACTGATCGGCCGATTAATTTTTAAAATAGATTTTTTAAATGTAATAATAATAATAATAATAATAATAATAATTTTGGTCTTTCCTTTCTGACGGCACAGACATAGAGGCAATAAGAGTCCAAAATTAATAAAATCCCAGATGTAGTTTATTGTGCAACCAAAGTCTCAATAATAGCCACAACAAAAAAAAAAACAAGATTTGGTGCATTACGCATGTGGGAATTTTAACCATGAAAAAGCCTGAAATACACCAGGGACTCTTATTTTGCAATGTCTGTGCTTCCAGCTCACATAAACACATAAGGGAAACAAAATGTACATATACAATCTACAATGTATTACTATATAAACACTGTAAAGTAAAAATGGTCATACAGTATATTCTAATAAATACTTTATGAGCAGTAATTCATCAACAGTTGATCATCATTCATTTATAGGTGATCAATAGCGATTGCTCATCATAATTGTCCAGTATTCCGGTATTATATTAAAACAGACTTGTCATTTTCTTTAGTAGGCACACCGTCAAAATCAACATGAACATTAACTTATTTTAATGTTCATAATTATTATCTTTGGAGTGCTAATTTTTATAACCTTACTGAAAAAATGAAATAAAAATGCACCCCCTCCACGCAGAGTTGGTGATTGTTTTTTATTTTACCTGTAGAGGCTGCTGATACACTGTAGAACTAATCGGTTATCGGATAAAGACTATGTCGATAGTTGCGGATAACCGATAAAAGTGCAAAAAAGTGGTATAAATCGGTCGACATCTACTGCAGATTTGAGACAGTCTGCCTTTTTGCTGTGGTTGATCTCCATGTTTGACCTCTTAACTAGGGATGCACCGAAATTTTGGCATAAAATGCTTTTTTCGGTTTTCTGCCGAAAGATAAAAAAAGGCTGAAAATTTTAACGTAAAAAAAAAAAAAACTCACATGGAGAAAAAGCATTGTTTATTTTGCACTTTAAATTCCACATCCCCAGAATTAAAGTAATCACTTTGTTGGTAATTAGTGCATTTAATAAAGAGCATTTTCCAGTGCTCTTATTATGTTCTTTACTGTCAAGCTCCAATATGACATTAAAAAAGCATAAAAGCACCATTTAAAGTAGTCCATATGACTCGTACATTGTATTCAAAGTCTCTTGAAGCCATACAGTAGCTTTGTGAATTGCAAAGGATGCGTTAAATAAGTAAATATAGGGTCTGCATGCGCAGTGCGTTTCTGTGTCAACACACACAGCATGCGCAGGGCTAATGATGGGCTCATGATGATGCGCTGCTTCCTAGAGTGTTTGCCAAAACAAAAACAAAAGGTCCACACAATGTAAAAAAAAAATGTGTGCCAATCGAACTGGCTTCATGTTCACTGAAGATTTTCACTGGAATTACCGTTACTTTTTCTACTACAATACCCAGTAGAGTAGTAAACAAAAATGGCTTTCTTAATAGTCTACACATTTTTTTTTTCTCTCTCTCTTTCTACAACTACATGTCATTTTAAATTAAAGTAGACAATATGGTGTCAATGCATCCCTAATTATAACATTTAGAATTTGTTAAATTATTCTAAACAAAGTCTAAGTTTTCAGATTCAGTTTTCTGACCAGTACGTCCAGAAGTTTCGACCAAGAATTTTCATTTCGGTGCATCACTACTCCTAACCTTTTATTTTACTTTATTTAGACATGAAAAGGTCATTTGAAACATTGTTTTCCTCTTTTAGGTTGAAGAGGAAAGGACGGCACACACTCAGTCATCATATGACGTGGGGCTGGAGACAGAGAAGGCAACATTAAAAGAAGCCTCATTGTACTCACAAGACTCCCCACAAGAAGAGAAGCACAAACAGGTGCCCTCACAATCCAACCATCATATCTGTTCTCTCGCTGACAGTTTTCTGTGTACTTTAACTTGCAAACGTTCCATATCTCAGCCTTACCTCTAACCTTGAATGTCACCCACACGTCTGACTTGCGTCAAATATCTGCCTTGGCACCTTTTAATCTTTGACAGTTTGTTAGTATAGTGTTTTACAACAGTTATGTCCAGCAATGCAGTCTCTCTCGTCTTCTGTTGCTTAATTGCTAATGTGTTTATCTGTTTTTCTGTTGTTTTAGACTGTGAATCTAGAGGAGCTGGTGGAGGAGGCTCAGATTAATCATGAATCGGTTCTTCTTGAGCTAGAACAACAACAGGAGCAGCAACCAGAACCCCAGAACACCCAACAACCAGACCAACCAACAACACCCACACTCACACATCCCCAAACACCTACTTCACACCAACCCCAGCCAGACTCTGAAGCTCCACAGACCACTGCCACAGAGGACCAGGCTGTCCATGCCTCCTCTGCTCTAACCCTTCCCCAGACCGACCAACAGGCTGAAGAGCCCTCTGGACCTGCTGCTGATCTCCAGAGGAGCACAGATTCAGTCTCATCTACCTCCTCCGAGAGCGCCTCCAGGTGATTACATTGACACCAGTGTGGGAGAAAGGGGGAGGTGGTTGACTGTTTGACATTTGTCTTATTGTCATTCCATTTCTCTATTTTATTTTTCACCATTATCCCTTTATTCAGCTTTCTTTTGATTTGATTTTCTTTTCAATTCATTGTTGCATTGATTTGCCTACTTGTGGGCCCGTTTCTGCATCTGAACTTTGAAATCGAGTCCGTCACAACATATATTTAGTGCTTCATGGACTTCAGATTGGACCTGCTTTGGAGTTTTTCACTAGAAGCTTTTCAGTAGTCCATTATGGCTTGTTTTCACTGGAGTGCTTATGAATCTACTGTTTCAACAAGGACCACAAAGCCAATGTCGGCCTGTAATTGACTAGATAGACCTTTTTAATGTAATAATCCTGGACAACAGGAACCATCTTCAGAGCTCTGGACAAATCAGTCCTGCTTCTAGTGAATCCTGATTCTCTCTATTATGTCTTTTCTCACTCTCTCGGTAAATGGCATATGATTTCTTTCCTTCAGTGGACTAGATGTTCCCCGTGATGGTGCCTCTGTAGAGAACTCTAGTGCCAGTCAGTGTGAGGTGGGCTCTGTGCCCCACTTCAGCCAACCCTTGCCCCTTGGCAACACGCCCACCAGGTGAGTACCGAGCACCTGACAGGTAAACGGCAGCTAACAAAGCAGGTTACATGGTAACGTTATGATAAAGAGCTCGAGTAACATCAGGTGACCTCTTAACTGCTGGATAACCACGTAACGGAGCTGCTTCAGGCACATCAAGCCTCGTCTTCTGGCCTTGCACTGTTTTTTTTTTCTGTTTTTTTTAATTGCTTTTCATCTTTTTTGTCTGTTTGTTTTATCATTCTTTAATTTATTCCTTTCCCATTGGCCATGATGCACTTTAATTCAGTGCTTATCATTTAAGTGAACAAAGATATTTTTAATTATTGTCTCAGTAGGTATCCCCTTACGTCTCTCCATACCTCCACCTTCTCTTTGTCTCTCTCTGTCCTGCTCTCTTTAGTTTTGTGGAGGAACTTGCGGAGAATAAGTCTGGCATGTTGGGACAGAGCACGGAGACCATTGCTGACCCGACTGCCTCACTATTCCCGAGTGAGCTGGATCTCACAGAGCTGGAGCCAACAGCCAACATCCCTATACCTCGAGAGCAACCACAGGTACACCGAAACGGCAGTCTTATTCATCATTGCAAATTAATGACTAATGGGCAACTTAAAGAAAACCTCAGTCTGTCTGTCTATAAAGGCTAAAGTATACGTCGTTTTCTAGATTTCTGTGCCACAAGCAGCACTAAACGTAATTGCAAAATGAAAAAAAGCTGCTTTCCCCATACTCTTTTACCGTATTCCATTGGTCGCCCAAACAGGTAACTTCTGGCCCAAATTTAGGCCACTGGTAGAGTCAGTGTTGCAATGTTGCACCAATCATACAAACGGAGTAATGCTGAAAAAAGTATTTTAACATTGGACATATTACCTTGAATCTCAGTGTTTTGAAGCATTTTACACACCAGTGTTTCATGTTATTTGTGCAGTTTCCACCCTCTAGTGTTTTTCTCCGTGCCTTTTCCCCCCTTATGCACAGAATGAATGGATTTGTATTTGATTACCACTCAGCCTGTCCTCACCCCGCTTTTAGAGATCCACAGAGCTGAAAAATTCCCTCCTCTCTCATAAAGCTACTGCATCACATACACCCGAAATGAAAAGAAGTAGAGGGAGGGGAGAGAGAAAAAGAGGGACGACTGAAGCCCAAAGTATAATTTGGTCGGAGGCAAACGCTACATGTCTGCTCACTGGACGCATGACGCAAATTCGTCATCAGCAGAGTGCTCGACACTGAACACGTGCAGCTCGATTTTTCTAACCGCGCGTACTCTGAACACGCAGTATACGCATGTGCCTGTAATTATTTGCACTTAATTAGTGGGTTCACAAGAAGGCAAAACTCACAGTTGAGTCGTTGCTGCCACAAAGAAGTGCTAGAAGAAGATGTAATCGCCACTAAACAAGATGTAATCACCGCTAAACAACAGACGACGAATGTTGAAACATCAACATTGTATGTGCATGTCAAGAGCGCATATGTGAGGAGGTCAGGAGACCTGTGCACGTCAGTATCTCACAGCAGTCGTAGCGTGCATGTGCCAGCCGCCTGTGAATGCGCGCAGTCAAATGGAGTATACTTTGAAAGGCTGAGCGTTCGATCATTATCATAGTGATCTAATCATAGTGAATGTGACGTACACAAAATTGCTGAAATTAAATAAACACTACACATTGTATGCTATATTTACAACACTCTACAGTAGGGTTCTGTGTGTTAGCGTTAGTTAATGAACAGTTAATACAAGCTGACAATAGTTAACAAACTAACAAGGAAAATAATTTTTACAACCCTGTTATAAAGTTTTACCCAATATTAATCAAAATTCACTAAAACATTTGAAAACAAAATGTTTATAATCAATTGACAAAGCTGTTGGTAGATTTTGGAATTGTTACACTAGCGAGCAGTCATGCAGGCATGTTTATTGTCCAATGCTGATAATCCCAAAATGCCCAAATATTGGCTCAAATATCACTGCTACACAAACCTATGCACCTTTGGCTCTGTTTGACTTGTTTTTAATCCAAATGGACCTCATTACCGCATGAATAGTTTTAAAAGTGTGAAAGGGTGGATTGTAATTTGGTCACATGGGTTTGCTGCTTTTGTTTTTGCAGGCAGTGGACCATGATGGAGTGATAGTCCCTCCTGTAACCTCTAAAGAGGACATCCCCACCTTCGATGAGTGGAAGAAGAAAGTGATGGAAGTGGAGGAAAAGAAAAGTAAGAGATGAGACACAAGCACACTCTTACAGCTGAATGTTCATCAGTGCATCGTTGCATGCAAGGCTGCTCCCGTGTTTCTTCTGCATCAACACACACTCACACGCACTTGCTTTAGGAAACACTTCGGCTTGATTTCACAGAGTAGTCTTTGTCTTTTTGTATCTCTTTCCTTTCCATGCATTTCAATGCTTTTTCTTTGTCCTATTATAAACACCCTACAATTTGTCAGTTCTGTGACACCAGGAAACAGCATGCACAGTGATTGTTGCATAACCTTGCATGCACACGTGCAGGCTTCTGTAATAGACTGCATCAGTCCAATGAAATAAAAGTAACAAAAATCTAAGCTCACGCCCCAGGCCACCAGAACAATTTAACCTCATGAGACCCAAGCGTGACTGCTGTGTGCATTTTCCATGTTCCTTTTGGATTTGTAACTAGTAGCACCTAATAAATATGCAAATAAATATATATTTTTTCTAGACCAAATAGAAAAATTGATGGCAACATATGTGGACAGTGGGACTAAGTTGTAACATTTTATATAATACCAAGTTATAGAAAGTCAGTTTAATTTTTATCAAATTGTTTGTTTCCAGGAGTGTTGGTTATTCATGTTTTTGAGATGTTACAGACATTACTTCAGAAATTAGCATAATCAATTCTGATTCAAAGTAATGGCCAGCATCATCCGATCACTGCCAACAATGAGCACATTTACATGCACATTCTTACACTGACTATACATAATAAGCCTACAACGTGTATGGTAATTGTGGCAGCAGGGGCGTGGTCAAGCATCTCTCCCCGACTGCTGGCGGTGTGGCTCTTTTTAAGCTGCTCTCCCGTGCTCACTGAAATTAGAGACAGGTGTTAAACATAATTTAGCTCAGGTATAAGCGCCCTTACCGCTTCCCCTCTCTCTGGAGAGATGCTTGACCACGCCCCCGCTGCCACAGTAATGTAAACGCAATAAACGGCATTCCTTTATCAGTGTAAATTCATAAACGGCATAAGCATAGACTGGTCGACATGGGTAGATTTTTGCCCATTACACCAATTTCGCATGCCATGTAAACTAGCAGTGTTCTCACCGGCTTATCCAATGTGCACACGTGCGGAGCGCATGTCTCTTCACGGTTTGACATCAAAAGAGAGAATAATGCAATTATTTAAAATCTCATGTAAACACTGTTTTCTTGCTTTGTCAGATTTTTTTAAATAAGCTGCTTTTTTGGGAGTAATTAGTGCATTGGTGTGCATGTAAACGTGCTCAATGTTAAAATAAAATTATACATTATAGGATAAATTCTGAATCTATGTACTGATTACCATTGTTCCATGTCTGCCAAACATGTTGAGTAATCCAAACATCATCTGCAGCCTGAAACTGAACTTTTGGTTGGATTTTTGGAGTGAATGCACTTAGCTGCATAGGAAAGCAATAGGATGCTCCCTTGCTCCCTATGTAGTGAATGACTTAACCTCCAGTGTGCTGTCTGTCTGCACTGGTCTCAGAACAGTTTGAAATGCACCTTATTTTCAACCTAACTCCATTTAAAGGCCAAAACTTTTCAGCTTATGGATGAACCCATCGATTCTCAATGGGATAATTCACAGTAAATATAGGATTTCCAAGGAAAAAATGCATACACACTAGTGTACATTGTGTTTAGCAGCATGGCGTTTTGTGATAAATTGCTCAAATGTTAAAAATGGCATATCAGATTGTAACTAATATTTTGACTCAAACAGGTTTCAATGTAAAAACTTAATTAGGTTTCTTACCAGAAGTAGTTTTGTTGGCATTTTTCCCAAAGACACACTCTGCTGTGATCAGCGCCATGTTGTTTTGTCACATGACTCCATATGTCAACATTTTAGCCCTTTACTGACAGCATAGAGTCTTCGGAGTCGTCTTTAAATTATGCGTTGCGTATAGCGAGCCAAAATACAGCGTCCACGCATGTGGGTTTGCACGAAAAATGAAAATTCTGTCATCATTTACTCACCCTCGTGTTGTTGCAAACTTGACTTTTTTTTTCTCTGTGGAACACAAAAGGACATGTTAGGGAGAATGTCCTCAATCACCATTTATTTTTATCACATCTTTTTTCTATGCAATGAAACTGAATGGTGACTGAGGCTAACATCTCCTTTTGTGTTCCTCAGAAGAAATGAAGTCGTGTGTTTGGAGCAACAATGTTTAGTGAATATGTATATTTTTGAGTGAACTATCATTTTAACTCTTGCTTTAGATCATCAGGATTTTCTCAGCTGGATGTGTGCTTTCTCTGAATGTGAAGCCAACAAATTACCACATCCTCTATTGTCTCGACAAGCACTAGCTAATAGCAGGTGTGTTAATTGACCTTGATTAGCATTAATTAGTGGGTGCTGTAAACCCAGTTACACTAGAGAGCTCTCAAAGAGCTACCAGCTCAAAGACCATGGAAATTTAATGAGTTCACATGAGGCTAAGGTGGTCTGCGCAAAACAGTTGACGCAGTATTGTATGATACATTTCCTTAAAGGGGCATTCAGTAGTTCTCTAGCTAGCGTTAGCATTGCTCTTCTTCGTGTACTTTAAGTACTGATGTTACAGTGGTGTTAGACGCTATACTGCCATCTTTCGACGTGGATCAGCATGATTGTCTCTGCTGCCCCATCAGCTTTGGAATAACATTTGCATCTGGAAAATGTCAGTGTTTGAGGTAATTTCTAAAGTTATTTATTACTACTATAATATAATTGCTTTGCCTAAAAATGAACGTCAGAAATCAATTGAACATGCTTCTACTGTTAAGGACAGATTATTATTGTACCTCATATCAATAATCTTTGGAAGTTATTACCTTTATTAGAGAACTGCTTAGCATAAAATGAACATCATTATCTAGTGATGCAGAATGTCAAGGTAAAGGAAAGTTTAGAATTGTTTTTGATGATCAAATTTAGTATGTCCATGAATATAGTTTTTGACTAACTCGTTTTGTTTCCAAGCAACCAAGGTCATGGTTAACACAAAATCTGCTACAATCGCTGTGCCAAGCTACTTTGCACTAAACGAATGAAGACATAGATGTCTTACCGTTACTGATGTTTACTCTAGTTTTTTGCCGATCTCCCGTTATACTCAACTGCTAAAACACGATAAATAAGTATTTTTCATTGTGTTCTTTTCGCTCTTCGCATCACCAAACAACAAAACTGTGTGCTAAATAAGCATAGCCATGCATATCTACATAGGTGGCAGCCAGTGAGCACAAGGATCCTCTTCTTCGACGTTTAGTGAAACACCGTGGGTCATGTGATTTCAACATGGCGAAACACACTGAAAGGGGTGACCCGCACCATGTATAATAAAGCACTTTTTATAGAGTACAGTCTTCATCTCATGTGAGTGTACACCATTCAGATCAAACTTCACAAAAACACCAATTAATTCGTTAATGTGTAAAACTTTTTAAATTGGCTCCAAACTACCGAATGCACCTTTTAATATGTTGGGTCAGGATTTGTGCTATTTGTAGCCTGGGCTGCTTGACCTTGAAAGTTCTCAAAAAGCGAAAAGAGAAAAACAAATTTGTTAAATCAAATCAAAATAACCTAATTACTTCTCTTAGAGAACGACACATATAAGTTGCGTCTTCAGGTCACAGGTTGCTTCTTCGAGTCCGTGATTACATACATTTACGCTGTACCTTGCATGCATACATCGATATAAGTTGTTCTTTTGAAGGTTTTACATAGATAGTTGACAGGTAAACATACCAACCCCTTCTATGTATATCTCACACAGAAGATATTCAAATACTAAACCAACATGTTTCATGCTTTGGAAATGTCATAAATAACCTATATAACCTGTTTTGTTGGTTTCAGGTCAGTCTTTGCACACGTCATCAAATGGCAGTCCTCATCCAGTCAAAAAGGTCCAAAAGAATTTCAAGAATAACTACGCTTCAGTGGAGTGTGGGGCCAAAATCCTCTCAGCTAACAATGAGGCCAAGGTACAGCTCAGAGGAGAGCACAATAGCATATGGGCTTAAGAGAAAGATGGACATAATAGGGCAGTTATTCATTTCAGCGTTACAGTTCCTGCATCAGGAATGTTCCTGGTAATTTTGCTGTAACTACCTCTATTTAGCCAGTTGTATTTCAGCTCTGCCCTGCCAGCCTTTGTGATTGTCTAACGTGTGTGTGTGTGTGTGTGTGTGTGTGTGTGTGTGTGTGTGTGTCTGTGTTTAGACCACATCTGCCATCCTGATGGAGAATATGGATCTGTACATGCTGAACCCCTGCAGTACTAAGATCTGGTGAGTCACAGCAGATAAAGAGAGATGGACTGCAGCAGCTGCAGAGAGATAATACATACATGCAATTATTAAGAGTCTGTTTTCCTCTTTTTGTAAATAGATTTTATATTCAGGCAGTGCTGTCTCTTCAAAGCAGTTCTTGTTGTGTCAGTGTAATTTAATATATTATTTGCGCTCTCTCTTTTTCTTCTGCCAACCTGCACATCCAGGTTTGTTATTGAGCTCTGTGAGCCAATCCAGGTGAAGCAGCTGGACATTGCAAATTTTGAGCTGTTCTCTTCAACACCGAAAGATTTCCTAGTGTCCATCAGTGACCGGTAAGAACATGCACAAACATGTACAGAGTGAAAATCTGACTGGGCATTAGAAGATATACAAACACCGGCATAACTTCATCACACTTCTCTTTTCTATACCTCAGGTATCCAACCAATAAGTGGATCAAGCTGGGCACCTTTCACGCTCGTGATGAACGCACAGTACAGAGCTTTCCTCTAGATGAGCAACTTTATGCCAAATATGTCAAGGTAAAGGGGGAGCAGTATTTCACTAAATCTGTTTCACTAAAAGAAATGTAAATCACAGTGCAAGGACTTCTGGCAATACAGTTGAGTGATGACTCCTATCATGAACTATAACGAAATGGTTTATTAACATGAACGGTCAGAAACTGTCTGAATTCTTTCAGTAAAATAAGTTGGACTCCCCAAGTTATTTTAGGAGGTTGCTTTTCATTTTTTTTCCTGCTCACTTGGTTGAATAGTCGTGCGCCCAGTGCAATGTGACATTTTGTCACACTACACGGAAAGCAACAGAATTTATATTGGAGGTAAAATACTCTTACTTGTGATCATCATTTAATGTTTAAGCAACCTTTAGAGTTGCTTAAAAGTTGCCAATTGTAATATATGTAACAGCATTTTCACGGAGAGGCTCAGATTCAAAGAGTTCATGTAGTGGAGTCATTAACCAAACTTTCCTGTCATTTAGCTAATAGTTTCTTTGTATAACACAGGGATGCAGACTACTCAACTTTTGGCTAAATTCACCTTTTTTGAAGCTAATTTGTCCAATTGTTTGTACAATTTTACTTGAAATGGGTTAGACATAACGCACACCTAACACATTTCATCTAAATGTATTAAACTGTTCACTCAAGAGCAGCAGCGCCATAAACTATCAAAAAGCCATGACATTTGAAACATTCATGAATGAAACTAGTTACTTGCGGTTTTGCGGTCAGCTCCAATAGTGTTTTAACTGCCCCATCCTTCAATAACAGTTCCTTTGCAAAGCATGAATCATATTGTGACTGATTCTCAAGCAATCCAAGCTGATATGAGTTGAGAAAACATACAATCCACAAAGTTTTTTCAAACGTAATGCACACAAACGCATTACGATCCATGGTAAAACACGCATATAATCCTGCACTGACATGATCATGCTCTTTTCATGATGTTGGGGTGCTTTAACAGGCCAAAGTACAGACGCTGATCTTCACAGGCACGACATCTCGCATCTCCCGTGTCTGTTTACATACAGGATAACATGCACTTCTCTCAGCCAGCGGCTAAGCAGTTGAATGAACCAGAACAGATGCGTTTGTAAAAGTTGTGCTTGTACCGCTCTTAAAAAGCGGCATACTTCGCCCCGGAAACTCATCAAAACGATCAAAGATGTCCATCTAGTGCATGTTTACATAGAACAACAATTAAAAATAGCGCAGATGGGAGTAAAAGCGCATCCTGGACTCGTTTATACTCAACAGCGAGACACAGATTGGGAGTCTCATTTTAAGAGACATAACTTGACATTGCGTCTTTTGAAAGCGTGATAATGGTCAAAGCATTTTGTCTAGTGCATGTTTATATAGAAAAAAAACATTAAGGAAGGTTTTCCTGTAAATAAATGCTCTTTTTATTGAGGAGGAAGGATTGTGTTCTCAAACTTTACAGTATGTTTTTGTAGTAGAACGACTGCTTATATTTCGCAGGGTTCCTGCAGATCCTTAAAAAGTCTTGATGTCTTAAATTCAGTTTTTCCAAATTTAAGGTAATAAAAAGTCTTAAATGACACAAAAGTCTTTTTTTATTTTTTTTTAAAGAGATCTTACATTTGGGGGCGGAAAGACAGGAAACGTGATATGCCCTAATGTGATTATCAAACTTCAAATGAATACAAGCTAATTAAATAAATGTATGCGGTGTGTCCTTCAAAGTGAAAACGTGGCACTGTATTTTCTCCAAGCACGTGGGGGCTTGCGAGTGTTTTCAGCTGTTACAGAGCAGTTCGCAATCATTAAGCCATATCGGACATTTATGACAAGCTATGTCTAATGATCAACTGTTGATGATGATGATGTAGTGTTGATGAAATATGACAATGTGTACTTTAGTTGTTTATATTGTAATACGTTGTAGATTATTGTAGGAGTGCACATTTTATTTCCCTTATTTATTTGAATGAGCAACTGAAAGCATGAAGTGCAAACATTTCAAAATAAGAGTCCCCCATGTATTTCAAAGTTAAAGTGCCTTTAAAGTTAAACGTTCCACGCTATGAATCAAATCTGCCCCCCAACCATAAAGTGCATCTGGAATTTTATTAAATTTGGACTCTTGTAGCCTTTGTCTGGCCCTCCCCATCACAGCAAGAAAAGACTTAAGAACATTTAATATAGGCTACCAATTAAAAAAATCTATTGGCAGATTAACTGGCTTTCATTCAACTCATTATCGAATCAGCACAATCCAATATCGGTCGACCTCTAATTTGTATCTATTTATATAATTGTACATAAGCCAATTTTAATGTGATATATATGTGGACAACATGTCTTGAGGATTTTAAACTTGCATATAGCCTTCCCTATTTTACTGATAAGCAATACTAAGGCCATGTTGAATGTGTGCCCCTGCCTGTTTAAGTAAGAGTCTGTGATACATGATTTATTTTGAGATTGTGTTGGTTTATTTTGGTATGGGGATGCGGTATTAATTTTATTTGTTCAGGTCTTGAAAAAGGTCTTAAAAAGTCTTAAATTAGATTTTTAAAAACTCTGCAGCAACCCTGTTTCAAAAGATCAAGGAAAATGTGATTCCTCATGTCTTGATCCCTTTAAATACAACAAACAAATCAACTGAAATTATACCCCTGGAATACCTGCTATGACTTTCTCACTTTTGCTCATGAGTTTAAGGTGAATGAATAAGATGCAAGGAAAATAGCTGTGCCCTTCCCTGAGGGCTGAGAGTCTCATGACTGTATTGTTCAGTATGAATCCCTGTTATTGTAAGATACGGAGTAAACATGCATTCATGACCCCTAAACTGACCCTTTATAGATTATAGAATTGCATTTGTGTGTCTGTATGTCAGTGTATCAAGACTTTGTTGCTTGTGTAGTAACTAAAGGTCACATTTGCTTCAGTATCTGTCATGCTAGTACATTTTTAACCGAAAGGCAAAAGTGCATATTCACTCTTTTAACTTGGCTTCATTTCTTGATTTGTTTTCTAAGGGATAAGTAACTGTAACTCTTTCTCTGTCCTATGCTTTGCTATGGCTTTGTGGTTTACCTTTGATTTATGAGGTCTCAAATTATTTATGAGCTGCCATTTCAAAAAATGCTCATGAATAAATGAGCATTTTCTTTTTCTTTTTCTGCTGGCATAGGTCCAGTAGTTCGGGTTTAGATTCATAAACCCACTTCTGTAAAACGATTCTAAATGATAACCTGCTACAAATACTATCACAAATCATTCTCACAATTTCTATATCTATATAAGCCAGCTAGCTAATATTACCTGCAGAATTTTCAAAACAACCATGTTCTCAGAAAACCAAACCATTTTTAAGAATGTTTAAGTTTTAGTAGGACATAAAAAACACATGTACATGATCAACACACATAAGACATAGTTACAACGTACCCCTGACACCATCGGGCAGGTGACAGTTGTGACAGCCCCAGGCCTTCGGGCCATCCTTATTGTTGAGCCCTACTTATAATTATCTGCTATAATATATGAGGAGATGCCAGTAATCTAAGGGTGTAACCTCAAAATGCTTTCCTAATATTGAGCTGCTCTAAACCTGTCCTGTCTTGCTCAGCGTGGCTCCTGTGTAGTGTGATATGTGAATTTTTTTTTTTTAATTTCATTTGTTTACATGTTTTTCTCCTCTTGTCCCTCTTTGTTGTTCTAATTACAGCCTTTCCCTAAACTAGGCCTTTCCCCTAGTCATGAAAGAGGAACAAACAACAAGAATACAAAATGCTTGACTTTGCTTTTGGCATGAATAGAGTCTTTTATACTGATCTTTCTCTCTTTTTTTTTTTTTTCTCTGTTTCTGCTCTCTCCTGTCTTCTCCTGCATCAGATGTTCATCAAGTACATAAAGGTTAGCATTCTTCTCACTTAGATTCTCTCAAAGCACTGTTATGCGACTTTGGGTTACAGGGCTCAGATACAGGAACGCATGGCAGTGACACTTTCTTGATCACTTAAATACACACATTCACACACATCAATATACACATCTTTTCTTACACTCTTCTACAGCATAAAGGAAAGCCTTGCTTTGCAAATACTTCAGCACTTTATTCTTACTGAATTATTTTCACTCAATGTTGTTTTTGAATTGGGAAAAGGTGAAACTTACACTGGTTGTGTTGACCAATTTTTAAAGAAAACTGTCTTTTTACTTTTCTGTAGGTTGAGCTGCTCTCCCATTTTGGATCTGAACACTTCTGTCCCCTCAGCCTTATCAGGTAGGTTGATTTATTTTTTTTATCTGGTAATCCTTATTGCTTATTGATTGAGTTAATTAATTTGATAAGCATTTCATGCATGATTCAGAAAGGGTTATTCAGAACAAATACATACCTTAGATTTCACAATCCCAAAACTTTACCCTACACGTATGTGAACGCGAATTACCTCTGACACTTCTGAAATACAATACTGTGCAAAAGTCTTAATCACTTGTGAAAAATGTTGCATAGTGAGGATGACTTCAAAAATAATGGCATAAATAGTATTCATTTATCAATTAACATCATACAAAGTCCAGCAAACATAAAAAAGCTAAATCGACATTTGGTGTGACCACTTTTTCCTTCAAAACAGCACCAATTCTCCTATGTACACCTGAACACAGTTTTTCTTGGTTGTTGGCAGATAGGTTGTTCCAAGCTTCTTGGAGAATTCACCACAGTTCTTCTATCTATTTAGGCTGTCTCAATTGCTTCTTTCTCTTCATGTAATCCCAGACTGACTCAATGTTCAGTGGGGGTCATGCCATCTGTTGCAGGCCTCTCTGTTCTTCTATTATATTTACAAAAGTAATGTTTGGGAGTCTAAAATATATATTTCCTATTGACACTAATGCTGAAGATATAAATAATCATCTTAAGAAAAACATTTTGGTGAAGCATCTTATCTGCCTAAGACTTTTGCACAGCACTGTTTGTCAGTATGCAAATCGTAATTCAATTCACAGCGCAACTCAAGTATTAATTGCATTCTCTGCTTTTCTGCTTGAGGCGATATAGCAGGCATTTGAGTGAACTGTCTTTACTTGTACAGTAAGTTTGTAGCCAAAGGCATGTACTGAGGAAATTGGAATTTTAGTATGTGTAAAGATATGAAGTATTTACTCCTTTGTTTTGAGAAAACATTAAAAACGGCACAATAAACTCTTTAATTATACATTTATGTGCGAGGAATGCGACTGTACAGTTTATTTTGTTGCCCTGACACCACAGTTTGAAAGATTTTCAAAATCATCACAAAGTGAAATATGATTTCTGTAAGACATAAAAATACAAAGCCTCATTTATGCGCCCATCACTGCTGCTGTACGCCCCAAATAGCTAAAAACGTTATATCTGCTTTTACCTTAGGCAGTTTTCTAAACAATGAGCCATTGTTTTTTACTTGTCTGTGAGCTTGCTTGTGTGAATAATCCAATGTTATATCTTAGGTGTCTAGAACAAAATATGCAGTCCAGCAGGAAAAGCATGCTAAACAAATCTTCAGTAATATATGTTATCGACTAAGGGGGAGGATCTCAGCTTTCTAATGACACCTACATTGAGCTTCTAGACCACTCAGAGGCCGAGATATTCGATGTAACTATGGGGGTGTCGCATGAACTGAAAATTAGGCTGAATGTCTATGGACGAGTATATCTGTGAGGGCTAAAATGCATTGGAGCGTTACCTACATTTCAGATCTTTGGCCATTTTTCCACAGTATGCATAAATGGTGAGCTTTTAAAGTTGAGTTGAGTGTGGCCCACAAATGCCCCAGATTTGAAGAGGTTAAATTTCACTGAGATATAGCTTTATATGGGGTTTTAAAAAAGCAAATGTTCTTGAGTAGAGTGTAGAGTTGATCTCTGTTCTGCCTCGGGCTCCTCTCTGGTCCATTTGCATTGGCAGGAGATTTAATCTGGGTTAGAGGCCCATAAAGGAGCAGGTCTGACTGCACTCTGTGAGACTCATACTGTACTCTCCCACTATAAGGAAATTCCTGTAGATACTGCGGGAGGCAAGCAAAACACCACTGCCAAATAGAGGGGTAAAATAAAAGCCCTTCTTCCCAAGTGACCACATTCTGTAGCCGAGCTTTCACTAAACATTTGGTCCAATTTTGTTGAGTTGACCATGGATCCAAATTTGCACAAGGACCTACTTTTCAGATCAGTTTAATAGAAGTTCTATCATAATGCATCATATGACCACCTGTGTGGTTGCATACAAATCTACATCGTTAATATTTATCAGCACTACAGATCAAAATTCTCCAGATCTCCCTCACTGAGAATGCTGGTTTCACGAATATCTATATCTTGCTTGCTTCTCTTTCGCTACAATTACTCCCTCCATAACTGGCCACTGATGATTTAAAGGGTGCTATAAAACATGATTTTAAGGCCCCCCTCTAACCTGGCTAAAGAGCAGAGTAATAAAGGCTTAGTTGTTTAGTAGAACTCAAAGATAAGTTGTGCTGATGAGTACAGTGGGGCTTGCTAGTTTAATATTTCTAATTGTTCTGAGCCCACTGTTATCTGTGCAGGGCTGTGAGTTCTTTAAGATAATATGGGTACAGTTTTTTACACATTTATTGTTAACGACCCCCCTCCCCGCTTTTGTACACCCAATCTTTTAAACCTTATTCTATTTCTGTCATTTTCCTCCTTGTCCTACTTTCAGATATCTGATCTTTGTGTCGGTCATCTGTATTTTGTGTATATCAGGGTGTTTGGCACAAGTATGGTGGAGGAGTATGATGAGATAGCTGACTCTCAGTACACCTCAGAGAGAGCAGAGTATCTCGATGAAGACTACGGTGAGAGGATCTCTCAGAATGCTCATATTCAAACTCACAAGCACACTGCTCTTACTGTGTTTACATTCATACATTGTTTTTTGTGTTAAACTAAGGATTAAAGGAATTTTTACCCATAAATGAAAATTCTATCATCATTACATACCCTTGTGTTGTTACAATCCTGTATGACTTAATCTTCTATGGAACCCAAAAGAAGATATATTGTAGAATCACGAAGCTGCTCTTTTCCATATAATGAAAGCACATGGTGACCAGGGACTGTTCTGCTCAAAAATCACAAAGCACTATGAAAAGTAATCCATTCAACTTGTATGCTATATTTGAAGTCTTCTGAAGCCTTATGAAAGCTTTTTTGTGATCAGGCTGAAATTTAAGTTGTTCACTGAAAATCTTCCCCTATGCTTTATCAAATCTCATTCGCACTTGTGTGTATTCAAACTTTAAACTGTGCATTGCAGTCTGTTACAGAATGTGAGAATTAGTGGCATTTGGCATCATTGACATGAAACCTTCACACGTTAAGTTTGAAAATGCACAAGCGCAAATGAGATTTGGGTTTGGAATTATATGAGGGGGAGTAAATGATGATAGTATTTTCATTTTTGGATGAATAAATACATTGCACACCAGTACACTGGGTCAGTTTTTTACCTCAGCAACACTTTTTTAAATGAATACAAATAAATTTAAGAATAAGAATGTTCTGCATGTCCATTGGCTAATGCTGTCTTTTTAATTCTAGACTTCCATTTTACAGATTACCCTCCCGGCTACTTGCCATCAGAGGACAAGACATCAAAGAATCTGCTGGGCTCTGCCACAAGTATGTCCTGTTCCTCCATATTCTGCTTGCACTTTCGATACACTTCATGTATATATTGTATATCAGTAGTTGCCCAGATAATTAGTTTATCAACAGTTCGGGCTAAACAAGGACCAGAAGTGCCTAAAATATTTATATTTATAAATATTTAAATCACATTTAAAGTGATTATGCCTTAGTGGCATTTCCACGAACTGTTGATGCATGATTTTGTTTATGGTTTCACTGTGAAAGAGGGATTGCAGGAGAACAAGTTGAGAAATTGGACTATAAGCTTGTACTTTTACATTCAAGGAAGTTGTATGGCCCCTGCCTCATTTCCAACTATTAATTTTGTGTGTGTGGGTGCTGTTTGACATTTACCACAGTTTCTACAGCTCAGTATTTAGGGTCACCCTTCATCTCTATTGTTTATATATATATATAAATGGTCGAGTTGCCAGAAAGAAGCCTTTACTGCACCAATGCCACAAAAAACCCCGGTTACAATATGCCCGACAACACCTTGACATGCCTCACAGCTTCTGGCACACTGTAATTTGGAGTGACGAGACCAAAATAGAGCTTTGGTCACAGCCATAAGCGCTATGTTTGGAGAGGGGTCAACAAGGACTATAGTGAAAAGAATACCATCCCCACTGTGAAGCATGGTGGTGGCTCACTGATGTTTTGGGGGTGTCTGAGCTCTAAAGGCACGGGGAATCTTGTGAAAATTGATGGCAAGATGAATGCAGCATGTTATCAGAAAATACTGGCAGACAATTTGCATTCTTCTGCATGAAAGCTGTGCATGGGACGCTCTTGGACTTTCCAGCACGACAATGACCCTAAGCACAAGGCCAAGTTGACCCTCCAGTGGTTACAGCAGAAAAAAGTGAAGGTTCTGGAGTGGCCATCACAGTCTCCTGACCTTAATATCATCGAGCCACTCTGGGGAGATCTCAAACGTGCAGTTCATGCAAGACGACCAAAGACTTTGCATGACCTGGAGGCATTTTACCAAGATGAATGGGCAGCTATACCACCTGCAAGAATTTGGGGCCTCATAGACAACTATTACAAAAGACTGCACGCTGTCATTGATGCTAAAGGGGGCAATACACAGTATTAAGAACTAAGGGTATGCAGACTTTTGAACAGGGGTCATTTCATTTTTTTTCTTTGTTGCCATGTTTTGTTTTATAATTGTGCAATTCTGTTAGAACCTACAGTTGAATATGAATCCCATAAGAAATAAAAGAAATGTGTTTTACCTGCTCACTCATGTTTTCTTTCAAAATGGTACATACTGTATATTACCAATTCTCCAAGGGTATTTTTTGGATTGTTTTTAGACGCCATCCTGAACATGGTGAACAACATCGCAGCAAACGTTCTGGGAGGGAAACCAGAGCTTGAGGACGGAGCTGAATTGGAAGGTACAGACCTAATATTCACCCTGTGGTTAGATATATACAAATTCCCCTGGTCTAAGTCCTTTTAGCACTACAGCACAGTGAAGTTATTCCATTTATTAGCTCCTCTTTGCTTGGCAGTTTTGGGCTGTCATCATGCCAACAGTGCTAGAACTGTGAGACCTGGCAGTGAATAAACGTCTTTGATGGGTTCTGTAGCTGCGCTTGCCAACATCAAACTCTCCCAGGGTGTGTGTACCCCGAGAGCTGCTACAAAATGCTGTTTAAACAAGCATGTGGCTTTTCTAAATGCAGAAAGTTAAGTTTAAAAACACCCTGCTTTTCTGTACCAACAAAATAAACAGTCCAGCTGTGAGCGTCTAAAAGAAAAGAAGACTATTTAACAAGATATTTTTATTATGGCTCTTGAGAGATTGCAGTTTAGTTAATCACTTGTATTAGAAAAGTTTATATTAAGTGTTTAAAAGGAAAAGCACAGTATGGATAGTTTTTGTATGCTTGTTGGTTTTACTGTTAGATAGTGGTTGACTGATATCTAGAGAGTAGGGTGGCCAATAGTAGAAATAATGCAGAAATGAATACAATACGATTTAAAGATAGCAAATAATATGTACAAAAATGACATGCATGGACTGGTTCTACCTGTTGGTAAACATACTGGCAGGTCTGGTCTTTTCAGAATGACTACTCCTGAATACTTGGTAGCATTATATGTTAAAGAGTATCTTTTATTGACGTATGAACAAGTGTTGGGGAGTAACTGAATACATGTCACGGGATTACATATTTAAAATACAAAATATAAGTAACTGTATTCCACTACAGTTACAATTTAAATAATTGGTCATTAGAATACAGTTACATTCAAAAAGTATTTTAATTACTGAAGAGATTACTTTGCATTTTATTGTCATTTGTTTCATTTAATATTTAGTCCTTTCAGATGGAAAACATTTATACATATAAATGATGTGATTCAAAGTGCATTTGAACAGCAGTGAAACACTTTCTTATGATGTGTTACATTCATACGAGCAGACAGAGAAGTAAGTTTGAAGTAAGTTTAGAGCAGATGAAATAGAAATAAACCTTGTGTAAATTGTCAGCTTTACGCTAAGCTAAAATGCTATTTCTAGCCATTTTACATGCACATGTTACCAGGCACAATCATATTTTTTTTTTTTATCAAGAAAATTCACATTGGATCATAATTTTTCTAGTAAGACCTTTGATATTAGGGCAAAAATCATATTCTTGATAATAATTTTTGTATTGTTTTCCTGTAAAAATATCTAAAAATCCTTAAAACAAGATCAATTTGATTCATCTTGTTTTAGAAACAACACTGTATAAGATATTTAGGTTTTTCAGAGAATGTATTTTTAACATGTGTATTGTGTCTTACTGTACTGGCAGAGTTTTTATAGTCAAAACAAGTGAAAAAATCTACCAGTGCTGAAGAAATATTTTTAGAATACGTTACTGACCTTGAGTAATCTAACGGAATATGTTACAAATTACATTTTACAGCATGTATTCTGTTATCTGTAGTGGTAAAGTAACCCTCCCAACACTGTGTATGAGAATGTAGGTTCCTGTTTTACATAATTAAATATTACCGTTATGCAAATTTTCTAGATAATGTAATCTTCCCAGTTACAAAGATATGCTAGATATGTGACATTTAGACTAATGCTATGAACCCCATTGCTGCAAAATGTCTGTCAGTCCAAGACTGTCTCCACCATGTCAGATGTCCCATGTTGTTCTGGATACATTTTAACCATGCCAAATATTTGTCATTTCAAGCTATCAAGAGAACCTCACCTCTTTCTAGTTAAGGGTACATTTGTATTTGTGTGTGTGTTTGTGTGATGTTGGCTAATGGAGTGTTGGATTTTCTGAACAATGGCACTCTTTGTGTTGAGTTGGGGGAGTGTGGATACCAATGTTCGCCATCTCTCTTTCTCTCAATCCCTCTCTCACTGTCAAAATCTGTTCTCTCTCACTCTGTCTTTCCTCCTTCAGGAAATGAGTCAGCTGAGACAGAAAACATCACCCAGACATCAGCAGAAAACACACTCACTCCAGAACTCGCACCCACTGAACAACCAGCTATGTAAGTCTCATACACAATTACTCCCCCGCCCCCCCCATGTCCATGTATTTAAGGTTATAACAATAATAGCAAGTAACAGTTTGAAAAGGCGCTACCCCATTGGGACACTAGCTGACATGGCCCTTGGCAACTGAGAATGTGGTCACGAGCGACAAGTAGAGAAAATTTCAACTTTATGCAAATGACGAGCGACATTCGTGAGCGACTACCAATGAGAGTTAAGACAGTGGAGCTCATGACACCCATCTGCTCTGAGTGAACATACTGGAGACAAATGCAGGCAAGATGGAGGAGCAGTTAAACATTTCTGTGAGCAATTTCACTGTTCTGTATCATTTATCTGTAACCACATCTGGGATATGGGCTAATAAAATGATGCATGGAAAACCGCGTTGGCATTCTGAGTGAGTTTGATTTCGTATATTGAAATAAGGTTCATCTTGTTTAATAATGTGATGCATTAAGCACTGCTGCAGGTTATATAAAATGCTCTCCACTGGAGAATGTTCACTTTTAAAGGCAATAGAACTGATCCCTTGTCAAATTAGAATGATATCTTTGTTTTATCGGCAGTATCATCTGTAATCAGCATTTTCAAAAGCTAATATAGTCAGTTGTGTAGTCCACCAATAACATAGAGTGGCAGCAGCAGTAGTAACGCCCGCTAGTGATATAGATAGCAGAGTCTAGCTACACCAAGCGACAATGTCGCCGGCGGTGTGAACGGGACTTTATTCCTTTTTTTTTTTCTCCCCAATTTGGAATTCCCAATGCGCTCTAAGTCCTCGTGGTGGCGTAGTGACCCGCCTCAATCCGGGTGGTGGAGGACGAATCTCAGTTGCCTCCGTGTCTGAGACAGTCAATCCGCGCATCTTATCACGTGACTTGAGCGCGTCACCGTGGAGACATAGCGCGTGTGGAGGCCCACGCTATTCTCCACGGCATCCACACACAACTCGCTACGCGCCCCACTAAGAGTGAGAACCACACGTGACTCTACCCTCCCTAGCAACTGGGCCAATTTGGTTGCTTAGGAGATCTGGCTGGAGTCACTCAGGGGTGGTAGTCAGCATCAATACTCGCTGAGCTACCCAGGCCCCCTATGGGGCTTTATTCTTGTATGGAATGCCCACTTTTCACAATCCAATCAATTACTGATGGATAAACAAGTCCCAACCTACATTCTTTTTTCTTTTTAAATATTTTTTTTTTTTTTTACTTAGAGCTGAAGTGTCATATGATAGAGGTGAAAGGTGTTGCAAATACAGTTTCATGTTGGCTTTTAAGTATGTACTTGATATTTCCATTAAGGGACAAGACATTTTATTTTTTTACATTCCTCCTGTTCTTGCATACAGACTGGACCCTCTTGAGTTGGATCCCACTCTAGTGGAAGAGGAATCGGAGGTTCCTGATATTGTGGCTTCTTCAGTTCCTCCCCCTGAAGAGAGCCGTATCGTCACCCTCATCAAAGAAGAGGATGACGAAGAGGCCACCCAACTAACAGTGACCCTGTTGGAGGAGGAAATAGAGGAGGAGAGGAGACCAGCTGAGGTGTGGGAGGGAGAGAGTGCCTTTTACTGTGGTCACCTCTCGACTCTGTCCTGCTTGGCATCTTTGCACGAACACTTTTATTGCTACTGTTCGGCAGCTTTAGCACTACACCGCCAGCATAGAGATCATCGCCACAAAGCACTGCACACACACCCTGATACAGACTCTCAAACTTCCCCTCCCCAGCCCCTCCCTGCCACCACTCCGACTCAAGAGCCCCCTGTGCTGTCCGAGAAGCTTCCTGAAGCAGAGCAGCCCTCTCATGTGCAAGTCGAGAGAATTTCCCCCTCTGAAACGGTGGCCGCTCCGCTTCAGCCTAACAGCGGAGACTCCTCGGTGACCGACCAGTTGCTCCCACCTGAAACCATCCTCTTGGAGCCCAGTCGTACCTCCACCCTTCCCCCACACAGCTTCTCCGAAACCCCCACTCAAAACATCCCTGAGTCCCTACCCACAGGAGAGCCCGTGGACCAGCGTCCGCAGTACCTGGAGAACATCCCGGAGACCCGTACCCATGTGAGCATCTGCAGCAGCACCAGCAGTGCCCCGACTCTCAGTGCCACCTCCTCCATGCTCACCTCGACCGTCACTGAACATCACAGCGTGGAGACAGAACCCCCAAAACTGGAGCTCCCCATCCCCACTAAAGAGCAGCCAGTTCAGCCACTGCCAACCCACACCCGGCCTGCTGATATCCCTCCTCCTACTGAGCTCCCCATCCCAGCTCCAGAGGCCTTGGACAACAGTAGGGCTACAGGGGTGGTGGACCTGCACCACAGTGCTGTGGCTTCCCAACCAGAGGTCTCTGAAGTCCCTCTGTCTCAACAAGAGGAGATGGTAGATGACATTCTGCTCAGCCAGACCGGACCACACCGCACTGCTGGAGAGTTTTATGCAGAACAGCAGAACTCTGCAGAAATGGGCCATGGGAATGGAAACGGCAATGGGAATCAGGTGCATGGATCCAACCAGAAGGAATCTGTGTTCATGAGACTGAATAACAGAATTAAAGCACTGGAAATGAACATGTCGCTCAGCAGCAGATACCTGGAAGAGCTTAGCCAGAGGTACACAATCATATACAGTTACACACATTCTACCCAACTCAAGCCAGCTTTGTAGACCACATTTCAGTCAAATGTGACCTTCTGATTGGTCTGTGCTGTTGTCATTCAGGTATCGTAAACAGATGGAGGAGATGCAGCGAGCTTTCAACAAGACCATTATCAAACTGCAGAACACATCCAGAATTGCAGAGGAGCAGGTTATTATCAGTCCCACATAGAGGTCGACTGATAGTGGATTTTGTAGATACCGATTCCAACACTAAGGTGGTGGAAAAAGCTGATAACTGATTAATCGGCTGATAGATTTTTAAATCAAATTAATAGAAAGTTAAAACATTTTCTTAGCATTTTCTTACTTTAACGGGCACAGACTTGGACCCCGTTCCCATCTGGCATTATGATGCGTCTCGGGTGATCCAATCACATGGGGTCAGGAGAAACACTGTTTACACCTGGTCACTTAAATGTGTCTCCTGTGACCACTTGTGTTCGGATTTGGAGGGGAGGGTCTCTGTTTTATGTCAGTGTGTTACTGCTTGATAAAGCGTGACAAAGAAAGTGCAAAAAAAATGGCGCGATGTTTCACCCAGATGCGGCTGAAATTTAATCTAAGCACAAACACAATATGTCAAGCAGAATTAACCGTTATTTTAGTGGATAATCTGTATTAAAGGAGCTTCAGGTGTTCGTGCTTGTCATTTGTGTTGATTTCCTTCTAAAGCCTCTCGTAAATGGCAACGTTTAAAATCTCGTTTAAGCGCATTGGTTGATTGACAGGTGAGGGGTGGTGCTTCACTGCTGCCAGGACGCATACAGTGCGGATTGGCATTTATACCTCAAATGCGATCTGGTCACATGCGATTTTGACCACATTCGTATGTGATTTTTGTGATCCGATCACAAAACATTTTGGACCCCGTTAAGATTTGTATTTAGGACTGACCACATATGATCGGATTACCCGAAACGCATCTTAATACCAGGTGGAAATGGGGTCTTAGACGCTGCAAGAGTCCAGAATGAATAAAATCTAAAATGCAGTTTATTGATCAACCAAAATCCCAATAATAACCAGAAAAAAAATTACGATTTGGGGCATAACGCGGACTTTAAACTATAAACCAAAAAAAAAAAAAAGCCTGAAATACACTTGCTAATTTCGGGACTCTTATTTTGAAATGGAGACTTGGCTCTGGTACAGTGCTCTATATTTAGGTATTTACCAAATTAAGCTTTTTATAGCCTATATATTTCACCAGAGGAGTTTTTTCTTTTATTAATATTCACAAGATATGAAGTTGGAGAAAGTTAATGCTGACGGGACATGTTTCCATACAGTCAGATTTTTCTTTGCATTTCCTCGCTTCAGTTTAGAACACTTGATTATCTGATCAAAATAACTAAATATGCATTGAAGTGAAAATACAGATATGGATGAATATTGTCAACGATGAAAGATTTAGATGCAGCAAATCCCCACAAGGTGTCAGTTGTTTTTTTTTATTTCACCTCTAGAGGCCGCTGTTTTATCATAGAACCAAGCTGTTCCAACTATAGGATCCTCCGGAGGAGGAACACATAGGAATAATAATAAAAAATAAAAAATAAAAATATCTGCGTTGATTTTTGTCAATAACCGCTAGTTCCAAAAAGCAACTATCAGCACCAATTAATCTCTAAAACCGATATATCAGTCTACCTCTAGTCCCACAGAACTTTTTAAGCTGTGCCATAATATGAACTATGACATTGGATACTGGAGCATACAGTGGCTCCAGAAAAGTATTTGGACACTTAAGTCGCATTAATACATGAAAGATTGTCTTTGCATTAAATAGCAAAATATCAAAACTAAGTGACATTTATTTTTAAGAAAGCACACTTTTCATGCAGAACATTTCTCAAAACGTTTGTTAGGCTTAAAGTTATAAAACAATAGATATGCTGTTCAAAATGAAGATGACAGTATTTGAAGACTGAATACTTTGTAGTCGAATGTTAGAGGAACATGGTTAATGTGATGAACTACACCTTACTCTGCAAGGACACCTGTGTAAAATTGAAGGAAACTGACTTCATACATCCACTAAAAATCAACTTGACAAAAATCAACAAGTCATTGCAAAAATGGCTCAAAGTGAAGATAGTTCTGAGAAAAGCTCCAGCGTCATTTGTTTGCAGATGTTAATTCATTTGACATACTGTTTTCTAATGCAATGACATGTGTTTTGAAGTGTTGCTTTAATATCAAAATACTTCTTGGGGCTACTGTAGCATGTACAGGTTTTGGACTTCACGTTTAGATGAACAGCTTGTGTTCTGGACGATGTCAGGTCAGTGATATTAACTTTATGCATGCAAATGTGTGTTCAGGACCAGAAACAGACAGAGTCTATCCAGATGTTACAAAGCCAGTTAGAGAATGCCACCAAGATCATGTTGAACCTGTCTGCCATTGTTGCCCAGCTACAGACAGAGGTATACAAACATGCCGAACATCTCATTCCTTCCCAGTCTAATGCTTAATATCAACGGCCACCCAGTAATGTATGTTTAATATATTTCAAACCTATTATACCCTGTGTGTGTTTTTAGGTGTCAGACAGACAGAGTTATCTGGTGCTGTCTGTGATCCTGTGCCTGATGCTGGGTTTGCTGGTCTGTATGCAGTGTTGCAGGAGCTCACCCAATCACAACAGCAGCTCAACTATTCCCATGAGCAACCACTACCCCAGCCCAAAGAGGTACAGCGCACACACACAATTATAACACTAGTTATTAAATAAAGTTCCCTCAAAATGTGTAACAAACACTATTTTGAAGGCTGTTCTTGACTCATTAGCTAATCATTATATTTTAGTTAAAGGAATTATTTTAGAAAGTTATAATGTAGGTCCCACTCATAGTTTTTCACTTATCTGCATTCAACTACATTCAGAAGAATGGCTCTCTCTTGTTCTCAGGTGTTTTTCCTCATATGATGATATGAGTCTGAAACGAAGAGTGTCTTGCCCTCTTGTCCGTTCTAAGTCATTTCAGCTGCCTACATCAGAAGGTAAAATTCACCTTTGACACAGTGAGTTTTGGTGTAAGTGCTCTCTCTTTTTTTCTGTCTGACTCCCTCCCTCTTTCCCTCCCCTTTTCTCATGTAACACATTGTTTCACTCTGCCGTGGTTCTTAACATACCATGTCTTTCTCAGCCAGACCCAATTCTGCCATATTCATTTCACACAGCTTTAGAATCCAAGATGGATGCTCACTAACATCACACCTTCTCACTTAACATGTGGCTTACATTGTGTACGCTCATTTTGGCTGCTCTTCTCAGAAGAATCAGTCCTTTTGTTTTCCATGCGGCACAGATAGCCAGATCGGTTTACAGCTTGAACTAGTTTTGATTCCAGCTGTCACAAGTTCCATGATGTCTGACGATGGTTCAGTATCAGCCTGACCTATACTGGAGCGCAGTGCGATTTGTAGTTGAATGTCAGCATGGAGTCTTGCGTCATGCTTGGTGCCAACAAAGTCTGCTGATGAGATACAGTGGCGCCAAACTGTTTGCACTGTTAAGCCACACTTAATGTATGAACATCATTGCATTAGATAACAAAATATCAAATCAGATGTGCATGACTTTCTTTTTTCTGCTGAACACAACTAAGATTTTTAAAAGAATATATCAGCTTTGTAGGTCCATTCAGTTCAAGTAAATGGTGACCAAACTTTTCAAGCTCCAAAAATCAAATAACGGCAGCATAAAAGTATTCCATAAAAGTGGTTTAATATACAGTATGTCATCTTATATGTCTTCTCAAGTGATGCAATCGCTTTGGGTGAGAAACAGATTAATATTTCAATCCTTTTTTCAACACATTTTAAAGTAAAATGGACTTAAATATTTATCTGTTTCTCACCCACACCTATCATATGAAGATTTGAATTTAACCACTGGAGTCGTATGGATTCCTTTTATGCTGCCTTTATGTGCTTTTTTGGAGCTTGAAAGGTCTGGTCACCATTTATTTGAATTGTATGAACCTACAGAACTGAGATATTCCTCTAAAAATCTTTGTTCAGTAGAATATAGTCATATACAAATCTGTGATGGCATGAGGGTGAGTAAATGAGAGAATTTTTGGGGTCTTTAATTTTGAACAATATATTAATTGTTTTATCATGTAAAACCTATCAAGATCTCAAGTTGATTTGTGAAATGTATTACTTGAAAACTATTGTGGTCTTTCTTATAAATAAATGCCACTTGATTTTATATTTCTTTAACTAACGCAATGACATTCATTTGTTGTTTTTTTTAAGTTTTGCTTAAGTATATCCCTTTAAGTGTAAAACATTTGCTATTATAAGGCAAAAATTGGATGTATACAGATATGTAGCTGAAAAACTCTTAATACATACAGCAAACACACTAAATGGCAGATTCTTCCTGTTCTTTCCGTTTTTCTATTTTCACGTCTCTTTATTCCTCTTGCGTTTTGTTGCAGCATGTGTATCTGTTTTTGTGTGTTGGAGCGTGCAAGCGTGCCTTTTGGGTCATCAGTGGTTTGTGTTATGAGGCAGAGGTTGGATATTTTTAGCACATGATGCTTTTGGCTGGCACATGTTAGACATTTGCAAGTAGTAACACTGGAAAACGTATTTGCACTCTGGAGTGCAATATGGAATGATGCATATGCACATATGTGAAGTCAAATTAAACATTCAGATGCTTCAAAATTGCCAAATTATGCAAACTATGAATGCTGCACCCATTGTTACAAAACACAGATTTTGTTGATGAAACTAAGTAGAATTGAATAACAGGTTTACCCCTAAAGAAATGGAGGAAATACTTCAAAATGTCCTTTTAAGATTAGCTACTACTTGCAAGTGCTGTCATGCTTGTGTTCTTGTTTGCCATACCATTCCGTTAACCTGCCCCCTCTCTCCCCTCTTTAGTAGGTCCTGATGACTTGTACATTGTAGAACCTCTAAGATTTTCTCCAGAGAAAAAGGTATGGAGTCAGTTCCATCCACTGTGTGTAGATGACCATAGTTGGACCAGGGCTGTTTCAAAACCACTCACTCCTTCACTTGTAGCCCGTAATATTAAGCAGGTCTTACTCGTCTTTTGGTTAAGTTTGCAGTTACAATAGGTAGCAATAAGGACCACATTAATTAAATAAAGCATGTCTTATATGAAATGCACCAATAAATGTGATGAGCAGTGAGTGTTTTGGAATGCAGCTCCTTCCTGTTAGTCTGTCTGACAGGCCGTGAAGTTAACCATTTTTCTGCTGACTGAGGATTTGTGGTGGGAATTGTGATTCCAATGATTTAACTCTTTAAGCTCTTAGGGTGTTTTTAAAGATTTCCTGTTTCAGTGGCATACCCAAAATTAAAGGCTTGTAACTTGAAAAATAAACAAAACAAAGAGGGCTAACAAAAAACTGCTTTTGTTCCCAATAATTTAAACTGTAAAGGAGTAAAGTTTTGTGTTGATTCAACAAAGCAATCAAAAGTTATAGTATTACAAAAAATAATTTAACGTAGTGTCCAAAATTGTCTCAAAGTGTCCAAACAAATAAACAATAATAATAGTACATAAGAAGTAATTACACACGCAAGCACAACAATGGCAAAAAGTTTGCACAGCACGCAGACATGAGTCTAGTAATGAGATTTCACAAAATGAGTTTCATTCTGTGCCATCTTAGTCATCATTGAGTCTGTGTCATGTACTTGGCACCATCTCCTGGTGGCCATATGTAACAGTCACCAATCACATGTCGCTCTGCCCAAATATGGATGACTTTTTGCACCAATCTGAACGCAGTCTGATTGGTTTAGCGTTCCATGACGTTATATCATTTACGATGACATCATCTGATCCAGGAAAGCTAACGTGTGTTTTCCATTAGTCTTTTTAAGTGATTGAGTCATTTGTTTGTAAAGTGGACTACACTAGTTGCACTGTATGTTTGTTGTTGCGTGCAGCCAGTGAGGATAACGCAGTAGGGAAAAAAATGTCTTTCTATTATTTCATGGTGCCATGTTTTGCACTTTCATACCATTAAATTCAGACTGCAAAACAAAAAAATAATTGTTCCATTGTCAAACAAACACAACACTCAAAAACTGTTAATGGAACTGAACGTCATGAATTATTCGGTCCCAGTATTTTAAACGAACTAGTATTTATTCATAATTTGTTCCTTGTTTCTTTTATTATTTATTTATTGTTTACGGGTTTTTTTTTTTTTTTTTTTTTTGTTTTTTATAAAAAGTGCTATACAAATAAAAATGACTTGATTTCTGAGGATTAGTCAATGCTTAACCAGTTTCACAAAGCCTAAAAATGAGCTCTGGTGTGACTTGGTATTTCAGGTCTAATAGTAACTTACTAATTATGCTCTATGTTCTTTACCCTCATGTGTACCATCCATGTTGTTGTGATTGTAGTCATATTGTGCCATCAGTTGGTGATTTTATATTATTTTTGCTGAAGTGTTTCATCATACTCACTCAGCATAAAGATGGTTACAGCGGCTCTATATGTTTAAATACCCCTCTAAATGCATTGTCAAGACATTTAATAATTATTCTAAATCTCCGTTTCTTTCAGAAGAAACGCTGCAAGACCAAAGGAGACAGAGTGGAGACGCTCCAGCCCTCTGTCCCCTCGGCGGCAGTCGTTAATGGTTCTCTTCACTTCCTGCCATCGGTATGCGACGTCTACACGTCCACCTGCTCATCATCCAGGGACTGTGCATCAGAGGGCAGCTCCGTGAGCTCCACCTCTACGCTGTCTGAGGAGTCCTTCGGCAGTGCTCCCTTGATAAATGGCCACGATCCCGCCATCTGCAACGGTGATGCCCCGCCCAGCATCCCTGCCTCCAAGAGCAAGATAGAGAAGAAGTCTTTAAAACGGCGACGGTCGAAGAATGCCGAACAGCCACAGCAGGAGCGGTTTGAGGGGGAAATACTGCATGCGCCCCTTCCCGTAACGACAATGGAGGAACTCATGAAGGGAAAGGCGGAACTGGGAGTGGCCACATTTGGAAGGACAGCTGTAACGGGACGAGTTTGAGTTTTTGTAGATGTGTTACACACCTGTCATCCACGAATTACTTAGTGAGTCACCTGTATCCTAGAATCTGCTTTCGTGCTGCCGTCTTTCTTTATCTTATTTTAGCTCACCTTCATTTTGTTATTGGATCACCAGGCTTTACATATAAACTCCAGTGCAATGGTGATCCTGGCTGCATCTTTCCCCACATTACTACATCCTGGTTCTCAGAACTCCTTGTTTATGTGCCTTTCTAAGTCATTTGAAAATCCTCACAACGAATGATCACCACAGAGCCGAAGGATCCTTTTTGTTATTCCCTTTAATGTTTTTTTTTTTTTTTTTTTCTATTCTTCTGGGAAAAATTATAACTGATGAACATTGTAAGTATGAATGAAACTTGATTTGATGTTCTCCTGTCCTGGACTGTTTATGTGGTTATGGCCAGCAATTGGCGCTACATTGGATGTTGAGGCTGAGTGAGAGGGGCGTAGGATTGGTAAATGTAAAAAGCCTGTCTTCAGCCCCTTCTCCACAGAGCAGAACACATGATGTTCCTGGAGTCTGGGATGTGGCTCCTCCCCACTACACTAAAATGACCCTCAGGTCACCATTTCTTTCATTCCCTTTTTACTTCTCACTTTCTGTCTTTTCCTTTCTCATTTGTTATAAAGGTAATAGTGTCTTTCTTGTACATGTGAGTGTGTAACACTACGCCAGTCATTGTACATGGTTGGTTTGTGGGACCAGTCATGTCACATAGCACAGGGCTTTAATCCAGTGAACAGAGCTGAATGAAGAACAGATCCAGTCCTGTTTTTTAACATGTTGTCTTTATTTTCTCTTTTTCTTACAGACAAATTATATCTTAATTTCCTTCCAATCACACTCTAGTGTGACCAACACACCCAGGCTGGGCCTGAATGGACACATATATACTGGCATACATATGTACATATACAAATATTAATATTGACATATTTTGACACACCCAACAACATGATCATGTGCTCAGTCTCCAGCATTTTCAAATGTTTACAGCTTATTTTGTGTTATGTGTGTTTAGTAGAGCCAACATAAGAGAAAGAGGCCAGTTTGTCATTTAAAAACACATGCAGACATACATTTGTTCATTTTACCACACACTTTATATGTACACATGGAGTATTTTTAGAGATGATTATTTATATATTTATTCATTTAAACAAGACCTGGGCTCTATGAGATCACGGTCATGTGACAAACAAGCTGCAGTGGCCCCATCTAACCTCCATGTTCTCTAGATTTGCTATGACACAAGCAAGCGGTACTGTTATACACACTTTTGTTTTTCTTCTTACCCCCCCCCCCCCCTCGATTGAGAGCTGGAGTCTGAGTCACTTTACACTTTCTGAATAGATTTTGACTTCTCAAATGAAATAATCAAATATTTGTATTTATTTTGAATGTTCTTTGATTTATTAATTAATTTATCTCAAAATCAGATAAATATAAGATAAATATAAAAATCATTTGCTCTAATGCTCTAAATGTTATCATGGAGATGTCATCATTGTAACAGAACATCTGATTGGCTCGGCTTCTGTTTAGCATATCTGACTGGGTGCTAGAAGAAGCTCTCCGAGTGCTGTTCTTTGGATCTGTTCTGACACGCTCCAAATTAGTTACTGGATTTTAGCTCAATTATAAGAATGCCCGAGTTCTCATCTTTGTGCAAATTTTATGCATGTGTCCAGCAAAGCAACCGTTCAGTATGTCTTTTCTGTGATCCACAATCTATCATGTATGTGTGAGGCTAATATGTAACGTGTATGTGTGTACTGCATCCTCCACACACTCCATGTCGCTCTTCACACCTTGGTAAGTGTGTGTCGACTGTTTTCTTGGGTGTTTTTAATTCACTCACCAGACCAGTTGACATCCCAGTGGAGCTTCTCTCTGTCAGATGAAAAGGCTGATTGGTCGTTAATGTTTTCCCGTCATTGACCTTTTATTAAACTGTGGGCTCCAGGAGATTAAAGCATGTGAATTTGGGCATAAATAAAAGGGAAAGATTAGGATGGCATAGAATGGACCATCTCTGTGTGATTTACCTTTATGATCTTTTGTTTGTTTTTGAATGTTAATTGATCTATGCTTGTGGAGTTTGTGTTCGAGTATGTATGGATGTTTTCTTGACCAGTGTGTATGTGACTAATATTTGGAGATTAATCTTTCCAGTACTCCAGTGAGTAGAGACTCCTGTGCACTTTGAAGAACTCCATCTGCCTTTGTTTTTCCACACCGCACCTTTTAAGTGCTTTTTCGCCCCAAGCTTTACTTAGTATGGCGCCGTCTAGTGGCCAAAGTTCGATGTATTAATCATCCGCTAGGTGGCGCCCAAATTCAATCTGGACATGTCTGAGGACGAACTGCACAGTATTTTTTTTTTTTTTTTTTTCAGGAGCAACTGTAACTACAGAGGTGTAGTGCCATTAGAAACTGTGAATTTATTAATAAAACACTTTGTTGTCTTTATTCAGTGTATTTTTGTGTTTATTATTGTGTGAATCATACACGGTATCATACTAGTGATGGTAAGATCGGATCATTTTACTGACTTGAATCTTTGAGACTCGTACAGCAAAATGAACGAATCTTTATTGAAGTCATTTAATTCGTTCATTTGAGCAGAATTAAATTAAAATGTTACGTATTCAATAGCCAAATCCCCCCAACACGTCTACTTACGAAAACTTTGATTATAGTCCCAATAAGCAAACATGTATAATGCAGCCAAGGACAAATTATGAGAAACAGAAATGATTAGTTCACCTCTGGAATCTTCTTGTCTGAGTCGTTCGTTCTTTTGTCATGTGATGTGCCGTATGTGCATAGTGTATATGGCTGTCACATGATGTGCCGTATGCTCATAGTGTATACGGCTGTCACGTGATGTGCCGTATGCTCATAGTGTATACGGCTGTCACGTGATGTGCCGTATGCTCATAGTGTATACGGCTGTCACGTGATGTGCCGTATGCTCATAGTGTATCCGGCTGTCACGTGATGTGCCGTATGCGCATAGTGTATCCGGCTGTCACGTGATGTGCCGTATGCTCATAGTGTATACGGCTGTCACGTGATGTGCCGTATGCGCATAGTGTATCCGGCTGTCACGTGATGTGCCCATAGTGTATACGGCTGTCACGTGATGTGCCGTATGCTCATAGTGTATACGGCTGTCACGTGATGTGCCGTATGCTCATAGTGTATACGGCTGTCGCGTGATGTGCCGTATGCTCATAGTGTATACGGCTGTCACGTGATGTGCCGTATGCGCATAGTGTACAGGTGCATCTCAATAAATTAGAATGTCGTGGAAAAGTTCATTTATTTCAGTAATTCAACTCAAATTGTGAAACTCGTGTATTAAATAAATTCAATGCACACAGACTGAAGTAGTTTAAGTCTTTGGTTCTTTTAATTGTGATGATTTTGGCTCACATTTAACAAAAACCCACCAATTCACTATCTCAAAAAATTAGAATACATCATAAGATCAATAAAAAAAACATTTTTAGTGAATTGTTGGCCTTCTGGAAAGTATGTTAATTTACTGTATATGTAGTCAATACTTGGTAGGGGCTCCTTTTGCTTTAATTACTGCCTCAGTTCGGCGTGGCGTGGAGGTGATCAGTTTGTGGCACTGCTGAGGTGGTATGGAAGCCCAGGTTTCTTTGACAGTGGCCTTCAGCTCATCTGCATTTTTTGGTCTCTTGTTTCTCATTTTCCTCTTGACAATACCCCATAGATTCTCTATGGGGTTCAGGTCTGGTGAGTTTGCTGGCCAGTCAAGCACACCAACACCATGGTCATTTAACCAACTTTTGGTGCTTTTGGCAGTGTGGGCAGGTGCCAAATCCTGCTGGAAAATGAAATCAGCATCTTTCAGCAGAAGGAAGCATGAAGTGCTCCAAAATGTCTTGGTAAACGGGTGCAGTGACTTTGGTTTTCAAAAAACACAATGGACCAACACCAGCAGATGACATTGCACCCCAAATCATCACAGACTGTGGAAACTTAACACTGGACTTCAAGCAACTTGGGCTGTGAGCTTCTCCACCCTTCCTCCAGGCTCTAGGACCTTGGTTTCCAAATGAAATACAAAACTTGCTCTCATCTGAAAAGAGGACTTTGGACCACTGGGCAACAGTCCAGTTCTACTTCTCCTTAGCCCAGGTAAGACGCCACTGACGTTGTCTGTGGTTCAGGAGTGACTTAACAAGAGGAATACGACAACTGTAGCCAAATTCCTTGACATGTCTGTGTGTGGTGGCTCTTGATGCCTTGACCCCAGCCTCAGTCCATTCCTTGTGAAGTTCACCCAAATTCTTGAATCGATTTTGCTTGACAATCATAAGGCTGCGGTTCTCTCGGTTGGTTGTGCATCTTTTTCTTCCACACTTTTTCCTGCCACTCAACTTTCTGTTAACATGCTTGGATACAGCACTCTGTGAACAGCCAGCTTCTTTGGCAATGAATGTTTGTGGCTTACCCTCCTTGTGAAGGGTGTCAATGATTGTCTTCTGGACAACTGTCAGATCAGCAGTCTTCCCCATGATTGTGTAGCCTAGTGAACCAAACTGAGAGACCATTTTGAAGGCTCAGGAAACCTTTGCAGGTGTTTTGAGTTGATTAGCTGATTGGCATGTCACCATATTCTAATTTTTTGAGATAGTGCATTGGTGGGTTTTTGTTAAATGTGAGCCAAAATCATCACAATTAAAAGAAACAAAGACTTCAGTCTGTGTGCAATGAATTTATTTAATACACGAGTTTCACAATTTGAGTTGAATTACTGAAATAAATGAACTTTTCCACGACATTCTGATTTATTGAGATGCACCTGTATACGGCTGTCACGTGATGTGCCCATAGTGTATACGGCTGTCACGTGATGTGCCCATAGTGTATACGGCTGTCACGTGATGTGCCCATAGTGTATACGGCTGTCACGTGATGTGCCCATAGTGTATACGGCTGTCACGTGATGTGCCCATAGTGTATACGGCTGTCACGTGATGTGCCCATAATGTATACGGCTGTCACGTGATGTGCCGTATGCGCATAGTGTATACGGCTGTCACGTGATGTGCCCATAGTGTATCCAGCTGTCACGTGATGTGCCCATAGTGTATACGGCTGTCACGTGATGTGCCCATAGTGTATCCAGCTGTCACGTGATGTGCCCATAGTGTATCCAGCTGTCACGTGATGTGCCCATAGTGTATACGGCTGTCACGTGATGTGCCGTATGCTCATAGTGTATACGGCTGTCACGTGATGTGCCCATAGTGTATACGGCTGTCACGTGATGTGCCGTATGCTCATAGTGTATACGGCTGTCACGTGATGTGCCCATAGTGTATACGGCTGTCACGTGATGTGCCGTATGCTCATAGTGTATCCGGCTGTCACGTGATGTGCTCATAGTGTATACGGCTGTCACGTGATGTGCCGTATGCTCATAGTGTATCCGGCTGTCACGTGACAAAAGAACGAACGACTCGGACCAGAAGACTCGAGAGGTGAACTAATCATTTCTGACCCTACATTAGATTGTTTACCTTTACGAGTTGTTAGACAAAACCAATATAAGGATATATATAATATGTGTACTAATTTACATTGTCGGGATGAATGGAGACACCGGAACCCTTAAAAATGACAATTCACCTGGAGTAATAAGGATGGATCCAAGAAATCTAGGCTCGATCTTTGGTTGATTTCACAAGAACTTGGGAAACAAATTCAAGAAATTGATATTATACCCTCTGTACTTAGTGACCACTGAATAATTTACTTAGTAGTTGACTTGGGGGACATGGGGAATAGGAGATCTGGTTTTAATTACTGGAAATTAAATAATGCTCTCCTTGAAGATAATTACTTTAAAAACAATGCTAAACATATTATAAAGAATTGTTATAGTAAAGCCAAAGTTTCTAATCTCTTTGGAAAACAATGGGAAATTATGACACTTGAAAATGAGCTATTAGAAGGGGAAAGGAGTTAGCTAAGATTAGGAAAGAATACAAAACATAATATTTATGAAAAACAAACTATATGTGATAGGAATAAGAATATATTAACCAAATTACAATTTTATGAACATAAAGCAAAAGGGCCATTTATAAGATCAAGAGGAAAAATTCTAAATATTTCTTTAAGCTAGAGAAGAGAAAGGCTGAGAATTCCTCTATAAAGAAACTTAATATTAATAAATCTTTCACAACAGATCCCAAACATATCTCTAACTTCATTGCAAACTTTTATGGACAATTATACTCCAAACACCACAGTATTGAAGAAGGTTCTTGGTTTCTAAATTCACTTAAGGAATATGCGACAATTATTGATGTGGATTCTTAAATGTTTTGTGATCAGGACATAACACTGGAAAAAATATGTAAATGTACTGAAAAATTAAAAAACAACAAATCACCCAGAAATGACGGGTTTACTAATTTTATAAGAGATTCCAAGAGGATGTTTCAGAATTCCTTCTCTGTGTATTTCAAGAAATATTGGAACATGAGAAACTGCTTCCAACCATGTCACAAGGTTTAATTACACTAATTCCAAAACCAGGGAAGAATTTACATAACACAGACAATTGAATTGAATTAATCAGTAATGACACCAAATTACTTTCATTAATTGTTGCAGAAAGACTGAAATTAATATTAGACAATAATTAAAATTATAGATGATTGTCAATCAGATTTTATACATGGAAGATATATAGGCAATAATATTCGACTGATCTTAGATTTAATAGATTATAACTTTCTAATTAATGATAATAGCTATATCCTTTTTATAGATTACAATAAAGCATTTGATACTATAGACCATACATTTCTACTTAAAACTTTACGTTTTTTTGGCTTTGGCAATAAGTTTATTCGTGCAATTCAAACACTATACAATAACTGTAATAGCTCTATTAAATTACCCTTTGGGACCACCTCTAGATTTAATATAAGCAGAGGAGTCAAGTAAGGTGATCCAATATCTCCTTTATTATTCTAGATGGTCATGCAAGTAAAGTGTCTCCATATTAAATTGAATACATTTCAAGGCATTCAGATACAGTATTTGATCATGAAATTAAATGTTCCCAATTGGCAGATGATACAGCTATATTTAAAAAAAAAAAAAAAAAAAAAAAAAATGAAAAATAATTAAAATTGGCTCTTGAGTGTCTCCATGAATTTTCTTTAGTATCTGGGTTAAACATAAATATTATGAAATGTGAATTATTTGCTCTCAAAAGCAGACCTGAACTCTATGGTATACCAATTAAGGACCAAATCTCTTATTTGGGTATTAACATTTGTAAAATTCAGAAAGAAAGAACAAATTTAAATGACTTTCCATTAATAAGCAATATTCAAAAAAAGTTTAATTCCTGGTTATTGAGGTATTTATCCTTAAATGGGAGGGTACTACTGTCAAAGTCAGAAGGCTTATCAAGACTAATTTATACTGCAATGGTCATAGATGTTCCAAATCCCTAATTAATCAGGTAAATAAAAACGTATATAATTTCTTTTGGAGGAATAAGCCTCCAACCTTTAAAATTACAAGACGATATTGTGTGACCAATAAGATTTGTGAGGTCTCGTTTAAGATTATTCACGTGATTTACCCTGTTAAACAAGTTATTGCAAGATTTAGGAAAGATATTGATTTAAAATGTGCTTTTTGTAACTTTGAATTGAAAGCATTGTACACCTCTTTTTTTATATACAAAAATGTTCTGATGTGATTTAGAATATTTTATTAAGGTGAATACGGGTATTGATATGCATTTAAGGAAAGAGGATGTTTTGTTTTATTTTGATAGTAAAATTGAACATAAAGCATGGTATATTATAAATGTATTGTTGATTTATGGAATTTTTTTATTCATAAATGTAAACAGTCGTCACAGAAACCAAACTTCATACACTTCAAATAGAAGTGTTACTTTAATTTGTTAACAGGAGTAAAAAACAGTAAAGCGCTAAAGAGTATTAACTTTTATAAAGCCTTAAATAACCCCTTTTGAATCTTAATGTTATATGCATTGTATATTGTATAATTTATAGCCTTTTGAAATCTGTATATTGTCTATATACCTTTTTGTACGTTTTGTTTCTTTTAGTTTATTTCTTATGCTTTCAGTTGGTTTGACTGTCATGTTATATTGGTTAAAGCAATAAAAAAACAAAAACAACTAATCATTTCTGTTTCCTGTACAGCGCCTACGCTGTTTTGACATAACAAATGGAGGTTGCACAATGCGCATGCGCGGCCAATTTACAACGCTTGTAAATTCATACATATTTAGTGATAATTTTGTATTGAGTTGAGCTGCATGTTATAAATGTAACACAGCCAGGTCATTCTTAATAATGGGAAACTTGTTCATGCATCTAACATAAAATCTGATTCCTGAATTTCTCACAGTGTTAATAAAACTAGCTCTACTCTAGCTGATTTTTCCAATGATTTTCAGGTGTTAGCTTCATTAACATAATCACCGGCCAGGAAGAGGAGACAGAGGGTATGTTTACACGACAACGATGTACTAAAAACGGAAAAGTTTTTCCTTTGCGTTTTTGAAAAGTTTTGCGTACAGACGACAACGTTGTAAAACCGATCCCCGTTTACACCAATCTGTGAAAACGACTAAAAACGCTGTATTATGCATGCCAGGCCAGTAGTTGGCGATGTCACTTTGTAAAGAAATATTACGTGCCTGCGCACATGAGCATTCTTCCACAGAGTGTTGAAAACAAACAATGAAGATGGCGATCGCTGGTCGTAGTAGTGATGCAGTAAATCTACACTTTGCTGGAGAACCGTCAATAAACTCAAAATCTTGAGCAGCACAAACACAGTCCTGTAGTCCGCCACTGTAGTTTTGAAGTATGCCTATAGACTGAACACGTAATATGCGTGCGCATGACGTCATCATTTTCACAAATTTGCGTTTTTGGATGTTTACACGGAGACGATAACGGCATCTTTTTCAAAAACTTGCTCTTTGAAACCCGTTTTCAAAAGTTTGCGTTTTCAGGCTCCAAAATGCTGTTGTCGTGTAAATGAACAGCCAAAACGCATAAAAAGTTTTCCGTTTTTAGTTGAAAATGGTGTCGTGTAAACGGCCCCAGAGTGTCCATTAGCACCTCTCAGCGGGAAAATTTCCACAACATAAAAAACAAAACAAAAAATCTCCTTAAAGGTGCACTGAGTAACATTTTTTGCTTGTATCATCTTGGACTTACACTGACAACTAGGGGCCTGAAGGCAGCATCATTCAAAAAATAATAATTTTCAGTAACAGATGCCATTGCAGAAATTCACAATTCAGTAAGCCCATGAAAAACTGAATCCATGAGTGACAGTGTCTAATAACAAGGCGGTTACTGAGATTAAGCGGTTAGTATTTGGCTGGTCATGAGAGACCTCTTCCATGTAGAATAAAACCGTTATGACTGCAGACACGCCTTTTTTATTATTTCAATATGTTCCTTGAGGTTCACTTTTAATATTTGTTACGTTTTTTGCACACAAAGAACAGTCATATATTTGTAAAACATGATCATTTTCCACCCTCATTCTGACCCTCTGTCAGAAACGCTCTGTTTTGGTGCTGCTTCTCCTTTAAGACTTGACAGTAAACACCCACTGTTATGATTGGCTCACTGCTCTTGACTGACCTGCTCCCTCTACTTACAATCTCACTGCTCACCGCTACTGGGTGGGCTACGGAAGTGATTAAAGGAAAAGAAGTCGCTGATTTGTTGTTGTGGAGGCGGTCAGATGCAAATGTCACAATGTGGAGGAAGTAGTGAACGAGTCGTTTTGGCAGCTTGGTTTCAACAAATGCTCTTTTAGCAGTGAGGGGGAAGTTTTGAGTTCTGAAACTTACAGTATGTTTTTATAGTACAACAACCTATTTTTTTTTAAGTATGTAATTCAATACAGCTTCAAAATTCACGTTTGAGGTATGGCTGTGTGTATTTTATGTAGTAGAACAAAACATCCACGTATCGTCAAGTAATGTTTACCACAGACCTTGTTTTACTCATTAGTTGAAAACCCCCATTATAAAAACCCACAGGAAATCCAGAGGGAACCAATGGCGAATTAGCCTTCCAAGTTGTTGGACTACAACCTGAGCAGCTCCATTGATTCACAGATTCTCTGTTTAATATTAGCCAGATAAACACGTTGGCTTAAGATATATTTATATATGTATATTCCGGTTCAATTGGCACTTGAGTTACTGTTTTACTTACTTGAGTGTTTTTCCTTTAAAATATTGCTTAAAAGTTCTCTGTTGCAATATTTCGGGTTAATATGTAGCTCCATGTCGAGTCAGTGTGTTCAGAGGACTTTTATTTTGAAGTCAGGTTAAACAGATTCAGCACTATCACAGACTCACTGTCGGATCAAGCTTCAGGCATCGATTTACTGTGTTAAGAGGACTTTTATTTTAAAGAGTCTGCATGCAGTAGCAGGTTGATCAGCCTCTCAAAGGCTTGCTGACAGATCTGGAGCTTATAAAGGTAATTACTTCATCAAATCCACTCGAACACGCGCTAGTAAATTAGAGTAACACTATTAAGAACCCATATAACGCATGCAGGTGGATGTCACGTCTTCATTTTATGCATGAGATAGATAATTCAATGTATTTTAGTGATCCGCTGTCGGGCACAGGCCATCAATAGACTAACAGATGTTATAAACCATCTCCTCTAAAATAACTGCATTCAGCACGTATGACTGTTTAAGGAGCAGATTGTATTCTGTTGTGCATGCACCTGAAGATCGGAGCTGAAGAATCGGTGAAATGGAGGTCAGGCGATAAGCCGAGTATATACCTGTCCAGCATTGAGACTTAACACTACAGTAATCCGCAGCACTGCATGACATTTAACTACAGCTACTCACACGCGAAGGTTTATGATACATTTTCATTTTTAAATATATCTAGATCTGCATGCATTTAGCTGGAAAAGCATAGGTGCATACAATAACTGATCCATCCAGGAATAACTGTTTATCCCATAGGATCTTATTTGAATCTTGGAAATAATGTGTATTGCATATTTACTATAGTATTACTTTTATTATTATTATTATTATTATTATTGTTATTTTAATTAAATTTCAAATAAGTTATCTAATATGTTATTACCACTTTATATGTTATTTTTTTCGTTAACATGTATTAGAATTGTATTGTACTGGCAAAATGAAAGGAAATCAATGGGAGATTTGATGAGATTTTCTTTACGTTTCTTTGGATATCATACATGGGCATTGTATTCTGTTGGTTATCACAATACTCCCATTGGGAACTGTATTCTAAAATATCTAGTTTTAGTTTTGTGGTATGATAGAGGCCTGAAAAGTTCCCAATGGGATTCTTTAGGATTGGTTCCAGATTATAACAAAACTTGCTGTATTATTTTCTAATTGCGTTCCTTTGAATAACTTTTGCATTGCTTTTTTGACTATGTGTATGATTTTTATCTATGTGTCTGTGTGTGAAAGATTTTATCTAGCCCTCCATGATATTTTTTTTTTTTTTCAGTCCTTTGTCCATCCTGTTTTTTCCTCCTCTTCTTTTTTTCTGTTACATAAAATATGGGACAGTATTGTGTAATCATGTATCATTTCAAAGTGATTCACTGCATTGATCCTTCTGTATTGATTTGATATAGGATGGCTGAACCTCCTCGGTCATGTGATTGTTTTGTATCTCTGCCTCCGGGTTCAAAAGAAGATAATGTGATATTTGGTAAGAACTCTGACCGTCCGAGAGATGAGGTACAGGAGGTGGTGTATTACCCTGCGACCTCACACGCTCCTGGGTCTACAGTCCAGGTAATACACCCCTACAGGAGCAGGACAGCTTACTCCTGCTTACACATGCTTAAAGTGATAGTTCACCCAAAAATGAAAATTCTCTCATTTATTCACCCTCATGATATCCCAGATGCTTATGACTTTCTTTCTTCTGCTGAACACAAACAAATATTTTTAGAAGAATATTTCAGCTCTGGAGGTCCATACAATGAAAGTGAATGGTGGCCAGAACTTTGAAGCTCCAAAAATCACATAAAAGCAGCATAAAAGTAATCAATTCAACTCCAGTGTTTAAATCTATATCTTCAGAAGTGATATGATAGTTGTGGGTGAGAAACAGATCACTATTTAAGTCCTTTATTCTTATAAATTCTCCTCCCTGGCCAGAAGGTGTCGATATGCATAAAAAATGTGAATCGCTAAAAATAAAAGAAGAATGTGAAAGTGAAAGTGGAGATTTTTAGTAAAAAAAAAAGGACTTAACTATTGATCTGTTTCTCACCCACACCTATCATATCACTTCTAAAGATATGGATTAAGCCACTGGAATCATATGGATTACTTTTATGCTACCTTTATATTAAGCATGTCATAAAATATCAATATATTGATTATTGATCAGCACATTATTTAATCTATATATTTTTGAGGCATTGATATATTAACATTAGCCAACATTTAAATTAGAAGCCTAATTTGTGGGCTTTCCAACTCACTCGGGCTTCTGTTGAATGTCTGGCATAATAGCATTGGTAGACCACAAGGGGGTGTAATAACATTTACTGAAGCAGGTCGCAAGGCAAAGGTATCACAACATAGGACTGGTATTTTAGAGCTTCTTGCACAGGATGCATACAAAAGTTACGAAGGTTGTTGTACTTCAAGAATGAAAGTTACATTGAGTTTGCAGGTTCGTGTATGCAACTGGTTTAACTGTGCAAGCTGAATGATTAGAAATTATTATGCAATTTCTCTGTATGTATCTTTGAATAGGTTTCATTCAAGCCGTCAAACCACAAAAACACATACTTGTATCTGAAAATACATTGTGTAGGCTATATGAAAGATGCATATACACAACATGTATCATCCACTGACGGCTGGAGTAAATACATTTTGTATCTGATAATGATTTATGTCAAATTTAATGGAAAACTATGCAAGTTGATCATCGTGGCGCTGCAGATTTTTAAACTGAGCGTTGCCGGTGTGTGCATACTTTCATAGAAAATTTTTGAATCCGCCATGTCATCTGTCAGACACGTCAGGTGTGCGTCCCCTTTTAATTTACCCTGCCGCTCACACATTACCAAAGTTGTGTTGAGAAATATGTTTGAAAAGATAGACTATTGTGCAATAAGCAATCCTATTTATGTCGATAAACATTAGGAAAATCTTCAGATTATCGATGCCTGATCGATCCTAAGCCTACTTTATGTACTTTTTGGAGCTTCAAAGTTCTAGCCACCATTCACTTGCATTGTATGGACCTACAGAGCTTTGTGTTCAGCAGAAGAAAGAAAGTCATAAACATCTGGGATGGCATGAGGGTGAGTAAATGATGAGAGAAAATTTTTATTTGGGTGAACTATCGCTTTAAAGTCAACAGCTTCTACAGGAAAATAAATGGTGATCATATAAGTGGTCCTTGCTGTCCTTTTTTTTTGACCAAATGTAATTTAATGTAGTTTTATAGTATTATTGAGTTTCTATTTCCATTTCATGAAATGCTGAAAAAAAACGATTTACTGTTAAATGCCTTGACATTTCACAAAATTGTATATGTCGTTTTTATTTATTTATTTATTTCAATTATCTGTAATGTATTGCTTCTTAACAAGAACAGTAATATGGAGTTATAGCCAAACCAAAAGGAATTTACAGAAGATTTCTTTTTCTATATAGTGCACATACATTTCCATCCCTCAAGTAGAGCTCACCCATGCAGTTGTACTGAGCAGACCCGCATGGCTCTGGGGGGCTGAGATGGGGGCTAATGAACATGGGGTGTGTATTGGAAATGAGGCAGTCTGGACCAAGGAGCCTGTGAATCCAGAGGAAGCTTTACTGGGAATGGACTTGGTTCGGTGAGCCCAAAACAACTTAACGTCTTTTTTATTTAAAAATGTTCTAGCCTTAAAGGTGAAGTGTGTAGTTTTTGCTCTGTTACAATACCTCCTACTATACCAGGTTAATATGCAAAGACAACTATACTGTAAGTAAGGCTTTAGAAGGTTGATTCACTCGAAAAGTGTTAGCACTATGGTGCCATAATTTGAGTGTTTTGACCAACTCGACACCACAACATTAACTCAACCAACGGTAGGAGTTTGGGAAAACCTGTTTGAAATGGTCATTATTTTTGCATTTCCGTTTGGTGACACTAGTGGTGCAGAAATTACACATTTTACCTCTATAAATTGACCATCACTGTTTTTTTTAAAAATTATTCAACAGTTAGACTCAGACCTCAAATTTCATTGGTGAACAGGTGTTGCAAGAGTGCTGATATTAAGTATAACATCACTGGGATTCTTTGCTATCTGTATCACTCTGTTTGTATGTGTTCGCAGCTTTTTAAATGGTCATGAAGATTTTGATTCATCCCAGTGACTCGAGTCTTGAATCCATTAACCAAAAAGATTTGTTCACTGATTTGTTGTTACCAAATCTGCAGATTACATCTTTAAGCCAGTAGGTGGCAACAAATGTGTGTCTTTTATGTTATGAGTGAGTAATTGAATCATTGATTTGTTAATAAAACACTTATTCATTCACCACTGAAACAAATAAAGTGAATGAGAATGATTCACATAAATGCACATTATTCTATATGATCTATTTACGTGTTTGTTGAACTATTGTATAAAAGCAATATCACACTTGCAGTCATTACCTACTGCCTCATGTCTACGCCTAAATCACAGCTGTGCTGATATTCAGAACAACAGCATTCTTGCTTATTTGATATTGATTATCATCGTATAGGATGATATTAGTTTCCATCTAACTTGGACCTTAAAAATTGGACCCGTGCTTTTTATCTTCCAGTGATGTATTTACATGGTCATCACATTTCTACAAAAGCAGATTGTGCATAGTGATTTTGTGCATTCCTTGTCATTCCTGACATTGATTGACTGTCATTTACTAATATTGTGAATAGATGAGCACAGCCTATTGACAGCAGGTGATGTATGTGTGTTCAGGCTGGGTCTTGAGCGGGGGGACAGTGCGTGGGCCGCTCTGAATGTCATCACAGGCCTACTGGAGCAGCACGGTCAGGGCGGAGCCTGTAGGGAGACCACCGAACCCTTTAGCTACCACAACACCTTCTTACTGGTGGACCGACAGGAAGCCTGGGTCTTAGAGACTGCTGGGAAATTGTGGGCTGCACAGAAAGTCACAGGTGAGGAAGAGAGGTGCTCAAGATTTATACATTATGATCAACTCTCAGGGGTGTGTGAGTTGCACAGGCTTTATTTGTTATACAGTTTGTTTTGTCTGATGATCCTAAATGGAGCATTTATGTTTTATTTTGGTTAAAAGTCAAGAATTAGCATCATTTAAGCATAAATTACATGCTATATTTCTGTTATTTCTGTATTTTATATATATATATATATATATATATATATATATATAGATTCTTGGGCTGTCAATCAATTACAACTCTTAATCAAATTAATTATATGATATGCCTATTATATATTAATATTGCATATATAGGGGGGCCTGGGTAGCTCAGTGGTAAAGACGCTGGCTATCACCCCTGGTTCGCTAGTTCGAATCCCAGGGTGTGCTGAGTGACTCCAGCCAGGTCTCCTAAGCAACCAAATTGGCCCGGTGGCTAGGGAGGGTAGAGTCACATGGGGTAACCTCCTCGTGGTCGCCATAATGTGGTTCATTCTCGGTGGGGCGCGTGGTGAGTTGAGCGTGGTTGACACGGTGGATGGCGTGAAGCCTCTGCCTATGTCTCCATGGCAACGCGCTCAACAAGCCACGTAATAAGATGCACGGGTTATAATGATTAAATCATTATAAATATAATATACACTGATCAGCAACAACATTAAAACCAACAGCGCTAACCCGCATCTCAGAATAACATTCTGAGATGATATTCTTTTCGCCACAATTGTACAGAGCAGTTATCTGAGTTACCGTAGACTTTGTCAGTTTGAACCAGTCTGGCCATTCTCTTTTGATGTGTCCTCGTCTTGTGTGGTCTGCTGTCAGTAAGTGTGTTTTTTTTTTGTTGTTTTTTTTGCCTGTTCTGCTGGAGTTGCGCTTACTGCCACCTGCTGACTGAGACTATATCCACATTAATCGGGATACATTTGAAAATGCCGTTTTCGCTTTTGAAGCACTCTCTGTCCACAATGCCATTTTCAAGCATTTTCTAAAAGTTGCTCGTCCACAATGAAACGAATGAAAACTCTTAAATCCCCTTACTGCTTATGTCGAAAAATTGCCTGTTCTGCTGGAGTTGCGCTTACTCTCACCTGCTAGCTGACTGAAGGCGGTCGCACACTGGACGAGAAGCGCCACTCCGCATTGCGGCTAGGACACGGCACAGGTATCAAACACAGGGCACGTCAATGAGGTTCACGTGGAAGACAGTACACACAAAAGTTAGCAAGATTCCCTTCTTCAAGAATGAACAAGGCTAGAGTAAATAATATAGTCCACTGATAATGATTTGGGTTGAATTTCATGGAAAATATTTGAGTTGCGCTCTGTGGCGTGGCAGAAATTTGAGCAGCCTCCGGAGTTGTAGGTGGGCGCAGCCGACAGATGCCGAGTGGTGGCGGTGGTGTGTGTACATTCATAGAAACCAATTGTTTCGAATTTTAGAACGCGCCATGTCATCCACCAAATGCTATAATTAATTGCATTGATTTAACGCGTTAAATTGACAGCCCTATTTATTCTGTAGCTATATCAGCATGAGAAATGTAATCTTGTGATGTAGTAATCTTGTGTAAAAAATGCTTGTAATCCACCTCTAAAAATAAACTTGAGGTTATTTATGTTGTCAGATGGAGTCAAGAACATCTCCAACCAGCTGACGATAGGCACAGAGATCTCAGCAGAGCATCCAGAGTTGCGCAGTGTGGCTCAGTCTCAGGGCTGGTGGAGTGGTGAGGGGGAGTTCAGCTTTACTGCTGTCTTCAGCCCTGACAATCCCCCTGCTAGGATGGAACTGGCCAAGCAGCGCTACAAGGGCGGCACAGCCCTGCTCCAGCAACACGACGGTAGATGTGCTTCACTTTGCCATCATGACTGAGGCGTTACTAAGCGGTTACATTACATGTAGAACAATAAGCATGAATGTTCTATTTGGGTTCCCCAAATTATAAGTATATTTGAAAAGTTTTGCCGTCCAGCATTGGATTTCGTTATTTTGAAGTCTTTTCATTGAATGTATTAAACAGCACCATCTAGTGTTTGGATCGCTGCAGGTACAATCAATGCTGTAAGGTTTTGGTAGAGAAACTAGAGTGGATGAGTAAATCAGTGAAAGAATAAAAAAGATTGGTGACATTTATTATTGATTCCATCAGGAGGCATCTGTTTTTACATCTGGTTTAACAGGTTTGGTTGTCACAGTCTATACTATTGGCTGTATAACACACCTAATATTATCTGATTAGCCAGTTCATACTTAAAATTTTTTGTTTGATCGTACGCTGTTTTTAAAATGCTTTAAAGGAATAGTTAATCCAACTAACTATTTATTTCAGGATTTCAATTTCAGATGTATTTGATTGTTTATTTGTTTGGTGTAACTTAGTGGTAGATTTGGTTGCAACCACTGTATTACAGAGTAATAATGCCCCTCCCAATTTTCTCCTCTGCTGACCTCTGACCCCTACCACTCTTACAGGCTCTGTGACGGCAGAGGTGATGATGAGCATTTTAAGAGACAAGGCCAGTGGGATCTGTATGGACTCAGAGGGCTTCTGTACCACAGGCAGCATGGTGTCCATCCTCCCACGCAACCAAGACATGCCCTGCGTTCACTTCCTCACTGCCACACCCGATCCCTCCAGGTTTGACCCTAAAAATACACCTGCACACAGTGACTAGATCAGACTTTAAACTTGAAATATGAAACTTATAGTTCCATTGCTAAAATCTGATTGGATTAGCAGTATTCAACACTATTGTGTAATAGCAGATATATGCACATCTGTGACCGCGCATCAGTTGAATGCGGCAAGTTGCTATGTTGCTTGGCAACCATTAACAACATACAGTTCATGGAAAGGTATGCAAACATTTTTCCTACTCCCTGAAAGATATTACTGAAAAAAGTGTCGCGAAATATCTCACCTGTCTCTGTGACAACTCTAGACTCTGTAAACAGCAAAGAAAAATCTGTCCGTGGGCCGCGGTCTCTGACGCTTTCAACTTGTCAATCATTTTGCGAGCTCTCTTAGTATCGCAGTTTTATTGAGGCTTGCTGCCATTTTATTCCATGTTGTTCATAACATTTGTCAGTTGATTGCGCTATTTTGCTGCTTTGTTTTTAATAACCTTTTCTGTACGATGTCGGTATCAATAAAGCTCATTTTGGTATCTTTGGAGTTTGGGGTTTCGGAAAGAGGGGGCTTGACTATTTCAACGGCTCTGTCTCGTGAAAGTAGAACGGCTAAAATCACTTACAGCACCTTTAATTTAGCAATAAGGTACAAATGGCTGTGAGTGGCTTATTGCTTTAAAAATAAAAACAGTTGCTACATAAATGTTACATAATAAAATATTAAGGATACATATTCAGTAAAATTCAGCAAGTGCCATACTTTAAAGGGTAGTTCACCCAAAGATGTCAATTTTCTCATAATTTACTCACCCTCATGCCATCCCAGATGTGAATGACTTTCTTTCTTCTGCTGAACACAGATGGAGATTTTTAGAAGAATATTTCAGCTCTGTTGGTCCATACAATGCAAGTGAATGGTGATTAGAACTTTGAAGGTCCAAAAAGCACATAAAGGTAGCATAAAAGTAATCCATATGATTCCAGTGGCTTAATCCATATATTCAGAAGTGATATGATAGGTGTGGGTGAGAAACAGATCAATATTTAAGTCCTTTTTTATTATAAATCTCCACTTTCACATTCACATTCTTTGTGCATATTGCCACTAACTGGGCAGGGAGGAGATAATAATATATATTTGTCAAAATTTATTTTTGTGGTAATCAACATTATGCCACAAATGCTGTCGATTGAGCTTAACTTGTATTGAACCTGGAATATTCCTTTAATTTAATCATAATAATTAACTGTATTGACAGTTAACTGTCTTATTAACTGTAAATTATGTTAAACAATTAACAAGAGGCATTAGGATTAGCTATCAAATATTTTACTGCAAGGCTAACATTAGCTATCAAATAGCAAATTTGATCATCAACCATCTGTTACTTATTTTTCTGGACTTCGTATAAAGATTTCAGCGTTTTTTACCTTCTATAAAACACACGATAAAATAATCCCAGGTTAAGGTTAAAATGTTGTGAATCTGAACTGTCTGTGAGCCCTTGGCTTTAACCATAAGCTCAAGTTCTCCGTGTGTCTGAAGATGTTGGTCATGTAAGAAGATACCAGAAAATATGAAGATGCACTACACAATTTAAGATAACATTGGCTGTTGCGTATGGATGGACGCATGTATGCACAAGCATATAATATTGTTATTTGAAGAAAGTGAAGTGTTGTTCGGACACTGCAGCCTCTCGTTTCGGAAAATATTTTCGGGAGAGGCATAAAAAAATTACATAATGTGAATGGATTGTCCATATTTTTAAATCAAGAGTGTAATATGGGTTACAGGCTCACTAATGTCACCAATTGTGTTGCATTTAAGGACAGTGCATCCAGAAAGTATTCACAGCGCTTCACTTTTTCCACATTTTGTTATGTTACAGCCTTATTCCAAAATGGATTAAATTCATTATTTTCCTCAATTCTACAAACAATACCCCATAATGACAACATGAAAGAAGTTTGTTTGAAATCTTTGCAAATTTATTAAAAATAAACAACGAAAAAAAAAATCACATGTACATAAGTATTCACAGCCTTTGCCATGACACTCAAAATTGAGCTCAGGTGCATCCTGTTTCCACTGATCATCCTTGAGATGTTTCTACAACTTGATTGGAGCCCACCTGTGGTAAATTCAGTTGATTGGACATGATTTGGAAAGGCACACACCTGTCTATATAAGGTCCCACAGTTAACAGTGCATGTCAGAGCACAAACCAAGCCATGAAGTCCAAGGAATTGTCTGTAGACTTCCGAGACAGGATTGTATCGAGGCACAGATCTGGGAAAGGTACAGAAAACTTTCTGCAGCATTGAAGGTCCCAATGAGCACAGTGGCCTCCATCATCTGTAAATGGAAGAAGTTTGGAACCACCAGGACTCTTCCAAGAGCTGGCTGCCCGGCCAAACTGAGCGATCGGGGGAGAAGGGCCTTAGTCAGGGAGGTGACCAAGAACCCGATGGTCACTCTGACAGAGCTCAAGCATTTCTCTGTGGAGAGAGGAGAACCTTCCAGAAGAACAACCATCTCTGCAGCACTCCACCAATCAGGCCTGTATGGTAGAGTGGCCAGACGGAAGCCACTCCTCAGTAAAAGGCACATGACAGCCCACCTGGAGTTTGCCAAAAGGCACCTGAAGGACCCTCAGACCATGAGAAACAAAATTCTCTGGTCTGATGAAACAAAGATTGAACTCTTTGGCCTGAATGGCAAGCGTCATGTCTGGAGGAAACCAGGCACCGCTCATCACCTGGCCAATACCATCCCTACAGTGAAGCATGGTGGTGGCAGCATCATGCTGTGGGGATGTTTTTCAGCAGCAGGAACTGGGAGACTAGTCAGGATCGAGGGAAAGATGAATGCAGCAATGTACAGAGACATCCTTGATGAAAACCTGCTCCAGATCGCTCCGGACCTCAGACTGGGGTGAAGGTTCATCTTCCAACAGGACAACGACCCTAAGCACACAGCCAAGATAACAAAGGAGTGGCTACGGGACAACTCTGTGAATGTCCTTGAGTGGCCCAGCCAGAGCCCAGACTTGAACCCGATTGAACATCTCTGGAGAGATCTGAAAATGGCTGTGCCGCTCCCCATCCGACCTGATGGAGCTTGAGAGGTGCAAAGAAGAATGGGAGAAACTGCCCAAAAATAGGTGTGCCAAGCTTGTAGCATCATACTCAAAAAGACTTGAGGCTATAATTGGTGCCAAAGGTGCTTCAACAAAGTATTGAGCAAAGGCTGTGAATACTTATGTACATGTGATTTTCTTTTTTTTTTTTTCTTTTTTTTTTTTTTAATACATTTGCAAAGATTTCAAACAAACTTCTTTCACGTTGTCATTATGGGGTATTGTTTGTAGAATTGAGGAAAATAATGAATTTAATCCATTTTGGAATAAGGCTGTAACATAACAAAATGTGGAAAAAGTAAGCGCTGTGAATACTTTCCGGATGCACTGTAGGTATTCCAGGTATTCCAATCAATTTCTTCTAATAATCCCAGATAGGCTACAGCATACGTACATGTTTAATATTTCTGGATAATTAATCAGCACAGCTATACATTTTCTGATGGGTTATTTAAATGTGACGTCAGTTTGTAAATGCAGTGAGTTTACGCACCCATCTCTAAAATCTCTACAAACATCCCTTATCCTCTACGAATCGAAAGTAAACTTTACAGATGTCCGCAGTAATAATTAATCTACAGTCGGATATATTTCCAGAAAACTAATCACATCGAAATAGGGCTTTACTTAATAGCACCATCTACTGTTGGACATGTATGCATTCAGTCTGACTAGAAATGGATAAAACGTAAGCCCTACAAAGATACAAAATGAACGACCAGAAGGGGGGGTATGAAAAGCAGAGGAAAACCTGGGTAATAGCCTCAAGTTGCTTATTTCTTTGTTCTCAACGCAGAGTCATCACACTTTGATTAATCTTTACTGTTTTCAAGGTCTGTATTCAAGCCTTTTATCTTCTCTGAGAACATGAGGCCCGTCAGCATGGTGATGTCACCACAGTACGGGCCTGATGACCCTGTCAGGACACAGCCTCGATTTCAGCACCAGGTGGACCGCAAACATGAGCTGTACAAAGCCCACCAGACAGCGTTAACCAATCCCGTAAGTCTGCAAACAGTACAACACAATGGAACGCAAAGGCTTTACAGTGTTTACATTCAGAAAAATACGCCTCTTTTTCCAGCTGAAATCAATTTTGGTTTGGGTTTTTTCAGCTTTAAAATGATTAAATATATAGTTCACCCAAAAAGGAAGCCTGTCATCATTTACTCACCCTCATGGGGTTCCAAGCCCGTATGACTTTTTCTTTCATCTGTGGAACACAAATAGAAGGCAGAATGTTGGCCTCAGTCTCCATTCACTTTTATTGCATTATTTTTCCATATGAATGGTGACTGAGGTTAACATTCTGCCTAACAACATAAAGGCTGTTGGAAAAACATGAGGGTGAGTAAGTGATGACAGAATTTGTATTTTTGGATGAGCTATTCATTCAGCTGTGTGTGTGTGTGTGTGTGTGTGTGTGTGTGTGTGTGTGTGTGTGTGTAGGATGCTGGAGTCTCTCTGCAAGAGACTATGAGATACTTGGAGTATCAGTGTCTTGAGGAGATAGAGGCCATGCTTAGGGGAGAGATACAGGGCCAGGAGCTCGGCGACCTGTTCTTTGACTGCGTGGACGCAGAGATCAAATTCTACCAGTGAGACAGAGCAGGTAAACTCTCAGCGAACTCTCAGTTCCTGCTTGTGTGGACCACTCACTCCAGTCTTTCTCTGTCTGATATTGCCTTTAACTTATGGCTGTTTTGCAGTTGTCGTTGTGAATGTCACTAGTGCTTGCTGATCTGCCCGGAGAGAGGGAGAGACAGTCCCGAGTGCACAGGTTCCTGCCTGCTCAAATCCTGCTCTCCTAGTTCCCCTGATGCCATGCCAAACTAATTGTTATGTCCATGCCACACTAACTGTAACTCTTAAAAAAAAAAACACACTAGATGTTCATGTGAGTAATTGTCGCATAGGGCAGTCATATATGCATCTCAATAACCAGTTTGTGATAGATTACTAAGGTGTGTATTTGCCATGTGTAGATGTGTGAGAGAAGAGACGTTAGTGAAATACACTTGTCATACCTGTAAGTGAAGGGATCAGCTACCAGACTGACCTCTCTGAGGAGAAATACAATAAAATGTCAATGATTCAGCATGTCTGTTCTTTATTATAACTGAAACTATGTGTTTAAAGTGTGTCTGAAAGGCACTGTTGCCTAAATTTCTTTTTTTCTAGTACATAATCGGAATGAATCAGAAGATAATAAGCCATAAGCAACAGGTGCAAAGAACAGGTATGCTTCTGAAATTATACCCTCTTAGTGATATAAAATGATAGTTTAAACACCAGAATCTGTTTATGTGGACACTTCAACTGGCCACAGGAATATTCCAGGTTTAATATGAGTTAAAGGTGGAGTAAATGATTCCTGAGAAAGACTGTTGATATTTGAACTCAACAGCCAAACAAACACACCCCTTCTTCGGTGCTCCTTCAGAAGCTCCGCCCCCCAAATTCATGCACGTGTTGTGTGGATTGGTCCGATCCACTTTCTTTATTTGACCATTTACAGAGCCAGGGCTGCGTACAAACACCGGATTTTTTTCAGCACACACACAGAACGTACAGCTAGCGGACCGTGAAGAGATATTTGCGGAATTTGACAAAGTCTTACTCCACCTTTAAGCTTAATCGAAAACATTTGTGGCATAATATTGATAACCACAAAAAATTTATTTCGATTCATCGCTCCTTTTCTTTAAAAAGAAACAAATAAATCTGGGTTCCAGTAAGGCACTTATCACACTAAAATCATCTTAACATGCATATTGTTTACATATTTAAACAGTGTGTATGTATATATATATATATATATATATATATATGGGCAAGAAAAAGTATGTGAACCTTTTGGAATTGCATTTATGTATAAATATGTCTTAAAATCTGATTTGATCTTCATCTAAGTTACAATAATCAACAAACAATATGTTTGAACTAATAACACACAAATTATTGTATTGTTCTTGTACATATTGAACCGTCATTCAAACATTCACAGTGTAGGTTGTAAAAAATGCATGTGAATCCCTAGGCTAATGATGGCAACAAAAGTTAATTAGAGTCAGGAGCTGGCAAAATTGGAATCCAATTAATCAAACAAGATTGGAGGTGTGGGTTAGAGCTACTTTGACTTATAAAAAGCATTCAAACATTTTGAGTTTGCTATTCACAAGAAGTATCTGCTAACGTGGACTATGTCTCACAAAAAAAGAGACCTCAGAAGACCTACGATCAAGAATTGTTGCTTTGCATAAGGCTGGAAATGGTTACAAAGTTATCTGTAAGAGCTTAGATATTCATCTGTCCACTGTTAAATGGAGACTGTGGCTACTCTCCCTAGAAGTGGCCGTCCAGCCAAGATGACTGAAAGGGTAAAACGCAGAATGCTCAATGAGGTAAAAAAGAACCTCAGAATGACAGCTAAAGACTTGAAGGAATCATTGGAACTGGTTGACATCTCTGTTCACAAGTTTACTATACGGAAAACATTAAACAAGCATGGTGTCCATGGCAGGACACCACGATGGAAGCTCTTGCTTTCCAACAAAAACATTACTTCACGCCTGAAATTTGCCAAAGACCAACTTGACACTCCTCAACGCTACTGGGAAAATGTTTTGTGGACTGATAAAACTAAGGTTGAATTGTTTGGGAACAACACACAGCACTACATATGGTGTAAAAAGGGCACCACGTACCAACATGAAAACATCATCCCAACGGTGAAGTATGGTGGAGGAAGCATCGTGATTTTGGGCCGCTTTGCTGCTTCGGGGCCTGGATCGCTTGCCATTAGTGAGGGAAAAATTCATTCTAAGTTTAGCAAGATATCCTACAGGATAATGTCAGGGTGGCTGTGCAGCAGCTGAAGCTCAGTAGAAGTTGGGTAATGCAGCAGGACAATCAGCCTAAACATTGCAGTAAATCCAGTACAGAATGGCTTCAAAAAAAAAAAAAAAAGAGCCTAGACATTAACCCAATAGAGATGCTGTGGAATGACCTAAAGAGAGCAGTTCAAACAGACATCCTAAGACTATGGCTGAGCTGAATCAGTTCTGTAAGGAAGAATGGTCCAAAACTCCTTCTGAACTTTGTGCAGATCTAATCCGCAGCTACCGGAAACACTTGGTTGAGATTATTGCTGCCAAAGGGGTTCACTTATTTTTCCACAGCACTGTGAATGTTTAATGGGATGTGTTCAATAAAGACATGAAAGACTATAATTGTTTGATTTGTTAGCTTAAGCACATTGTGCTTTGTCTATACTTGTGACTTTGATGAAGATGAGATCACATTTTATGACCAATTAATCCAGAAAATCAGCTAATTCCATAGGGTTCACATATTTTTCTTGCCACTGTATACAGTATAAAGTATTTTAATGTTTACGCATTGGCCCCATTCACCTGCCTTACTGTAACCCAGATTTTTCCCTTTTTTTTTTTTATTGTTTTTTTTTTAGAAAAGGAGGGGCAAGTCAACATTTATTTTTGTGGTAATAAACATTATGCCACAAATGCTGTTGATTGAGGTTAACTTGAATTGACCTGGAATATTCCTTTAGTGCTATTCACACTACAAAAACACTAATAAAAAGAATAGTTTACATGTCAGCTAGAACCTCAGGATGAATGTAAAGGGCCACGGATGACTTCATTCATTGGCTCTGGATCCAAATAATACTGAAATTTCTTAAGTTAAAGCAAGAGTACTGTTCAAATAAGAATTAAAAGAGGAGGAGAAAATGCAGGCCTTACCCAGACCAGAAACATAGATGATAAGGCAGAATATAAAGCTCTGTCCTTTGTTTTCTGATTTATTTTCATAATTTATTGCAAATATGAGTTGGCCTATGTCTCAGGTAAGTCCATCTCCCTAAAAAAAAAAAAAAAAAAAAAAAACTAAATATTCCTTTTTAATATAGAAAGTAAATAATTTATTAAATGTGTCATGTTGTTTTATTCTGCACACTTGGTTACTATGTACCTATAGGTTGAGATGCTAATTTGACTATGTAAGATTAGTTTTAATATAATTCATAACAGTTGTTTTTAACCCATGTCATTAGCCAAACATCCTAAAAACCATTAACATTTGTGATTTTCTAGGAGAAAGAGTAATTTATTCAAACTATAAACACTATTCATGGGTTTTCACACAAGTTTAATATCTATTAAAGGGAAAGTTCAACCGAAAAAAAAAATCTTTCATCATTTACTCACCATCATGCCATCCCAGATGTGCATGAATGTTCTTCTTCTGCAGGACACAAACAAAGATTTTTAGAAGAATATCTCAGCTCTGTCAGTCAATACAATGTAAGTGAATGGTGACCAGAACTTTCAAGCTCCAAAAATCACATTAAGGCAGCATAAAAGTAATCCATATGACTTTAGGTGTGGGTGAGAAGCAAATCAATATTTAAGTCTTTATTTACTGTAAATGGCCACTTTTACATTCTGAAAGTGTATGGATTACTTTTATTCTGTCTTTATATGCTTTTTGGAGCTTGAAAGTTCTGGTCACCATTCACTTGCATTGTATGGACCGACAGAGCTGAGATATTCTTCTAAAATCTTTGTTTGTGTTCTGCAGAAGAAAGAAAGTCATACACATCTGGGATGGCATGATGGTGAGTGAATGATGAGAGAATTTTTATTTTTAGGTGAACTATCCCTTTAACCATCTTTTAAACTCTAAGCACAAATTCAGTGTATTGCACCAGTGTGCCTTAAAGCAATAGTTCACCCAAAAATGAAAATTTGCTGATAATTTACTCACCCTCAGGCCAGGAGTTTTTTTCTTCATCAAAACAGAATTTAATACTTTTAGGATTTCATTTCAGGCCTCCTCCTCCTCTAAACAATGCATGTGAATGTCCTCCATTTCTTGATGATCCAAAATGCATATTTAGGGTGCATCAAAATAATCCACACAACTCCAGTCGACAAATAAAGTTCTTCTGAACGCAAACGATTGATTATTTTGAGAAACAAAACAATACTAATATACTTTTTAACTACAAATGTTCGCTTCCGTACATCTCTGTGACGTGCGCTCATGAGAAGGATGACGTAAGCTCGTTGGTAAGGTCACACGTCAGGTGGAGGAGGAGTCAGGGACGTGTCATTACTCAGATACATCTTGGATGCCCTGAATAAATTATCAGCAAATTTTCATTTTTGGGTGAACTATTCCTTTAAAGCGCGCAGCAGCAGCAGTAGCAGCATCCTGCCAGTGAGCGGCGCTGTGAGAAACACACTCCTCTAAATATCTCATCTCTCTCATGTATCCGCAACAAATATGGCAGAGGAGTGTGACGTTGTTGACGTCGAGGGAGATGAATGTGATGAAAGAGTCGGGAGGAGTTCATTCATTCATATTCCGCGTTGTGGGCAATATTATGGACTCGTGCTTTGATAGTATTAAGTGGACGATTGTTCAAAAGTGAGACAAGAGCGATAGAAAAGCGACAGACAGAAGAATTATGAGCTCTTCCACTGTTATGAACACATTTACACTAGTTTAACATGATGAAAGACACTTTCAGCAAAGTGAAGCTTAATACACTATAGCTTAATGTAACTATACAGCTTCAGTGTATACTATGGACTTCTAGTACGATGTATTTATCAGTAACTGTAATGGCACATCAGACACTTGTTATAGGAGAGCCAGTGTTTATCTTTTAAAACATTAAGTTAAGACCTATTGATAGATGGGTATGCTGTCGATTACCACTGACAATAATTTCGATTAGTCCTTCAGTTTATAACAAAACAAATATCGCTTTTACATATGCACTTACTGTATAATGAAAGTCTATGGGGCACATGATAATACATGTGATAAAATTGCTTGCTAACTTTGTACAAAGTTAACTTAAAGGAATTTTCCGGGTTCAATAGAAGTTAAGCTTAATCGACAGCATTTGTGGTATAATATTGATTACCACAAAAATGCATTTTACATTTAAAAAAATAAATAAAAAAATAGAAGCAAAAATCTGGTGTCCGAGAAGTACTTACAATGGAAGTCAATGGGGGCCAATCCGTAAACATTAAAATACTCACTGTTTCAAAAGTAAAGTCACAAGACATAAACCATATGCATGTTAACATTATATTAGTGTGATGAAATCGCTTGAGAGAACAGACAGGCCATTGAGAGCATGCTACAGGAGGAACTGTATCCTTCACTCTTCTACACTGATCTTTTTTTTCTTTTTTTTCCCCGCAATTTGGAATGCCCAATTCCCAATGCGCTCTAAGTCCTCGTGGTGAAGGAGTGACTCGTCTCAATCCGGATGGCGGAGGACGAATCTCAGTTTCCTCCGTGTCTGAGACCGTCAATCCGCGCATCTTATCATGTGGCTTGTTGAGCGCGTTGCCATGGAGACATAGTGAATGTGGAGGCTTCACGCTATTCTCCACGGCATCCACACACAACTCACCACGCGCCCCAACGAGAGCGAACCACATTATAGCGACCACGAGGAGGTTACCCCACGTGACTCTACCCTCCCTAGCAACCGGGCCAATTTGGTTGCTTAGGAGACCTAGCTGGAGTCACTCAGCACACCCTGGATTCAAACTCACGACTCCAGTGGTGATAGCCAGTGTCATTACTCGCTGAGCTACCCAGGCCCCCTACACTGATTGTTAACACTCATTTTGTTCACATTTCAATAGATGTGATCATTCACTAAAAGCATGTTGCTGTTTTCTTAATAAATAAAGATATTATTTTGGCAGTAAGAAAGCACCAAAGGTGGCATGGACTAATGAGAAGACAAACGTCAAAAAGTGAGCTTGTTTTACCTGTTTATATTCATTATATTTAAACAAATAAAAATTAATTCAGTAGAAACTGGTGTGGTTTTTCCTTCAATTTTTTTTTTATAGGTCATTGGTGAAGAGTTCTGGGGTACGAACTCGTTGGGCTGAAGAAGAAATGGATCTCTTTGAGAAAAGACTGGTATGTTTTTAAATCCCTTTTTTTGAACTTTATCAAAGGTCTGAGAATATAAACAATGTTCCCTCTCATGAAATGAAATAAATAGTAGCTTCTTTTTTTGGTTTCTAGGCTCAGTATGGCCACAGGTGTACCAAGATTGCCAAGCTAATCGGCACTAGGACGGTTCTACAGGTGAAGAGCAATGCTAGGCAGTACTTCAAAAATAAGGTATGACGTCTTCAGCCCAAATGACCATATGAAGAGTCATATGTCCTCAGTTCAAATGGTTGAACCATCTGTAATGTTTATGCCTGGCAATAAAATCAAAATCAAAATATTAATAAGTGCAGTCTTGACCAACACAAAATAGATATCGTTTGAAAGCTTAGAAGCTGCTCCTCCTCTGGCTTTTATGACGGCCTGAATTCTTTGAGGCATGGACTTCACTAATGAAAAACAATATTCTCCATAAAGCTCGTTCCAACTTTCTCGAATAGCGGTTGACAGATCAGCTTGTCATGGATCAATTCTTTCAATTTCCACCATACATTTTCAATCGGATTGAGATCGGGACTGTTTGCTGGCCATGTCATTGAGTTGATATGCCTTTCCTGAAGAAAAGCTTTAACACTCTTTGCTCTATGGCAAGATGCATTATCATCTTGAAAAATGACTTCATTATCACCAAACCTATTTTCTATCAATGGAATGAGGAAAGTGTTCAAAATTTCAATGTACACCTGTGCATTGACTGTTGAGGTAATGATTGCCATCTCCCGTTCCTTTACTTGACATGCAACCCCATATCATAAATGACTGGGGAAATGTGATTGTTATCTTCAGGCAGTCATCTTTATATGTTTCATTAGAACAGCACCAGATAAAAGTTCCAGCATCATCACCTTGGCCAATGTAGATTCGTGATTCATCTCTGAATATCACTTTCATCCAATCATCTACACTTCATGATTGCTTCTCTTTAGCCCACTGTAGCCTTGTTTTCTTCTGTTTAGGTGTTAGTGCTGGTTTTCGTTTGGCTTTTCTATATGTAAATCCCATTTCACTCAGCCAATTTCTTACAGTTCTGTCACAAACATTGACTCCTGTTTCCGCCCATTTGTTTTTCATTTGTTTTGTTGTGCATTTTCTATTTTCAAGGCATATAGCTTTGAGTTTTCTATCCTGATGCTTTGACGTCTTGCTTGGTCTACCCTTATGTTTTCCTTTTATAATCTTCCCATTTTGTTTATACTTGCACCAAAATTTAGACACAGCTGACTGGGAACAACCAACTTCTTTTGCCTCACTCCGTGTTGGATTTCCTTCTTGAAGGAGTTTTATAACCCTTTCCATTGTTTCAAACGACAACTCTCTTGTTGGGGCCGTGTTTCCTTTCAGTTAGCCATGTCCAACAGCTGGATAAGGTCTGTAAGCACTCTCTTTTAACTGCAGAATAGTTTGCATTTTTAGACTTGTGGTGGTATTTGTTTTAGAAATGCAAATTACAAGGTGATTCCATAATTTTTTCTTCTACTTGATCTGGAAAAAAAATATGCCTTTAAAATAATGTAAATTAATTTGTTTGAGGGATGTTTCACGAAGCCAGAATGTTCAGCTATTAAACAAAATTGTTTTGTGTCAAATCTGTGATTTGTTTATTTGCTACAAAGTAAAGAAGCTGGGTGAATATCCTCTAAGAGTGGTGATTCCATAATGTTTGCCAGGGGTTGTATTTTCCTTGAAAATGCTTGATTTTTTTTCTTTAGGTTGTTAACTTTTATAAACGATCTAAAATTATTTCAAATTTGAAATAGGTATTATACAGTTGTTATGTTTGTGGTGTCTCGACAGTGCGAGAGCGCACGTGCGCCACTCTGCATCTTTCTCTCTTGCTTTGATGTCGCGCACATGAGAGTACAGCACGCCTCCACTGTGGTAGATTGGCACCAAAGAAATTATACCTGCATCTCCTGCTTCCATCAACATGATGGAGTGCCATTTCAGTGACAGCTGGCTGGAAGAGGAGAAATAAAATATCTCTTATGCGGAGGAGCGATTAACAAAAAGAAAATCATATGTCTAAGTGTGCAAAAAAAAAAAAAAAAAAAAAAGACGTCAATGGAAGTTTGCACTTATCAGCACTAAGCCAAAGACTTAAAACTTGAATTTACATTAGGATAATTTACAATCAATATGTAATATTGCATGAATATTTAAAAGTACGGCAGAAAGTCATTGTATATTAAATATGTTAAATATAGAGCAGAGTTAATAAAAATAAAATCAAAACTGCGATATGGCCTTTGCGATTTATTAAACCCCCAAAAGGCTGCAATTTTATTAAATAAATGTACTTATAATCTGAATTAAGATGGTCTAAGAACAGCCACTGTGTTTTCAACTGTCTCAGCGGCTCATAAATGGCCCAAACAAACTCGGTTTGATAAGCAGTGTTACATGTTCTAAGGACTTGTTGAATGTGTGCCTCAGCCTGGGTGTATACAATTATCCCTGACATATTTTAGCTCTCAGAAACAGCTGAAATTACTTATTTCTGCTGCAGATGTGCATTTTTAGAGGTGTGATTCCACATGCATCTCATATCTCATCTCTGAATAGCTAGTATTTTACAAAGCAGTCTTCTTTTAGCCTTTATTTGTGTTGTTTTGCAGTGCACAAGGAAGCGTCGCATTTGGGACATGTGGGGGAATTGGTGTGATGCTAAAGTTCATGGTGGGTCAGACATATGAGGTAAAGGATCTCCAAGAAACCTGTGGCCCTTCACGGAATTGAAATATGCTGTAGTCTATAGAGAAGATTCAGTTTATGACCTGCTACAGCTAGTGTTTTGAAACAATGGTTTCGTGTCTCTATAGTGGTGCATGGAAGAAGCAATTACAGGTTGTTTAAAAATGTCCTCGTGTTTGTTCTCCAGCATTTGAGTGCAGAGGAGCTGGCCATCATGAGAGAAGAAATTAAGAAAAAAGGACAAACTCCCTGTAACATCTGGAACTGATCATTAATACTTAATACTCTCCCTATATAATTCCTTCTCCATGTCTGTTTGTTTTCTGCAGATATTTTGATCCATTCCAGCTTATTCCATGCAAGGCATTTGGAGAGGAAATGCAGGTAGTATTACCTTGGATCTCTGATATTTCTGCTCTGTTGTCAAAGATTAGTACAAAAGACAATTCGACAACAATGAAAAAAAGAAATTCAGTCTAACTTTATTATGCAGTGTTGTCATTGGTGTTTCTTTTTCTTTTAGGAACCATACAGAGTGATAGTTTGTGCTGAGGCCATTATCGTCATGGATATAGTAAGTGTCGAGTGTTGTTGGTTTTGAAATATTGCCCTAAATTGACTAAAATTAACCTCCCATTCATTCCTCAGTGTTTGATCATTCTGTACTAATAAACAGACCGTTACCAGCATGCTCATGTGTCTATGGGAGAAGTGATTGGCCTTTTAGGAGGGACATATGAAGTGGAAGAGAAAGTGTTAAAGGTAAGTAAATTCATTGTCTGATTGGCCAAACAATTGATTGGTTCTGTTTGTTCTGACACACAGACTTCAGCTCCCTCTTTCATTGGTTCTTTGGCTGTTTATTAGGTGCCATAGGACACTCAGTTCAGTAAATGTATGACTGCTAAGGATGTGTAATGTTGGGCCTCATGTATTCAGATAGAAGACAAAGGCAGGCCTAACACAGTCGTAAAAACCTAACTCAAGCCCCCACATTCCAAGTCGTAAATTATACTGATAAAAATCGCGCCAAAATCAAACGAAGGGAGTCCAAAACAGACTACAAATCCCATGAAGCCTTGCTCACTAAAGGATCGAACTCTCAACTCCTATTGGATGAGGCACACAACAGAACGTCCCTCAAACATGACATCATCAGGAGTTGAAATACCTCTGAAATGCTTCCGGGATTTGCTTCCAGCAACTTTGTTTGCAGTGTGTAGACGCAGCTCATCGCTGCTCTCAGGTGCAACCTCGTGGCACAAGGAAGTAACGTCCGACTTGAAACTGTGGCCATACAATCTTCATCTCGCTGGACGAGTTGAGATTACTCTGTGTTCAACCGAACACTCTAACGGATCCGAAGGAGACCGCTGAGCAATCCGCAACTTCATCCGTTTGCCTGCAGAAGTGAAGAGATTAAAGATTTCTCTTCCATCTTCAATCAAGTCGACATTTCTGAGTTCTCTGCCAGCCCGCCGAGAATCAACAGCCGTGCTCGCCAACAGAGCGAGGAAACGGCCTCCCGTCATCACCCGAGCCTCAAGGAACCGGGTCGGAATTAAAGGACGGATGAACATACACTCTGTCCTCATGTGGTTCAAGTAAGAGGTTTACGTCTGGGCAGAGATAGAATATTATAGTGTGTTATTCTTGTGTTTCAAGGTTTTTGCTTGTACAGTTTATGGACCACCATGTCCGTTCATTATTAATACTCGGTATTAATTATCATGAATTTGTTTTGCTGTATTGTGGTCCAACCAAATTGGACTGTTGTGCATTTTCGCCATCGCGGGTGAAACCGGCAAACTGAGTTATCCATTAAAGAGTCAAAGAACGCGGGACTTTTACGAGCCATCCACCGCGTCTCTGAGTGATAAACTAACAGCTGCTTTCTCTCCCACGATCACGAAATCGGCTTTGGGGCCGTCACTTAATTCTCTCTCTCTCTCGTACTAACCACACACACACACACACCTTATGTGTTATAGGATTATTTTATTTCCATATCTAATCATATCACTGTTTAGTTTGTAGTTGTAAGTCGGAAGTTTATTGACTGCATTGTATTAATTATTAATTGATATTACTGCATAAATAATCTTTGTTTATATTACAAAGAGAAGTGTTTTGGTTTGTTTTGCATACGCCTGTGTCATGCTGATGGGATGTCAGTGCTCGGATTCAAACCTTCATGCATTGATTTTTTTCCCGAAAATCGATATTCTTCGGATGTCGATTTTCCTAAGAAAACAATCTAATATTGAGACTGTTATACTATCTGGTTATTAGTCAATGTTCTATTGATTTTAATAATGAATAATTAACTTTGATAATTATTAATTATTGCTACTAACCAAACTTGCTCCTAAACGTAGTACACTACATTTACTGGAGCCCCATATGAGGTTTTAATGAGTTAGATTCAATTAATTAATTTAAAAATTAATTAATAACTAAAGAAATAATTATTAATTATTTCTGATAGTAACACTGATCTAAACAACCAGTAAAGCCCTACATAATAATTGGTGCCCCGTGTGAGGAATCCTACGTGCCAGTTCTGTCACAGTGTGTATGCAAAAGAATCCAAATTAATAACTTGAATCATTACTTCAAAGTTTGGTTCTGTTTGACAATTTACTTTTCAAAACTTGCCAAACATAAGCCAGTGTGGTGTGAAAGTGCTCTTAAGAGTGAATTAAGGGTTGGTAAATTTACTATAGTCTGCTTAAAATCTGCTGTTGTTGTTATTTAACTCCTAACGCTTTCATCTAAATGTTACAGAGAGGTGCCAAGTCACTTCATTGACGTCCACTAAAGAGAGAACGCAGTGAAATTTGCACTGAAATTGTACTGAAATTACATAACAGTAGACAGTAAGCCACAGGTCGAAGCCTCTCACCTGTGCGTTCGTGTCAGCATTATAGAAACTGTAAAACAACAAACTATCAGAGCCACTGTCACAAGAATTTTTACTGCCCCAGTAAAATGAGTCACCAATCGCCCTGCGTGACTGGAGCTGAAGCTCCACAGAGGATAGTCGACCCAGCACTGCAAGATGTAGTTGCTGCTGTCCTCCGTCTCTCCATAGAGGAGAGAGATAATCTTAACGGCTACAATATTAGTCGTTGTGATGAAGCATTGCAGGAACTAGTTGATTATGTCAACAACCTGGTCGGGAAGCCAATGCGCACAATCCTGGAGCTTGTGGGCCAAATGTTCCTTCTTCATCACCGCAAAACCCAACTGCAAACGGCCGAGCACCAGGCCCAGCTCACCCAGCTGCAGTGCAGCTACCAAGCGGTGCAGAGGGAAAATCTCAGCCTGCACCAAGAAATCAGGTGCACCCAAGCTGAGAAAGTCCAGGCACAGGAAGATAATGCCCGGATGCAGGAAGAAAATGAAACCCTGCGCAGGCAGCTTCAAGCTGCCCAGCTAAAAGTAGAGTCAGATCAGGTAAGTGCAGCTGAAACGCACCGCACGACATCTGACATAGAAGAGGGCCCCCTTTTTAGCGATACGTGTAGAAATGTGCCCCTGAGAAACCCAGGGACACACGCTAGGAGCCGAGCTGCCCCTAGTGGTACAGTCTCTGACTTCGTCCTCCAAGACACCTTTCAAACTCCTCCAGCGGCCCGCTGGTTAGATGCAGGTGCCCCTCCTTACAGTTGCCCTCCTCAGTCAGTTTTCAGTCACGCAACCGTGCATTTCAAACTGACTGATTCCACACCACGGAGGGGGGACATTTATTTTCAAGCACAGAGTGGTGTAAGCGGCTCGAAGATCCCATTAGCCAGGGAGCTGTACGCAACCCGGGGTCCACCCCCACGCGTTGACTGGACTCCTTCCCCACCACAAAGGGGAGGAAGTCGTCCTCATCGCTACAGTGCTCCGAGTGACTATGGTGTTTCGGATGACTCGGACGACCCGTGGTCATACCGACACCAATGCTTGCACATCCAACATCTCGAGTCCCTCGCAGGGGACATAGAACGCTTTGACCCAAGTAATCGAGATTCAAACATCGACAATTATCTTAGGGAAATTGAGCACTGCCTGATTGACTTGCCTTATGCTTCGTCGCGTGAAAAACTCAAGCTCATATGGAAGACCACGGTAAGGAGTGTCCATGCGTTCATGGAAACGCTACCGACTGGTACACGAAACCGCTACTCAGCTCTGTGTAAAACCCTACGCGAGGAGTATTCACTGTATATCGACGAAGCCTCCGCTACCATAGCTGCTTTCGCCATCACCCAGAAGAGGCACGAGCCTCCGCGTGAGTATTATAGACACCTGAGAACCACGTACTTCCAAGGAAGTAACGCACCAGGTCTGGAGGAGGAACGAGCTTTCAAGTCTCTTTTCCTTCACAACCTCCATGAGTGCGTGTGATATGACGTCACGATGCACTGCAGAATGGGCAACCCCACCATGCAGGAAATCAGAAAGTACACGCAACTGGCATGGGAGACACGCGTGCGCCCTGCCCGTGGGCATGAAGGCAACGCCAGAGCCCTGGGGATCCAAGCCTCATATGCAGACCTAGCGCTTGAAGGCAACGAAATGCCTCACGTTAAGGTGAATGCTAGAACAGGACCCCAGAGGCTCCGATCACCCTGCCAGCAGGGTAGGCAACAGAACCAGGGGGGTGGTAACCAGACACACCCGCAGGGTCATGGCAGGCCTAAACAACAAAACGTTCGCCGGCCGAAAGGAAATGCGCGGTTCGAACGAAAACCCAAACAAGAAGGTGAGTGGGTAGGCAAGGTTTCAAATCCCCTCAGAGAACAAGATTTGAGAGAGGAAATGGAGAATATAAGGAGACACTTGACTGAGTTAGTAACTAAGCTTGACGTGCTCCGTTTTTCACCAGGTCCGTCGACCTCCTCAAAGGAACACGGCACTGAAACCCCGTCAGTATGACTAGATGATGTACCCCCTCCCGTTAAGGCCAAAGTTTACTTTGTAGGTCGGGAAAAGGGGAACAGTGTCCAAGTTGCTCCCCAAAACAGTCACTCCTAACATGCCACACCCTCCTTTTCTGATCTTTTTGGGTGATCTGTACCGTAAGGGCAATGCCTGACACATGGGTCATTCAGCTCCCACGCACTACTCGACACCGGTTCCAAAATAGTCTAATGGGTTCCAACACCTTCGCAGAGGTGGCTAGAGCAAAGCTCTCCCTTGGCAAACCATTATAGACAGAGACCTGCAACGTAAGCATCACAAGCTACACACAAGATAGGTCGTCTATCACAAAACGGGCCTGGATTGACACCTTTCAAGGGATGTCGCTAGTACACCCTGTTTACATAAACATGTGTACCAAGACAAAGTACATTACTTGGGTTTGTCAAAACGCAACCCCTTTGTTAGAGAGGTGACTAACTACCTCTGCGGCCTAAGAGCCGAATTCCCTGAACAACTGTCATGGTAGCATGTCCATCAAAAATGAAGGAACTGAGACAAAGGTAGAGCGAGCAGGCAATCGCTGGCTCGTTAACACACCAGCCACCAAAGTCCCAATGTCATAAACCGCCATGATACAGCCACTAAACTAAGGCTACCAAACCAAACGGTGTTCTTAATGGTTCCCCAAGGAGCCACCGTGCACATTGACGATATTGTCCTCCATCATCTCAACGTCGACAATAATGACGCAGAAATTGAGATCATGGACGCATTTAGAGGTCACAGCCTCACCGTTGATGACACCCTTCAACAGCAGCTTCAGGCTGAAGGGATGAAATTAGTGAAGTTCAGTCTCAAACCGACTGGCTTGACCACTATATTTCATAGTCACATAAGCAGATCGTCATCTTACCGAGAACACCCTATCAGTTTGGTTGCCCTCTGGCTCCTCCTTAGTGGTTGGATCATCATCGCAATTATTGCACTCGCCATGTACAGGTACATGATAGTAACACTGATCTAAACATCCAGTAAAGCCCTACAGTAATGTTTGTGTGTGTGTGTGTGTGTGTGTGTGTGTGTGTGTAGATCTCTGCAGCAGAACCGTGTAACAGCCTGAGCACCGGTCTGCAGTGTGAGATGGACCCTGTCTCTCAGACTCAGGCCTCTGAGCTGCTTGGGGTCAAAGGTCAAAGTGTGGTAGGTTGGTACCACTCTCACCCGGCCTTTGACCCCAACCCCTCCCTCAGAGACATTGACACTCAGGCCAAATGCCAGGTAACAGATCTTTTGTAATGTAGTTGGACTGCCACAGTGGAGTTTTGTTTTCTGATAGGATAATATCTCATATTTATATCTCATATTCTCTCTGTCTATCTTGTCTGCAGAGTTATTTTTCTCGAGGAGGTGCTCCATTTATTGGGGTGATTATCAGCCCGTATAACCCTGATAACCCCTCCCCCCTCTCTCAAAGCACCTGTCTGTTGGTACAGGAGGAGACCAGAGCCACTGCACCTCAGAGTATGTTATAGCATCTCTCCAGGAATACAGGGATAGTTCACCCAAAGATTAAAATTTTCTCATCATTTACTCGCTGAATTTCTTTCTTCTCCAGAACACAAACAGAGATTTTTAGAAAAATATCTCTGCTCTGCTCAAACTTTGAAACTCCAAAAAGCACGTAAAAGTAATCCATACGACTCCACTGGTTAAATCCATGTCTTCAGAAGCAATATAATAGCTGTGAGTGAGAAACAGATCAGTATTTTAGTCCTTTTTTAACTAGGCTTGGAATCGATGCTGTTTTTACGTATCGATAATCTGAAGATTTTCATGATGATTATCGATATATATTGTTTTTTTTTTTCAGATATAAATAGGGCTACTTGTTGCACAATAGTCTTTGTCTTTTCAAACATACCTATTTCTCAACCCAACATTGGTAAATTGTGAGTGGCAGGGTAAATTAAAGTGGGTGCACACCGGACGTGTCTGGCGGACGACATGGTGCGTTCTCAAGTCGTAAGTTTCTCATTAAATTCGACCGAAATCATTTTTAAAGGACACAGATTATTTACTCTAGTCATTTCTGGATGATTTATTGTGTATATATGTCTTCATAGAGCCTACACAATATATTTTCAGTTACAAGTATGTCGTTTTGTGATTTGACAGCTTGAATAAAAGACCTATTCTAGGCTACATATAGGAGTATTGCGTAATGAAAGTTGGCATTTCTAATCGTTCAGTTTGCACAGTTACATCAGTTTCATACACGAACCTGCAAACTCATCGATGTCAATTTGTTCATTCTTGAAGTACAAAAAGCTTCGTAACTTTGGACTGCCATCAGCCCGTGATGTTTGTGGTATCTGTGCCTTGTTAATTCCGTGACCGGCTTCAGTAAATATTATGTCGCCCCTTGTGGTCTCCTAAAGCTATTACGTCATTACTACATTGAATGGAAGGCAAGTGGCAGTGAACTGAAAGCAGACAAATTAGGCTTCTAATTTAAATGTCAGCTGATGTTAATCTATCAATGCCTCATAAAGATATCGATAAAATAACATGCCGATCAATAATCTTTATATCTATGTTTTATGACATCCCTATTTTTTGCTGTAAATCTCCACTTTGACCAGCCTTCATATGGCGTTCACGAGAGGTCTTCTTTAGTTTTTTGGCAGTTTGCATTCTTTGTGCATATGGCCACCTACTGGGCTGTTGTGCAAATATGATTTATTTATTCTTTTCCTTTATCCCTCTTTTTTTTATTTCTCCTCCCTGCCCAGTAAGTGGTGATGAACGAAGAATGCTAACCGCTAAAAACAAAAGAAGAACTCTGTCCTCTTGTGAATGCATATAGGAGGGCTGGTCAAAGTGGAGATTTATTGTTAAAAAGGACTTAAATATTGATCTGTTTCTCACCCACACCTATTATATCGCTTCTGAAGACATGGATTAAACCACTGGAGTTTTATGGATTATTTTTATGCTGCCTTTATGTGATTTTTGGAGCTCCAAAGTTCTGGTTACCATTCACTTGCATTGTGTGGACCTTCAGAGCTGAGATATATATATATTCTATTTTAAAATCTTCATTTGTGTTTTGCAGAAAAAAGAAAGTCTCACATCTGAGATGGCATGAGGGTGAGTAAATTTAAAGGAGGGTCGAGTCGAAATTAATTTTAACATTATGCCACAAATGCTGTCGATTGACCTTAGCTTGCACTGAACTGGAATATTCCTTTAATAAATTTGTGTTTTGTAAATGTTTAATGATCTTAGTGGTAAGAACAAGATTCATAACTGTTAAAGAATAAATGAACAGAACAGCTACAGCTGAATCTTTGTCTGTCCTGTCTGGTGATTGATTCTGAACTATATGTGAATAAGTATATTGGTTATGTTTTAGAGCTTCCATATCGGTTTGACATCCAGAATTCATCTGAGCTTCCTGATTGGTCAGAAGTGATGAGAAGTGCAGAATGGGTGGTGTTCAAATACAGGCACAGTCATGGGTGAGCTGTGTGTTTCATGTATTTATTTATGTGTTGGCAACATTCTCTTTGGCTGGAAGAGGGGAGAAAAAAAGATCTGAACTGTACAAAGTATACTCTAATGCATGAATTATGTATGACATCTTCTGATTTTGTTCATTCTTTCAAGAGTGTACCAATGAATAGACTTTTCCGTAGAGACTCTTCTCTCACTTGTCTGGAAAAGGTAATATGTTACGTGAAAACAACCTCCAAGTATCTTGTCTCAGACTTTCATGGCATTCCCTCAGACACTTGACAGACCGTCTGAGCTCAGCAATGGCTAATCTGATTGTTTGGTTGTCACACACTTTCCGGTAGTCAGGTGCACGTTTTTATCAGTCTGCTGGGAAACGAAGTTGTGTTTACAGGTTCCTAGGCTGCTACAATGGCCGCAGAGATCAGAGTAACTGCAGAGTGGACCAGACTTCTAATTATCATCCGTCTGTAATATTGCTGAAACAGCAAATTATGTCTTTGTAAACATTGCTATAGTTTCACTGTTATGCCATACTACCACGAAGGGTTTACAAAGTGTAGCATTTTTAATTTAATTAATTCAGCATGCTAATTTTCTATTAAATAAAAAAATATGCATCTGTCTTGTTTGTCTGTCTACAGATGAGACTTACCTGCTGCAGACTGAAACCTTGTTTCAAACACATTTTCTCCCTGAGACCAGCTCCTCCACATCTTATTTTCATGAACCAATAACAGAGCCCCATTTACTGCCATTCTCCAGCTCTGAGCTAGTCAACAGCAGCCATGTCACAGATGAGACAACTATTACTGAAGAGCAGTGCACTGTTGAGTCTGACAGCCAAGATGAATTGTACACTACAGGACCTGTCATCCATATTATAAGCTGAAATGATGAAGAGGATGCACCTGTTACACAGTTTGTCAGTGCAGAAATTGTGTAAAGAATTCCAATGAACCTGAAAACCTGGATGGAAGGACTTACCATAAATAAATCTGCTATTGCAGAGGATGAAAAGACATTTGTAATGTATAGACGCTGTACAATACTTATATTTCAAAACTGTGTATGTAACATTGCTTTAATGTAGATTTTTATACTATACGTAATAGAATTTATCCATTAAAGTGTTATCTAGTTTTCATGTTGAGTATAAACATATTAGTCTGAATAAAGACAACAGTTGCAAACTGTTCAACCACAAGGCTGTCTTTAATGTACTTATTTTAAGTTCACAACAAAAAGATTCGGGGGAAAAAAAAACTATATATACACTATATTGCCAAAAGTATTCGCTCACCCATCCAAATAATTGAATTCAGGTGTTCCAATCACTTCCATGGCCACAGGTGTATAAAATGAAGCTCCTAGGCATGCAGACTGCTTCTACAAACATTTGTGAAAGAATGGGCCGCTCTCAGGAGCTCAGTGAATTCCAGCGTGGTACTGTGATAGGATGCCACCTGTGCAACAAGTCCAGTCGTGAAATTTCCTCGCTACTAAATATTCCACAGTCAACTGTCAGTGGTATTATAACAAAGTGGAAGCGATTGGGAATGACAGCAACTCAGCCACGAAGTGGTAGGCCACGTAAAATGACAGAGCGGGGTCAGCGGATGCTGAGGCGCATAGTGCGCAGAGGTCGCCAACTTTCTGCAGAGTCAATCGCTACAGACGTCCAAAGTTCATGTGGCTTTCAGATTAGCTCAAGAACAGTGCGTAGAGAGCTTCATGGAATGGGTTTCCATGGCCGAGCAGCTGCATCCAAGCCATACATCACCAAGTGCAATGCAAAGCATCGGATGCAGTGGTGTAAAGCACGCCGCCACTGGACTCTAGAGCAGTGGAGATGCGTTCTCTGGAGTGACGAATCACACTTCTCCATCTGGCAATCTGATGGACGAGTCTGGGTTTGGTGGTTGCCAGAAGAACGGTACTTGTCTGACTGCATTGTGCCAACTGTGAAGTTTGGTGGAGGGGGGATTATGGTGTGGGGTTGTTTTTCAGGAGCTGGGCTTGGCCCCTTAGTTCCAGTGAAAGGAACTCTGAATGCTTCAGCATACCAAGAGATTTTGGACAATTCCATGCTCCCAACTTTGTGGGAACAGTTTGGGGATGGCCCCTTCCTGTTCCAACATGACTGCGCACCAGTGCACAAAGCAAGGTCCATAAAGAAATGGATGACCGAGTTTGGTGTGGAAGAACTTGACTGACCTGCACAGAGTCCTGACTTCATCCCGATAGAGCACCTTTGGGATGAATTAGAGCGAAGACTGCGAGCCAGGCCTTCTCGTCCAACATCAGTGTCTGACCTCACAAATGCGCTTCTGGAAGAATGGTCAAAAATTCCCATAAACACACTCCTAGGCTGGAAAGCCTTCCCAGAAGAGTTGAAGCTGTTATAGCTGCAAAGGGTGGGCCGACGTCATATTAAACCCTATGGATTAAGAATGGGATGTCACTTAAGTTCATATGCGTCTAAAGGCAGATAAGCGAATACTTTTGGCAATATAGTGTGTATGTATATATATATATATATATATATATATATATATATACATACACTGATCAGCCACATTAAAGCCTAATATTGTGTAGGTCCGAAAAAGTTGGGACAGTATGAAAATAAAAACAAAAAGTAGTGGTTTTGTAAATTATATTCACCCTTTGCTATATTGAAAGCACTACAACTACACATTATATGATGTTTTACCCTGTGAATTTCATTGTTGTTTTTTAATGTACAGTAATTTCAAATCAGATGATTGCAACACGCTCCAAAAAATTTGAGAGAGTCGAGTGTTTACCACTGAAGACTGTCTTTTGAAAACTTTTGTTAAGTTTAGAAAGTGGAATTTTACCCATTCATCCATTATGCAGGTCTACAGCTGCACAATTGTACGGGGTCTTTGTTGCCATATTGTGCGCTTCATAATGCGCCACACATTCTCAATTGGAGACAGGTCAGGACTGCAGGCAGGCCAATCTAGCACTCGCTGCTTATTCAGCCAGTATGTGGTTTGAAGTTGTCCTGCTGAAAATGCCGGGATGTCCCTGTTCATGATATCCATTACAGATGAATGATGTTTTTTAAGATGGTGATGTCTGAGGGATCAGAGATCACGCGCATTCAGAAGTGGTTTTCGTCTTGCCCTTTACGCACCGAGATTTGACCAGTTTCCATGAATCTTTTAACTATATTGTGCACTGTAGAGGGTGAAATGCCCAAAATCCTTCCAATTTGTCTTTGGGGAACATTGTTCTGAAAGTGCTGGATTATTGGCTGAAGCATCTGTTGGCAAATTGACAAGTCTTGAACGAACCTTGCTCTTGAAGGACTAGGCTGTTTTTGGAGGCTCCTTATACAGTATACAGTATTATGACACAATTTCCTCACCTGTTTAACATCTCCTGTTCCACATCGCCTTGTTATTTCAACTCGTCAAATTGTTATTAGTTTTAAATTGCCCGTCTCAACTTTTTTGGGTGTGTAGCAATCATCTGATTTGAAATTACTGTACATTTAAAAAAGAACAATGAAATTCACAAGGTAAAACATCATATGATGTGTGGTTGTAGTGCTTTCAATAAGCAAATCTAGTTTTTTACTAGCATTTTTCATACTGAATTACATGTTTGTTTGTTTTTTTTTTTTTTTTTTTTTTTTTTTATCAACAACTGACTGTAAAGAACAGAAAGGGTATTAAAAATGACATTAATCAATGACAAATGGATTGCGTGGATCTTGTCTTTGGACACACACGGAATTAGTCAAACCAAATTTTTACTCTCAACACGGTGCTGAACTTCTTCCCCACAACATTACACTGTATATATATCACTGGTGAGTGAAATCTTTAACATTTACCAGCCAGTGGTTAATCATAGACATTTTATTCGCATAGCGTGAAATTTGTTTGCATATGTGAGTGATTTACATGCATTGAAGAGGGTTGTCTCATAAAGTAAAAGGTCAATCTTGGGATTAAGATTCGATATCAAGATCTTAACATGATCGCGATACATCAGAAAATCGATATTTTTTTACCCAGTCCTATTTATATAATGTATTCTTTTTATTTGGGGGCCTTTTTCTGCAAATATTGATATATGCGAGTAATTGTGATGAATTTGATTAATTAATTGGCATATTATTTAATTTTTAGATTACAAATTTGAATTGATTGACAGCCCAAAAAAGATCCCTTTTTATATATTTTCTCTGATGAGCTACATACTGTATAAACCTTTCTTCAACTTAATAACACTGTCATAACAAAAGATTAGACTGTTCTTAGGTCACTGCAAATTATTAAATAAAGTCTTGAGACACAATACTGATTACTAGAGAGAATTACTCAGATTTTACAGCTACAGTAGAATGATTAATGTGTGTGTGTGTGTGTGTCAGAATGGAGAGGTATTTATCTTTACAGGTATGCTGGAGGCTGTAGCAGACATCCATCAGCTGACCTTTATACTGGGACATGAGATGGCACACACTCTGATTGGTCATGCAGTAAGTCCCGCCTCCACACTGTCAGACCACTACACAGAAACAACCTATTGGACCTTATTTTTGTCACTTTGTCCAAATCTATTTTAATCCAGTAATTAACTATGCTGGAAGTAACATAACCACGAACATGCTATTTAATGTCTTGCTAGTTTTTCTTGAGGTATATGAGGCAGTCTCTTCCTTTGGGTCAATCTGGTTTAAATGTAAATGTATTTGAGTATTATATGTTCTGCTATCAGCACCCTTTGTCAGATGGTTGTGGCATTTATAGTTTAAATCAAAATAAATTTGTACTTTAGCTTTCCCTTATGTCGTTCTCAGCTTTTTTTCTGGAAGTAAAACGGCCTTCATTAGTTTCAAGCATTTAATTTATCTTGATTTTGCTTGTGTCATGTTTTACTTTCATCTCTTCTCTTGGTTTAAATGAAGAGAATGAGGCATCCTGTCTCAGAGGCACTAAGCGATGTTAAGGGTTCAGTTTAAAGAGATGTTTTTAGTTTCAGAGTGGTTGCATCAGTGCGCGGTTGTAGGTCTTGTAAGGGTGGCGGAATGAAGAGCTTAATGTTGGCAGTGTGACTGCACTGTACTGATATCAGGGTTAACATGATACTGCTGTAAATGACTAAATTGTTTCAGTACATTTCTCAATGATTAAACATTGGGTGTCAGCAAAGTTTCTTTTAAGCCAAGTCAGTTCACTCTGAGGCCATCTTGACCGCCATATTTTCCCTGTATGTAATAATAGGTCAGAGCAATACAGCTAAAATTATATTCAGTATAGATCTCAAAATGTATATATTTACTCTGAAATGGCTTAGAATGGATTTTTATTTCAGTGAGAGCAACCATCATTTTAACTAACCAGCCATTATTGCCAACTAGATTTAAAATGTTTAATGCGTAAAGTAAAATACAGTAAAAATCTAGTTAAGAATAATCATTTTGTTTTTCTCTAAATGAACACAAGGAAAATTTTTTAATCATCTTCATTTGTGCTGTGTGCAAAGAACCTGTATATATTTTTTACTGAAACATTGTAGTTACGTTGAACCATCTGTCATTATATACTCAACCTCATGTTGTTCTAAACTTGTATGATTGTCTTTCTTACCTTTAGAACAATGTTCATGCTGCTCTTTTTTTTACATGAAAAAAGTGTCTGTCAGTGGATATCTTAAAGGCCCCGATATACTTCCAGAGAAGTTCTTTTTCATTCTTCATTCAGGGGTAAAAAGAGCCGAGTATAGTACGGTATACTGTTTGTGAACATTCAGACACTGGCCACACCACTGTGGGAGGCTTTTAGAGAAGCATTTAAATATGAGGACGTTACTTGTAAATCCTTTAAAATGTGTTATCAATGACTTTCTGCCTCATTCTATGAGTAAAATTCACATGAGATCAGTAAAAGAAGCTGTTTTAACCACTCAATGATGATTTAAAGTAGAGGTGCACCGATACCATTTTTTGAAGGCCGATACAAGTACCAGTTACCTAGTTTTGGGCATCGGCCGATACCGAGTACCAATCCGAGTAGTTTTGTGCTTGTATATGTATGGCATTCTATATGCATTTGATATCTTAATATTGCCAATATTAGCGTTTTCAGTCATTAAGAATGACAATTCAAGACCGATTTAATATGATGTAGCTTACCTTTAAAAGTATCCCAGCTAACACGTACACATTATTCATGCTTTATCGTTGTTGTTTTATCCATATTGTTCTGTACTGTTCTCAGTTTGTTGCATTGAGCCTGACTGAGTTCGAGGTCTGTTCGATTGCTTTATACTGTGTTGTTACTGGGCTGAAGTAAAGTGATAGACAGTAACTCCCATCACTTTACACATAACATATGACTTTTGGATTTACGGTGTTTATGGCAGGCACGAGCAGAGCCCTTCTGAAAGTTTAGCCTTCAAGGTTAGCATAGAATAGCGTAACGCTGCGGTCCCATAGACACTCTATGGGCGTACACTGGCGAGGAGACAAGGGGCCGTTCTTTTGAATGGATGTCTATGGAGAAGATGCTTCACGACATTAAATGAATGAATGCTTTTTGTGAGGTATTTTAATGAATTGACTGCCTGTCCGCTAATCTTAAACATGATTTACACTAAATAATCTGTTTGGTGTAAACTGAGTTTCATATGATAAAATTGCGATTTATTAAGATATTTTACGACATGTAGGTATCAGATTACAGCTCTCCCCATTAATTTGTATGGTATTAGAAGCATAATGCACATGTGCAACCACGTCATTATATTAATGTACTCGTACTCGGAAATGTGAAATGACACCGATACAGAGTAGGAGTATTTACCCCCCAGTATCGGTGCATCTCTAATTTAAAGTAATATATATGCAGTAGAAAATTTTTAATTTATCTTGTTTAGATTCTGCACATGAGTGAATGGGCACTTGAGAGTATTTGAGTAGAGTTTGAGTTTTTTAGTGTTTTTGTTGAATACTGACTGAAAAACTTATACAAAGTGGTAGGTGGAGCCTCAGGTCACACATACCGATGACGTGGACCAATGGCAGCAAGAAGATATTTAGCAGCCAGTAAGAAGTTTTCCTAAAAGTTCGCCCAGGTGAAATGAATGCAAAAACACCTTCTTTTTGGCCAGATTTTGTTCTAAATGATGCCATATCTTCGTTTGAAGTATATCTGGGCCTTAAGCCCCTAAAGTACAAAAAGTACCAAAAAGCAGTCCATATGACTTGTGCATTATATTTCAAGTCTTTTGAAGCACATCTTTGTGTGAGGGACAGATTGAAATTAAAGTTAATTATTCACTATTCACTCAATTGTGAAAATTGTATACAAAGAGGAGCTTGGACATTCAGCTAAATATCTCCTTTTATGTTCCACAGATGAAAAAAATTATGAAATGGGTCTGAGGTTGAAAACAAATGGTGACACATTTTTTTTGGTTTTGTGTGTATTTATTTATTTATTTGGTGAACTATCCCTTTAAGTGCACAATAAAGTATTGGAATAGACTGTATGAACATAGAAAATGCAAATTTACATAACCACATTTTTAAAGGGAATACCTGAGAGTGCACACACACCAATATAAGAGGCCGTGTCTGCCTCTATAAAATATTTTTCATAATAATCAACAGTAGTGTAAAGTAACCAAGTACAAATACTTTGTTACTGTACTTAAGTAGCTTTTTTCAAAATTTATATTTTACTTGAGTATTTCAATTTTTTGCAACTTTTACTGCACCACATTTTTTAGCCAAATAAATACTTTTTACTCTGATACAGACCCTCCTGTTACTCGTTTCCCTGATTAAAAAAAAAATTTGTTTAATTTTTTGTGAAAGAAAGCAGAGTGGAGTGGCATATAAACAGTGATTGTGTTTGACAGCAGTGTGAGTACAGAAGTCTGCGTCTGACCAGCGAGGCACATTTTTATGAAGGACTATATTTAGAAGGTCTGAATTTAAATAAGCCTAAAAAATGCTTCCAAATGCACAGATGTGATGCAATTTACCCTAGCTGTGAACAAACCTGATGGTCTAAATGTATTCATCACTGTATATAAGCCACAGGATACAAGGAAATAAAAGAAACCATGGACTCTTCTAAGAAGTTGTGAAATACTGTTTTTCACCACATGATTTTCTTCATTCCTAATTCAGATTATCCAAATATTTATGGGCATTTTGGATCTTTTTTTGGATAGCCCTGAATGTTTTAGAGACTCAAAAGTGAAAGTAAATTAACAGTGAATCAGACAGTGGGGCCTGGGTAGTTTAGCGAGTATTGACTACCATCTCTGTAGTTGCAAGTTCGAATCCAGGGTGTGCTGAGTGACTCCAGCCAGGTCTCCTAAGCAACCAAATTGGCCCGGTTGCTAGGGAGGGTAGAGTCACATGGGGTAACCTCCTCGTGGTCACGATTAGGGGTTCTCGCTCGCAATGGGGCGCGTGGTAAGTTGTGCGTGGATCGCAGAGAGTAGCATGAGCCTCCACATGCTGTGAGTCTCCGCGGTGTCATGCACAACGAGCCATGTGATAAGATGCGTGGATTGACTGTCTCAGAAGCGGAGGCAACTGAGACTTGTCCTCTGCCACCCGCAGGGCCGGAGTGGGATTCATATTCAGCCCGGGATGTCATGTCCAAGTCAGCCCACACCCAGAAGGGGGGCTGGAGGTGAAGATGATAACAATAAAACAAGATCACAGCAAAAATATGCAATATATGTAATTACTTGAAAATTATTGAAGCTCTCCATGTCATTATACCACATACGGCATTCACTAAGATTTTCACTTTGTCATAAGACATCATTGTATGTGTTGTAAAAATAAGTGAATGTTAATGGGATATTTGATCATTTCCTCACCCTCATGCCATCCCAGATGTGTATGACTTTCTTTTGCAGAACATGAATGAAGATGTTTAGAAGAAATGTTGGTCCATTAAATGCAAGTAAATGAGAAGCAGTGAGAAACAGATCAATAATTAAGTCATTTTTTACTATAAATCTCCACTTTCACTTTCATAAGCACTCTTCTCTCTTAAGAATTCTTCTTCTGTTTTTGGTGATTTACATAAGCATATCGCCCCCTACTGGGCAGGGAGGAGAATTTATAGTAAAAAAAAAAAAAACTTATTGATCTGTTTCTCACCCACACCTATCATATCGCTTCTGAAGACATAGATTAAACCACTGGAGTTGTATGGATTACTTTTATGCTGCATTTATGTGATTTTTGTACCTTCTGAGTTCTGATCACCATTCACTTGCATTGAAAGGACCAACAGAACTGAGAAATCTTCTAAAATGCTTCATTTGTGTTCAGCAGAAGACAGAAAGTCATACACATCTGGGATGGCATGCGGGTGAGTAAATGATGAGAGAAATTTCATTTTTGGGTAAACTAAGTTTATTTTAAAGACTATCAAGGCACATAATAACACTATAGAACTGTAAATGTTTATAACTCTTTCAAGATGTACAGGCTCACACTTTAAATGGTCAGTGCTTTGTATTTTAGATCATTAAAATAGCAACAGATCCAGTGAAACAATTAAGTTTGAGTGATTGTTTTTACATTTTTACATGCCATTCAAAAACGTGCCATTTTACAATGATAAGAGTGAAATAAAAGACTAAAAATAACACAGTTGTACTTTTCTTTTACTTGGAATGTAAATGTTCAGGACGAAGGCAAAATGGTTACTGTCTCTTTAAGAGGGTTTTATCGCATGATACAACATTGAAGGCACTTTGTGCAGTATGTTTTGTTGAGTTTAATCTTTTGAGAGCTGTAAAGTCCCATTATTTTCGTACCGTGTCGTGCTGTTGCATCTGTATTCATTTACTTTGAGTATTCTGTTATTTTGTGACAAAAATAATTTTGCTATAATTCTGCACTGCTAGGGAAGAGGATTTCAGAGATTAATTGATTGAGACTGTGAGACTGCATTCAGTATTAAACTTGTTATGATCTTGTACCTGAAGCACATTCATCCATTCAGCTATTAGTAGCCTATCTGTTCTCGATGGATCTTCCGTGATCCTTCCCGCGCTGTCAAGTGAAGCGGCGCAACATCAGTTTCGTCTCTCACAGGATACTCTCTCATTTGTTTGGGTGTGAGATGATAAAATACAGACTGCGTCCGTTATAATAGGGAGCGCAATTCTGATCCTTTAAATATCGGATGTTACGGGCTGTTGGCAATTGTTATGCGACATATGATGAAAGTTTGTCAATCAACATGCGGACCTAACCTGCCCAATTTTTGACCGGCCCAGCGGGAATTCTCCCGATCTTCCCTATTGCCACTCCGGCCCTGGCCACCCGGATTGAAGTGAGTAACCCTGCCACCATGAGGACCTACTACGTAGTGGGAATTGGGCATTCCAAATTGGGAGAAAAGGGGATAAAAAAATAAAAATAAAACAAAGAATTAGACTATAGTAATGATTATTTAAGGCAGGAGCTCCCAAACTGGGTGCCGCATGCTTTTGTTTTTTTCTACAGAACAGGTAGCACCGAGTATTGATTTAATTCGGTACCCACGCGCTGTTTGACTTCCAGCCGGCTGCTTTCAAACACTCTCATGTGCCTGTATGTCTGCGTGTGTTGTAATAAAGAGCGCTCGTGTCGAGTTGCCATCCAACCAGGATTTTCCGGGATTTCCTGTTTTTGGTCTGTCCTGACTCCTGGAAACACTGCACACCGCAGAGACTCACAGCATGTGGAGGCTCATGCTACTCTCCGCGATCCACGCGCAACTTACCACACGCCCCATTGCGAGCGAGAACCCCTAATCGTGACCACGAGGAGGTTATCCAAGGACAAGGAACTGATAAAACGTGCTCCCTTAAACCGCTTTTTCATATAAATCAACAGGATGTCCGATTCATTTTAGTACATCGGTTTGTTTGGACGATTCATATGTAAGAAGCTCTCCTAAACCATTCTCTTCCTTTCATACAGTATGAAGCAACAGGAAGTCCGATTCATTTTAGTGGATTGGTTCTTTTGGACGATTCATGCAGATGAGCCGTATTAAAGGACGAAGTATTTGAATTTCACGCAGAATACCCTCCACATTTTACGGCTTCTCTTTGTTGCTGTTCACATCTATGTTTTTGATTCATTTATTTACATGTTGGTCTATCTTTTCAAATACTGTTTAATGCTGATATTTTGATATTTTTAAAAAAAATATGCTTTAATGTAGTTAGGCCCTGTTTTTAATAGCTCGTAGTGTAACTAATACATTTTTTAAAGGGATTATTCCGGGTTCAATACAAGTTAAGCTCAATCGACAGCATTTGTAGCATAATATTGATTACCACAAAAATTAATTTTGAATAAAATGCCCTGTCCTTATCCACCTGCTTTACCTATTATACTGAACTGTCACTTACTGTATCCAATATAACCTGTTTTAGACTCAGTTATTTGGTTTTAAAAGTAAAAACATAGATTAGTCGCTTTTTATAAGATGAATGGGTTTGAATTTGATTTTAATTTTGATACTTAAAAGACTCTCATCAATCAGGTTTTGCGAAAGTTTTTCCCCTTTTCTGGGGAATCAATCTACCAATGTGCTACGAATAGTTACTTATAGTCTCTGCATATTAAACTGAGACGGGAGAAGGTATTTTAACAAAAAACAAATTACACACTTCATCTTTAATGTGTATGACCATAAAGCTGACATAAATTCTCAACAAATCTGCATTGCGGCATTTACCCATCCACTTATGGACATGTGTTTTGGCATATTCGTTGCCCTGATCAGTAGAATGTGTATTGCAGTTATAATTCAGTGTGATTCATAATGTCTCTTTTTTAAACTGCTTCTTTCTTTTTGTGTATTTTTCTACATTGCTCCTAATTGGGCATGCTGTCAACGTCTAGGCTGCTGACCAAGTGTACCAAAAATTTGGCTCTTAACTGCACCAAAATACAAACAAATTAGCATAGTAGATAAACAATGAAAAAAAAAAAAACAAACAAAAAAAAAAACAAAACAATGAATTTCTGCCTTTTTAGGCAATAGTTACTTAAGTAAATTCTCAATTCTCAATTCTCTCTCTCTCTCTCTCAGGCAGTGCAAGCCAGTTTGTCTCATGTGGTGGAGCTCTTGTCTCTTATTCTGCTGACGGCCATCTGGGCGATCTGTCCTCGGGACAGCCTGGCTGTGCTGGGCCAGTGGATTCAAACTTGTGCAGGTGACAGCTGACCTTAAAGTCTCTCTCATATCCTTTTTCACAGACACAGTGCAAATGCCCAATCTGGCTCTGTTCCATCTGTTTCCACCTGAGAAAAGGCGGTTCTGGGCAAGAAAATAATCTCTAAACCAGCCCTTCAAAGATATGAAATCAAAACTGTAGGTTTGTGGCCAGTCTCGAATCAGTAAACTCTAACGTCAGAGACCACAGGGAAAAAGTCTGACTAGACTGATGCAAAGCAAAACAAGACTGCATAAAACAATGCGATGTGCACAGCTAATTCAGCCACTTTATTCTCACCATTTGTCATATGATTCCCCATATCATTTTTCTTTGTTTTGCTTAAATGAATTTGAAAAAGAATGAGAAAGGAAATTGTGTTTGTTCAGAATTAAGCGTAAGAGGTTGATGGGACTCAGTTCAGGATGTGTTTGTCACTTAGTGATGCAAACACTCCTTTAATATTGATTATAAAATCCCAATGGACCCTTTCAACGCAAGTTATACTGCTCCACTAAAGCTCAAAGAAACCTTCTCAAGTGCTCTCTCACCACCATTGTAAAACATGGTACCGACAATAACAATATATCACGGCAGATTCTATTTTATTTGCTTAAGGACTTCAATTTGTGGTTAGTTAAAATTCACTTCAGCTACATTTATTTGTCTCCTAAATGGATATTGAATTAGCATTTTCTAAAGCTCTGTATGCCATGAAAAAATGCTCTCTTTCAGTTCTATTGTACTTTAGGTTTTTATGGTGTTTTCCTTCTTACATATGATGAAATCTTTTGTTTCGCTTTTTTAATGTGGATAATTCAACCTTTTATTTCTTTACTCTCCTTATTTCTCTATAACATTTAAAATAAATTCCTTTTTAATGGTTTTGCTTGTTATCTCCTAGTCATTTTGTTCTCCAAATATAGTTAACTTTTTCCCTGTTCAGTCCATCTTCCTCTGTTTACCCAATATAACTCCTGTGTGCTCTGTCAGAACAGCTCATTTAACTAAATATTCTCAAATTTTCTCTTTCTGTGCTGTAGTTCTTATTTGACCGGCCCTTCAGTCGCAAGTTGGAGGCAGAGGCTGGACTGCAACTGGCTGCCAAGATACCGCAGATATTATCTTTTATGGTTACTGTTAAACAATTCGATTTTCTTTCTCTTAAAGGGATAGTTCACCCAAAAATGAAAATTTACACATCCTCATGCCATCCCAGATGTGTATGACTTCTGCTGAACACAAACAAAGATTTTAAGAAGAATATCTCAGCTCTGTACGTTCATACAATGCAAGTAAATGGTGACCAGAACTTTTCAACCCCAAAAAGCACATAAAGGCAGCATAAAAGTAATCCACACGACTCCAGTGGTTAAATCCATGTCTTCAGAAGTGATATAATAGGTGTGGGTGAGAAACAGATCAATATTTAAGTCCTTTTTTTTTTTTATACTATAAATTCTCCTCCTTGCCCAGTATGTGTCGATATGCACATAGAATGTGAATTGCCAAAAATAAAAGAAAAAGAATGTGAAAGTAAAAGTGGAGAATTTATAGGAAAAAAGAACTTAAATGTTGTTCTGTTTCTCACCCACACCTTTTATATAGCTTCTGAAGACATTGATTAAAACACTGGAGTCTTATGGATTACTTTTATGCTGCCTTTATGTGCTTTTTTGGAGCTTTAAAGGTCTGGTCACCATTCACTTGTATTGTGTGGACCTACAGAGAAGAGATACTCTTCTAAAAATCTTCATTGGTGTTCAGCAGAAGAAAGAAAGTCATTCACATCTGGGATGTCATGAGGGTGAGTAAATGATGAGAGAATTTTCATTTTTGGGTGAACTTTCCCTTTAAACCACTTTGGATAAATGCGACAGCTATATAAATAAAAAATTATAATTACTAATTACTAGAAAACTGGATAAAGAAAACAAAGTACACAGTGACAGATGCCTATAATTAGTAATTTATAGTCGCTGTATCCTACATGACCTCTAGATGGCATTGTGTCTCTACAAACAGCCTCATAGAAAGCTTTCTCTCTATGTGGAAAAAGTCTGATTTACTTTGTAGTGCTCTTTTTACCAACATATCTCATGATCCCATACTTGTTGGCACCATTATGGAGAAACAGTCAATTCCCCTCCATCTCTTATTGTTGTAATAACAGGACGCCTGCTGCTCGTAAATGGGCCCAGATCCTGCCTGACTGCCATAACCCACCTGGTGAAGGACACAGGCACGTTGCTGCGGTAACGTGCGAGGCTAGCTAGACTAGTCATAAGTCATGCTGTCTGTAAGCCAGCCTGCTCTCGGCTACAGCTAGAGTTAATGACAACGTCCAGAACTCTGAGTGCCAGTGGGGTTGTGTGTCATCTCTGTTTGATTCCTTTGATGATGGCAGAGCTTTAAAAGGAATAGTTCACCCAAAATTTAAATTCTGTCATTATTTACTCACCCCCATGCTGTTCCAAACCCATATGCTTTTCTGTCTTCTATAGAACACAAAAGGTGAATTTTTGAAGAATGCCCTGGGTACTCTTTTCCATATAATGAAAGAGAATGGGGACTGGGGATGCATCATAAAAACAGAATTTAATGAGTACAATTATGGTATTTTATTTATTATTATTATTATAATTTTTTTTTTTTTTGGAGCTTGATATATCCAAAACCCTTATGTTGTGTTCTGGTCATTTTGACATGGATGGATTTTTTGTTTGTTATGTTTTACTATTTTTGTTAAAAAAAAAGAAAAAAAGAAAAATTAATCCAATTAAAATAAAATTCATTGACTTTGTTCACATAAGGTATATGAAAACACAAAAACAATTTGGACCATTTTCTTTACATTTTATTGGTTTTATTCAATAAAATATTGAATAAAACCAATAAAAGACTTTTATTTAGTCTAATCCTTTCATTTCCAATGGCCGGTAATTTTTGATCAGGAACACAAGTGTAACAGATCAAAAATTACCGGCCATTGGAAATGAAAGGATTAGACTACAAAATACAGAAATATTAAGTATTCAGGAGCATCCCAATCCTTTAGATGGGCACATATGTGGATGTGTGTTTGCACACACAATGTCCTTGGACATGTTCACGTACACACACACACACACACACACACAGAGAGACAACTTGTGTTGAGCACCCTTTTGTGTACCGTCTTTCCATGTACACTCTTTGAGGAATATTACGTTGTGTTTGGGCTCGTTTGAATCGGGATAGTCTGCTATAAGTTACGATATGTCATTGTCTATGTTATATGTATGTTTCAGGAAATAATAAGGAAAAACGTGATAAAAAAGACACTCCTATTTATTTATTTACAGTATGTGTGTCAGTGGGAATTTCATACACTAAAACTCACTGCAGTTTTGTCTCTGAGTAAAACAAATTATCTCATTGCGTTTTACTTATTGAGACCTTTCCAACGATATATAACACATGGCTATCTCATCTTTTTTTATGTTTTTACCAACTGAATATAATTGTTGTGATAACAAATTCGCAAATAATGAGAAAAAAATAGGTCTAATTTGTCAGCAAATTAAAAATAATTATTTAAGAATTGGTAGGATCAGCTATATGCATTGTAAAGTCCAGATTCTAAGTTTTAATATAAAACATATTTTATTTAGATAAAATAAGTGGTTATGAATTTATTTGACAAAATAAAGTTGACAAAGTTGACAAAAAGATCTAATGCAATATCTTGGGATAATATATGCAATATGAGAGATTTACTAACAATTTTAGTGGGCCGGACAAACACAAAAGGTGTTAGCACAAACGAACACACACAAGGGTTAAACACCTTCAGTTTTCCACAAAAGACAGAAAATCGTATTAGAATGGAATGACATGAGGATAAGTAAATGGTGACAGAATTTTCATTTTTGGGTGAACTGTCCCTTTAACATGCAAGCAAACAATTTCTGCAGGTGTATTAATTGAGATTTGTCTGTGTTTCTGCAGGCGTGTGCTGACGAGAGGGTGGGGCCAGTGTTTTGGCAGCAGATGGAGATTTCTGATCAGTTGAGAGGGGAGCCCACCATCCCAGAGTGGCTGTCTACACACCACTCCCACCAAAACCATGTCAGACAGCTGGACCGCCTCGTCCCTGAGGTGAAATGCACACACATCTTTAGAGACTACTTGAATGCAATATTTTCACACACACTAAACCATAACATTTACCATCACCATTAAATTTATTTCATAAATGGAAACAAGCATTTTAAGTAGTCTGCAGAACTGAACAATGAAAACAATAGTCAAAGCCTCATTTCCGATAGGATTATGGACTGCATGCAGGAAAAAAACAATGCTAAATGCAAATAATAAAAAAAATATAGTTAGGATATAAACAGATATATACATCTACACAAAGTAAATAGGACCAGTCAAGCACATAAGCTGACAGGTGAGACGAGTGTGTCATAAAAGTGACACAAGATGACATGGTTGCTTCAGATAATGTGTTTTTCATTTCTCATTTTGTTTTTGGACACTCGGTTAGTAGTAGGTGTGTTGGTTTAGAGTAAGAATGCCTGTTTTGTTTACAGTTGAAGTCATATGTTTACATACACTTAGGTTGAAATCATTAAAACTCATTTTTTAACCACTCCACAGATTTAATATTAGCGAACTATAGTTTTGGCAAGTCGTTTAGGACATCTACTTTGTGCATAATACAAGTAATTTTTCTAAAAATTGTTTACAGACAGATTGTTTCAATTTTAGTTGACTATATCACAATTCCAGTAGGTCAGAAGTTACATACACTAAATTAACTGTGCTTTTAAGCAGCTAGGAAAATTCCACAAAATGATGTCAAGCATTTAGAAAATTAGCCAATTAGCTTCTGATAGCAGGTGTATTGAACTGGAGGTGTACCTGTGGATGTATTTTAAGTCATACCTTCAAACTCAGTGCCTCTTTGCTTGACATCATGGGGAAATCAAAAGAAATCAGCCAATACCTCAGAAAAAAAATTGTGGACCTCCACAAGTCTGGTTCATCCTTGGGAGCAATTTCCAAATATCTGAAGGTACCACGTTCATCTGTACAAACAATAGTACGCAAGTATAAACACCATGGGACCATGCAGCCATCACACCCCTCATGAAGGAGATGCATTCTGTCTCCTAGAGATTAATCTAGTTTGGTGCGGAAAGTGCAAATCAATCCCAGAAGAACAGCAAAGGACCTTGTGAAGATGCTGGAGGAAACAGGTAGACAAGTATCTATATCCACAGTAAAACGTGTCCTATATCAACATAACCTGAAAGGCTGCTCAGCAAGGAAGATGCCACTCCTCCAAAACCACCATAAAAAAGCCAGACTACAGTTTGCAAGTGCACATGGGGACAAAGATCTTCTGAAGACATTGATTAAAACACTGAGAAATGTCCTCTGGTCTGATGAAACAAAAATTGAACTGTTTGGCCATAATGCCCATCGTTATGTTTGGAGAATATAGGGTGAGGCTTGCAAGCCGAATATCACCATCCCAACCGTGAAGCATGGGGGTGGCAGCATCATGTTGTGGGGGTGCTTTGCTGCAGGAGGGACTGGTGCACTTCACAAAATAGATGGCATCATGAGGAAGAAAAATTATGTGGATATATTGAATCAACATCTCAAGACATCACCCAGGAAGTTAAAGCTTGGTCGCAAATGGGTCTTCCAAATGGACAATGACCCCAAGCATACCTCCAAAGTTGTGGCAAAATTTCTTAAGGACAACAAATTCAAGGTATTGGAGTGGCCATCACAAAACCCTGATCTCAATCTGGTGAAAATTTGTGGGCAGAACTGAAAAAGCGTGTGCGAGCAAGGAAGCCTACAAACCTGACACAAGTTCTGTCTGGAGGATTGGGCTGACATTCCAGCAACTTATTGTGAGAAGTTTGTGGAAGGCTACCCAAAATGTTTGACGCAAGTTAAACAATTTAAATGCAATGCTACCAAATACTAATGAAGTGTATGTAAACTTCTGACACCCTGGGAATGTGATGAAAAAAATAAAAGCTGAAATTAATCATTCTCTTAATCATTAATATTATTCTGACATTTCACATTCTTAAAATATAGTAGTGATCCTAACTGGCCTAAGACAGGGAATGTTTTCTACGATTAAATGTCAGGAATTGTGAAAAACTGAGTTTAAATGTATTTGGCTAAGGTGTGTGTAAACTTCTGACTCCAACTGTACCTGCCATTTGATTTTAGATCACTATTGGTTAGGTTTAGTTAAAATTTTAGGTTAGGGAGGTACGTTTTACTCATTAAAACCTCTAGCTAATATTCACCTTAAAAACCTCATCTGGTTACACCACCATTTCACTTGCTTTAGGCTGGACATTTCACAGGGAAACTGCAGCCAAACGTGTAATTTGGCACGTAATTTTGTTTTGCAAAAATTTGCCATGGTCACATAATTATCACAAGACCAACCTAATGTATTGTCATACAAATTCTGCAACTTTGTCAGAATGCGTTCATTTTCTCTCACTCATTTAACAAACAATGCAATATTCAATTCATAGTGAACAAGTAATAGACTTCAGACACAGCATATGTATGAATATGTCAATACAGTAATGCCTCTGTAGCGTATGTGCCACATGAGTTCAGCACCATGGTTTGATGTCATGATAGACATGAGCAGAGGCAACATTTCTATTTTTCTGTCCTTTTTTTCCCACTTTGACAGCTACTCTCAGTTGTTGGATAAAATTTTTTTTTGGCATTGTGGTGAGGCTTACATCGTTACTATAGCAACCAATGTAGATACACTAGATACTGACTACTCAGAAAACAATTATCAAATTTGATCACATCTAAAATGACAGTCTGAATTGTCATTGTCAAAATCAAAAGTAACAGTCAGTATCTGGTGTGGCCACCAGCTGCATTAAGTACTGCAGTGCATCTCCTCCTCATAGACTGCACCAGATTTGCAGTTCTTGCTGTGACATGTTACCCCAATCTTCCACCAAGGCACTTGCAAGTTCCCGGACATTTCTGGGGGGAATGGCCCTAGCCCTCACCCTCCGATCCAACAGGTCCCAGATGTGCTCAATGGGATTGAGATCCGGGCTCTTCGCTGGCCATGGCAGAACACTGACATTCCTGTCTTGCAGGAAATCACGCACAGAACGAGCAGTATGGCTGGTGGGATTGTCATGCTGGAGGGTCATGTCAGGATGAGCCTGCACGAAGGGTACCACATGAGGGAGGAGGATGTCTTCACTGTAACACACAGCATTGAGATTGCCTGCAGTGACAACAAGCTTAGTCCGATGATGCTGTGACCCTCCACCTCCAAATCGATCCCACTCCAGAGTACAGGCCTCGGTGTAATGCTCATTCCTTCGATGATAAACACGAGTCTGACCATCACCCCTGGTGAAACAAAACCAAGACTCGTCAGTGAAAAGCACTTTTTGCCAGTCCTGTCTGGTCCAGCGAAGGTGGGTTTGTGCCCATAGGCGACGTTGTTGCCGGTGATGTCTGGTAAGGACCTGCCTTACAACAGGCCTACAAGCCCTCGGTCCAGCCTCTCTCAGCCTATTGCGGACAGTCTGAGCACTGATGGAGGGATTGTGCGTTCCTGGTGTAACTTGGGCAGTTGTTGTTGCCATCCTGTACCTGTCCCGCAGGTGTGATATTCAGATGTACCGATCCTGTGCAGGTGTCGTTACACGTAGTCTGCCACTGCGAGGACGATCATCTGTCCTTCCTGTCTCCCTGTAGTGCTGTCTTAGGCGTCTCACAGTACGGACATTGCAATTTATTGCCCTAGCCACATCTGCAGTCCTCATGCCTCCATGCAGCATGCCTAAGGCACATTCACTCAGATGAGCAGGGACCCTGGGCATCATTCTTTTGGTGTTTTTCAGAGTCAGTAGAAAGGTCGCTTTAGTGTCCTCAGTTTTTATAACTATGACCTTAATTGCCTACCGTCTGTAAGCTGTTAGTGTCTTAACGACCTTTCCATAGGTGCATGTTCATTAATTGTTTATGGTTCATTGAATAAGCATGGAAAACATTTTTTAAACCCTTTACAATAAAGATCTGTAAAGTTATTTGGATTTTTACAAAATTATCTTTAAAATACAGTGTCCTAAATAAGGGATGTTTCTTTTTTGCTGAGTTTAGTTTAAACAAAGCCAAAGTACAGTGATAAAAATGTGAAAAGGCTTGCAAAATGGACTGTTTTTGGATTATTTTAAGTCATGGATAGCTCTAAGAAAGCCCTTGAGGCCATAGTTCACTTATGTGATAAGCACAGCATCTCCAGTACCACTAACCCACAAGCTCTTTGCCAAGGAAGAGCTATTTTTTTTTTTTTTTTTGAATTGCGGAATATGTCCTGGGTACTTCTAATTTTTGATTTGAAAGAGTACCCATCAAAAACGCACACCGTAGGGCTTGCAGCGTGTCTGAAATTCAGACTACACCACAGCTAACGAGACGTCTAGAGACCTTCATATTCTCCAGCAAACTCTGCTGTCTACACACATGCCTTAGACCACGTTCAATGTGGAAATGAACAGATAAATGCTCTTCTGCGGGCAGGGCCAGACAAAACACAAGGGCCAAGGAAAACCAGGAGGATTTGTGAAAAGCAGGGATGTGAACACACTCAACAGGAATGTGGTGGAATCCTTAGATCAGTGGCGCAGAGGTTAGCCAATCAACAACAACCACAGGAGAGAGTCTTCTTAAGTGATTGAGACTAAATAATTCACCTTGTGTGCCCAAATGTGGAACATCATGCCATATACAGCTCTGGAAATAATTAAGAGACCACTGCAAAATTATCAGTTTCTCTGGATTTACTATTTATAGGTATGTGTTTGAGTAAAATTAAAATTTTTGTTTTATTCTATAAAGTACTGACAACATTTCTCCCAGATTCCAAATACAATTATTGCCATTTAGAGCATTTATTTGCAGAAAATGACAACTGGTCAAAATAACAAAAAAGATGCAGTGTTTTCAGACTCTGAATAGTTCAGGAAAACAAGTTCATATTAATTTTTAAATAAAACAATACTAATGTTTTAACTTAGGAAGAGTTCAGATATCAGTATTTGGTGGAATAACCCTGATTTTCAATCACAGCTTTCATACGTCTTGGCATGCTCTCTACCAGTCTTTCACATTGCTGTTGGGTGACTTTATGCCACTCCTGGCACAAAAATTCAAGCAGCTCGGCTTTGTTTGATGGCTTGTGGCCATCCATCTTCCTCTTGATCACATTCCAGAGGTTTTCAATGGAGATGGGGCTGGCCTTGATCCGGTGGTCCTCCATCCCCACCTTGATTGACCTGTCTGTGTGCCATGGAGCATTGTCCTGCTGTAACAAACAATCCACAGAGTTGTGGAACATTGTCAGAGCAGAAGGAAGCACGTTTTCTTTCAGGATAACCTTGTACGTGGCTTGATTCATGCGTCTTTCACAAAGACGAATCTGCCCAATTCCAGCCTTGCTGAAGCACCCCCAGGTCATCACCGATCCTCCAACTGGTTGTCTAATGGTTAGACGGAGACCTGGAGAGGCCTTCCAGCCACAGTGTCTCACACCCATTGTGAAATTTGGTGGAGAATCAGTGATGATCTAGGGGTGCTTCAGCAAGGCTGGAATCAGGCAGATTGATCTTTGTGAAGGACGCATGACTCAAGCCACATACAAGGTTATCCTGGAAGAAAACTGGCTTCCTTCTGATCTGACAATGTTCCCCAACTCTGATGATTGTTTTTTTTCGAGCAGGACAATGCTCCATGCCACACAGCCAGGTCAATCAAGGTGTGGATGGAGGACCTCTGGATCAAGACCCTGTCATGGCCTGCCCAATCTCCAGACCTGAACCCCATTAAAAATCTCTGGAATGTGATCAAGAGGACGATGGATGGCCAAAAGCCATCAAACAAAGCCAAGCTGCTTGAATTTTTGCATGAGCATGCCAAGATGCATGAAAATCAGGTTTATTACACCAAATATTGATTTCTGAACTCTTCCTAAGTTAAAACATTAGTATTGTGTTGTTTAAAAATGAATATGAACTTGTTTTCTTTGCATTATTCGAGGTCTGAAAACACTGCATCCTTTTTGTTATTTTGACCAGTTGTCATTTTCTGCAAATAAATGCTCTAAATTACAATATTTTATTTGGAATTTGGAAGAAATGTTGTCAGTACTTTATAGATTTTACTCAAACACATACCTATTAAGAGTACATTTTTAAAATTTAACATTTATGTATAAATCTGTCTTAAAATAAGTTACAATAATGAACACACACAATCTGTTTTAACTAATAACACACAACTTATTGTATTGTTCTTGTACATATTGAATACATAATTCAAAACATTCACAGTGTAGATTGGAAAAAGTATGTGAACCCCTAGGCTATGACGTCAACAAAAGTTAATTAGAGTCAGGAGTTGAACATCATCCCAAAGGTGAAGTACAGTGGGGGGAGCATCATGATTTGGGGCTGCTTTGCTGTTTCGGGGCCTGAAGCACTTGTCATCATCGAGGGAAAAACTAATTCCCAAGTTTATCCCAATATCCTACAGGATAATGTAAGGGCGGCTGTGCGCCAGCTGAAGCTCAGAGGAAGTTGGGTGATGCAGCAGGACAATGACCTTAAACATCAAAGTAAATCCAGTACAGAATGGCTTAAAAAAAAAGCTACCTTTTGGAGTGGCCCAGTCAGAGCCCAAACCATAACCCAATAGAAATGCTATGGAATGACCTCAAGAGAGCCATTCACACCAGACATCCTGAGAATATGGCTGAGCTGAAGCAGTTCTGTAAGGAAGAATGGTCCAAAATCCCTTCTGAATGTTGTGCAGGTCTAATCCACATCTATCGGAAATGCTTGGTTGAGGTTATTGCTACCAAAAGGAGGATCGACTTATTAGCTATAACTTAGTTATTAAATCCAAGGTTCACTTACGTTATCCACAGCACTGTGAATGTTTAATGGGATGTGTTCAATAAAGACATAAAGATTATAATTGTTTGTGTGTTGTTAGCTTAAGCACATTGTGTTTATCTATACTTGTGAAGATGAGTTCACATTTTATGACCAATTAATGCAGAAAATCAGCTAATTGCAAAGGGTTCACTTACTTTTCCTTGTCACTGTAGATATTTCACAATTTGGCATTGATCCTTGTATCAATGCATTCATATCACTGCCTACAGTTCAATTAACTAAGCAGGTCATCTAAATAAGCGGAAACTCTGAAACCGGCATTTGTCAGACACAAACGTACCGCAAACCGCACAAGAGAGATTGAAAGGTCCTTTCACTCCAAACACGAATATTTGGCACACATGTGCGGCACAAACAAGAATTTGAAAAGAATTAATGCGTTCTTATATGGAGCTATATTTAATTATTTTTTTCTCTCCCCTTTTTCTCCCCACTTTGGAATGCCCAATTCCCAATGTGCTCTAAGTCCTCGTGGTGGCGTAGTGACGGAGGACGAATCTCAGTTGCCTCCGTGTCTGAGACCGTCAATCTGCGCATCTTATCACGTGGCTTGTTGAGCGCGTTACCACAGAGACTTACATTATATAGAACTACATTATAGCGACCATGAGGAGGTTAACCCAATATGACTCTACCCACCCTAGCCAATTTGGTTGCTTAGGAGACCTGGCTGGAGTCACTCAGCACACCCAGGATTCGAACTCAGCGTCAATAATCGCTGAGCTTCCCAGGCCCCCTATATGGACCTATTAACACTGGTGATAAACATTCGGTCGACATATTATTTAAGTATATTATTTCTTTATATGGAGTTTGAGTTTTTATGTGCTAACTTCTACATGTTTGCATATAAAGTTAATACCAGTTTCTACTTTTTGAAAAAATAATCAGCTTTTAATATTTTTGGCCTAGATTTTTATGTCAAATGAGAATTTATATTAACATATTACAGAAAATGGCAATAAAAATGTGGAATTTTTTTTTTCAAATATGTCTTGATCATGTTTACAATAATTTCAGACTGCCCTTTTCTTGTTCCAAAGATATGAAATAAAAGAAATGCAATTTTAAACATATATATAAAAATATATATATTTATACTGAATGGAATCAATTGTAAAATCCCATTTGTGATTTCTCTATAACTGACCCTTGGAGTGTAGATGTAAAATTGGAGACCATAGCAAATGTTATTGTAGTGTTCTTTTCTGCTCACACAGCAAACTGTTTTTACTGTCACTCCCTTAGCAGCTGTTTTAGAAACTGTATGTAAAGGTGGAATAGTTGAAAGGTACAGTATGTAATCATTTATATGATGCAGTTAATTTTTGTCAACACTGCTAAACAATTTAATGTCAGAATTCTGACACTGTCAGAACATTAAAATGAGAGTACAGATATTCATTAATGCACAATCCATTTATTCAGCAATCTAGCTAAAATATAAAATCCTCATAGTTAAAGAGACATCGATACCCCTTTTTGGATTTAGATTGTTTTACAATTGAAATGTTATCAATAATCATCCAGGGGATGTTGCTAAAACCAATTGTCACATATTCCCTGTTTCTGTGCTTAGACTTTTATTTTGAAATCCTTGTTTAGTTACCTGTTCCTGTTTCCTGTTAGTTTTGTTATCCTTTGTAGTTTCTTTTTATGATTGGTTTCCCCTGATTGTTTCCCCAGGTGTTCCTCATTCCCTTGTTTTCCCTTGTGTATTTAAGCCCTTGTTTCTTTGTCAGTCTTCACATGTGTTGTCATGTTCTGTGCCTGGTTCCCTGTGTTTTTGATTCCTTTTGTTCAGAGTTACCTTGTTCATCTTTGTTTTATTAAAACTCTGCGTTTAGATCCTCAGTCCTTGTCTGCCTCGTCACAGAAAGACTGACCAAAAATGGATCTAGCGGCTGTCAGAATTCTGTTTCTGAAACAAGGGGACCGTCCAGTTGAGGATCACATCTGTGTGTTTTTAGAGCTAGTGAATTTAGTGCACTATCCAGACCGCTCTCTGGTGGTTTTCTTCTGGACCGGTCTGAATAGTGCACTGAAGGAACTGATGCCTCCGGCTGATCCTCACTGGACACTCTGCGAATATGTGGAGAAGGCTCTGGAACTTTGCGGATCTCTTTACACGGTGGATTATGGCGGGAACCCCGGGCAAATACCTGCATCTTCTGCTCCCTGCTCCAAGCCTTCCACGGCTCCCTGCTCCAAGCCTGCCACGGCCAACGGGCCAGCACCCACGCCTGCCACGGCCAACGGGCCAGCGCCCTCGCCTGCCAAGGCCAATGAGCCAGCGCCCTCGCCTGCCATGGCCAATGAGTCAGTGCCCACCTCTGTGGCCTCATCCGCTCCCGTGACTACGCTACCCCTGTGTCCGCCTCCCGGGCCTCCTGACCCAGTCCCTGTCCTGTGGCCGCTGATAAATTAAAACTGAAATACGTCATCAAACTCTGTGAAAAGGACCCATGTTGTTCATGAGATGCTGCTTTTCAAAATGCTGTGGATGTGTGCCTGTTTGCACATGTATGTTCTTATGTTCGCATGTATACGTAAATAAGTGTATGTTTAGACAAAAGAGCTCAGGTTGAAGTACAGAATACTGGTGAGAGGACAGACTACTATAGAGCAGTGTGGACAGCCATTTACATGAACATCTCAACCGTCACATCCCAGTAGCTCCACAAAATGACAGTCTAATATACGATGAAAAGTGTTGGAAGCAGTGTGGAAGTGTACACGTGAAGAATGTGGATTTTAGTGGCATGCAAGGGGCCTTACTTAACCTTCAGCTTGAACACTTAGCAGTGTGCAACTGCCTGCCTGCTTACTCGCAAACTCCAAACAAAGAGGGAACAGATGGTCAACACACTAATTGTCCATCAACAGTAATGCATGTGTGTATCTGTTCAAGCATTTCTGAGTGGAGGATATTACTCCTTTGGGAAGTTACTTGAGAACTCTCTCTCTAGTCTCACCCTCCTTAACCTGAGCCATTGGAGAGTCGTCCTCCGTGTGCTCACTAATGAGAATTTGCATAGTGGAGTGTGCACAACCCTCTGTCTCCTGCTGCCTATTAAGCCCCATTCACTCTGCCAGCGACATTGCTGGATGTCGCTAGTCTCTGTACCATATGTCTCTAGTGTGCGCTCCTATTGTGGTCACTCTAGTGTTATTGGTCGGCTGCACAACGGGCCATAGCTTTAGAAATCTGATCACAGATGAGATGTACTGCCGGTAAAAATAAGATATCAGTCTAGTTTGAAAAGGAATCAGTTTTCTTGCCTCTTAAAATTAACATTCCGCAGGGGAGTGTTTTATATAATCTGCAGTAGTGCTCATTGCATCATATTATTAACAAGCTGAACAATCAATGTATTAATCAAACAAACTCACAGTGCTGACAGTTTCTGACACAGTTTTCCATCGTTTTATCATATCCATGCCTGTGAGTACAGACAAATAATACTGAACAGTGAAATCCCTCACAACATCATAACTTCTCTGTCCAGTCTGCACTCGGCTCCTGTATCTCACAGGAAATGGATGACGTGAGCTCCACCATCTTCTTTTGCATCGGTTGTCGCTCCCAAATGTCGCTCGTCATTTGGATAAAGTTAAACTTTTTTCAACTTTGTCATGTCACTTGGCATCCACATCTTGTCGCTAATAGTCATTGTCGCTTGTGTCGCGGAAGTCGCTCTGCTCTCATTGAAAATGAATGAGATTGTGTCTTTTTGTCGCTTGTGTTGCTGGCGGTGTGAACAGGGCTTTACAGGAATCAAAGTGGAATTTGAAGTATAAAGGCTATTCTGCACATGAGAGCGACTTTTCTGACTTTACTATCAATGTAGTTCAGATTTCTATTGGCAGGTTGACATGTAACATCGGGAGTGTGTTTTACATGTGGTGGCTGGGAGAAGACCTGCACAAAGACTTTCAGATCAGTGTAAACGGGTTTTAAAGATCATATGAAAATAACATTGGAGTGTTGTGGCTTTTAGTCCATGTTCATTTTGAGGACATTTACACTTACTTAGCACTTTATTAGGAATACTATAGTCTGTTGTAGTATATCAAAAACACATGCACACTAAAATTATGTTTGTAAGGTGCTAAGTCTAAACAATGTCTCAAGAGAGCTCGCACACTTACTTATTGCTCCAGAAGATATTTTAATAAATAACCATGTGGTTAACGTTTCGACCCACGCAAGAGTCTTCTTCAGACTGATATTACAGAATTTGTGATATCTGTTTCAACATAGAGTCCATTGTTCACAATTTGTTGTTAATTGCTCCACCCAAACTCAGGTCCTAGAGATGCTACATAGACAACACAAACTATAGTATTGATAGACATGGTTAAATACATATATACATGAATTTTCACACAAAAAATATGTAAAACACGCTTCTGCTCTTGTAGCCTATCCGCCTCAAGGTTCGACGTGTTGCACATTCTGAGATGCTATTCTGCCCACTACAATTGCACAGAGTGCTTATCTGAGTAACCGTAGCCTTTTATGTCAGCTCGAACAAGTCTGGCCTTTCTCCATTGCCCTCTCTTATAAACAAGGTGTTTCCGTCTGTAGAACTGCCGCTCACTGGATGTTTTTCATTTTTGGCTCCATTCTGAGTAAACTCTAGAGACTGTTGTGCGTTAAAAACCCAGGAGATCAGCAGTTACAGAAATACTGAAACCAGCCCGTCTGGCACCAACAATCATGCCACAGTCGAAATCACTGAGATAAAAAAATGTCCCCATTCTGATGGTTGATGTGTACATTAACTGAAGCTCCAGACCCATATCTGCATGATTTTATGCATTGCCCTGCTGCCACATGATTGGCTGATTAGATAATCGCATGAATAAGTAGGTGTACTGGTGTTCCTAATGAAGTGCTCAGTGAGTGTAGATAGTAGTGTACACTAAACGCTGACAAAATTAACTTTTGGCAGATATATGCATTTCAAATTTGCAGTCTCTGTCTTTTGGGAAAACAGACCATAATTTTGTTCAATAAAATGCTTTCTAGAGTGAGAATGCCCCTCTCCCTTGTACTACATGTCTCTAAATAGCCATTATGTTTCATAACTGTGATGTAAACTAATTTTTATTGCCTATTTTATAAACAGGGACAAGCCTTTTGATATGTCCTGCCCCAACTTCCTGTTACAATTGGAAAGACATCAACACAAGAAAGAAAGCCATTTCAAATCAAATCAAATCAAATAAAAAATCAAACCAAATTCATGGGGTCTTTAAAGGAATACTCCAGGTTCGATACAAGTTAAGCTCAGTTAACCGAATTTGTGGCATATTGTTGATTACCACAAAAAGTCATTTGAACAACTTTTCTTTAAAAAAAAAGCAAAAATTGAGGTTACAGTGAGGCACTTACAATATAAGTGAATTTGGGCAATTATTGGAGGGTTTAAATGCAGAAATGTGTAGCTTACAATTTTATAAAAGCAATTACATTTACGTTTTCTGTTAAATCTCATGTATTATTTGAGCTGTAAAGTTGTTGAAATCATTGTTACCGAGATTACAGGGTTTACAGTTTTATGTCCTCATGGCAACGAATTTGTAAAATTGGATAAAACTTTACACAGAAAAGGTAAGAAAGTGATTTTATTACACAAAAATCATGTTAACAAAGATAAAAGGTATCTTTTCTATGTTATTCAGAGTTTTTGTCCTAACCAGCCATGACGGGAAATTTTGTCAATCGCTTGGTTTCTATTTGCGGCGTCGCGCCATGCTGCCCCATCTGCTATGAACTGGCACCGGTCCAAAACCATTCCCATAACATTATATTGGAGCCAGCATCTTACAAGCCGGTTAAAATCTACATGATTCTGGGTGAGAATTTTACTTTTTCCGCTGAGGTCTCGCTCTCTTCATTCGGAGGTCTGTCACACCATCCGTGCATTCAGCAGGTGCATAAACAGTTTTGTGCCTCTCTGTACTGGAGCCTTTCTTATTTCTTACTTTACTTTGATAGTTTTGTGCAATATGTTATAGTTAGTTTTGTGCTATATGATGTTATAGTTATTTAGTCTGTTTAGTTGGTGAATATCCCTTCATTACCATGTTGAAGTGCTGTGCTTAGCATCCGTATATCCCTCTGAAACATGTCGGATCGGGGTCACGTGAACATAGCAGAGCTTAATTATACATTATCCTTAACACTGACTAGTTGTTCAAACAACCATCCTACTAGTAAATTATGAAAATTGGTAGTTTTGCACATCCCTTATTGTTTTCTTGCAACCTGCTGCTGGCAGTTTTCTTTGTACTTTCTCAGAACTGGTAAGCCACCCATCTTGAACACGCACCTTTAGCTTCGCCACAATCCAGAAAACAGCTTTGCCTTTATTACAACACTGGAGTGCTGTCATGCTCTCATTTCCCCTAGAAAAATTTAGCTTGATTTGTTCTGACATTGTTTTTAATTTAGGTTACTTTGCAACAGTGAAACAGTCAACATTTATTGTGAAATATATGGTGTCTATTCATGCATAATTTTTATATAATCCTCTCAGCTCCTGAATCAGTTCTGTTGCATCTATGATGTGCTATTTTGAGATTAAATGTTCTCTGTCAGATTGGTCCTAAGTATGCATCTGACATGTTCTTCTTGGGAAATTGCTCTCAATAAGGTTTAATCTGGCTGCTCTTTTATCAGGTGTCATTAACTGTATATTTTAGAGTCTAATGGCCTGATTCTCAAACATTGTGGTTGCTTAAATCTGCCCTTCTTTCTGGTTTGAGTGTGTATTTAGCAGTCGAATCTGATCTGTTCTCCCCCGGGAAGATGTTTTTGAATAATAATTTAACTAGAAAAGGCTTTCCTTTAAGTGTCTTTTGGCTGATCCTGGTCTTTGAGTTCATGTTTCACAAGGAATTATTGATCCAGTGTTATGAAGGCTGTTTCTCCATTCCCCCTAATGGAGGTTAGAGGTCATAGTTCAGGGTTCACAGACAAAGTGAACCAGTCAAATCAGTTTTTGTAAAAGTGTCTGGATGTCTTTAATGTAGAAGACCTTCTTTTACTTAACAACCATCCTTAGGGGGGCATTTCTTTATCCATCCATCCATCCATCCATCAAATCACTATTCCCATCCATCCATCCATCCATCCATCCATCCACCAAATCACTGTTTCCATCCATCCATCCATCCATCCATCCACCAAATCACTGTTTCCATCCATCCATCCATCCGTCCACCAAATCACTGTTTCCATCCATCAATTCACTGTGTCCATGCATCTATCCATCAATCAAATCACAATTTTCATCCATCCATCCAATCACTATTTCTATCCATCCATCCATCCTTCAAATCACTGTCAATTCATCTATCATCCATCAAATCACAATTTTAATCAATTTATCTGTCCATCCATTCATCCATTCATCCATCCATCCACAACTTTCATCCATCCGTCTATACATCAATCCATCTAGTCACTACTTTCATCCATCTATCCAATTACTATTTCCATCCATCCATCCACCCACAATTTACATCCATCCATCTATTCATCCATTTAATCACTATTTCCATCCATCATCCATCAATCCATCAAATCATAATTTTCATCCATCCATTCTTCCATCCATCCTTCCATCTGTCCATCCATCCATCATCCATCAAATCACTGTCCATTCATATATCCATCTATCAAATCACAATTATCCATCTGTCCATCCATCCATCCAATCACTATTTCCATCCATACAGTCACTGTTTCCATCCATCCATCCATCTATCCTTCCGTTCATCAAATCACTGTCCATTCATTTATCCATCCATCCATCCATCCATCCATCCATCCACCCACCCACCCTCAATTTTCATCCATCCATCCATCCATCCATCTATCCATACAATCACTATTTCCATCCATCCATTCATCCACAATTTTCATCCATCAAATAACAATTTTCATCCATCCATTCTTCTATTCTTCTATCAATCCATCAAATCACTGTTTCCATCCATCTATCCATCCATCCATCCTTCCATTCATCAAATCACTGTCCATTCATTTATCCATCCATCCATCCATCCATCCACCCACAATTTTCATCCATCCATCCATCCATCCATCCATACAATCACTATTTCCATCCATCCATTCATCCACAATTTTCATCCATCAAATCACAATTTTCATCCATCCATTCTTCTATTCTTCTATCAATCCATCAAATCACTGTTTCCATCCATCCATCCGTCCATCCATCCATCCTTCCATTCATCAAATCACTGTCCATTCATCTATCCATCCATTTTTCCATCATTCATCAAATCACTATTTCCATTTGTCCATCCATCCATCCATCCATCCATCCATCCATCATATCACTATTTCTGTTCATCCATCCATCAAATCACTGTGTCCATCCATCCATCCATCCATCCAGCCATCAAATCACAATTTTCATCCAACCATCTGTCCATCCATCCATCCATCCATCCAGTCACTATTTCCATCCATCCACCCACCCATCATCCATCCATCCATCAAATTACAATTTTCATCCATCCATTCTTCCATCCGTCTGTCTGTCCATCCACTGTTTTCATCCATCCGTCCATCCAATCACAATTTCCATCCATCCAATCACAATTTCCATCCATTCATCCAGCCATCCAGCTGGGTGAAAGTGAAGAGATGGAACATTTATAGTGCAAAGCTCAAGTCCATCAGCACTAATCTGTGTCCTCCTCTGTTTTGTTGTAGGCTTTGGAGCTTTGTGCACGCTGCGACTGTCCCACGCTTCCCCCAGCGGACCAATGCATAATTTTCTCCCAGAGCGTTCGACTACTGCTGGAAAACACCAAAAAATAAGAGATGTTAGAGGAAGAGGAAAAGAAAGAGAAAGAGAGAGCTGGAGTCATTTTACCCCTACCTCAAGTCCCTCCTGTCCAAACGCAGGGGTCTCAGCCTCAGCTGGGAGGAGTGCTGGCCAAATCTGCACTGCCACAAACTCTGCTTAATAAATAAGACTTGATAAGACTCTGACAGAGACAAATTCAAGCTTTCCTGTTCAGTTCTTTCTTTCCAGTCCACTTGCCCTGATCAAGGCCTGAGTGGATCGGTGGATTAAAACAGACACAGTTTCTTGATGCAATACATTTGTTGTCACTTTGATACAAAAGAGTCTGCTGATGTGATGTTAGTCTGTGAAATGAGTTCAGTGGGTGTATTGTATATAATTTGTGTGTGTGAATTTTAAAGGGAAAGTTCAGCCAAAAATAAAAATCCATCATTTTCATTACTTACATGTTATTGCAAACTGTCTTCTATGAAACACAAAATGTGATGTTAGGCAGTATGTTAATCTCAGTCACCATTCATTTTCATTGCATCTTTTTTCCATACAATGAAAGTGAATAGTGACTGAAGCCGTCATTCTGCCTAACATCTCATTTTGTGTACCACGGATGAAATAATGTCATCCTGGTTTTTAACAACATTAGGGTGTGTAAATGATGCACACTGCTTGAGTTTTAATCAAGAAATTAAAAGGCGGTGCTATCATGTTTATAATGGAGCGATTCTAAATGGGCTTTGATTAAAGTCATACTGGTTTTAAACAACATGAGGGTGTGTAAATGATGTGCCTTGCTTGAGTTTTAACCAAGAAATTAAAAGGCGGTCCTATCATGTTTATAATGGAGCAATTCTAAATAGGCTTTGATTAGTTTTAGTTATGTTAATAGCATAAGATCCTTGTGAATTTGAATGCATCACGGTGTACATTATTCATCAAATATCTGCCTCACTTTAATGTCCTCTATAGGGTACAGGCTGTGATGTAACTGCTGTATAGCTGCATATGTCAGTGAGTTTAAAATTGTGTAGTTCTGGGCATTCTACATTATTTAGAAGATTTATTAACAGGGACAGCTGGCACCCAATTAGCGCAGCATTAATACTGTTGAAAAGCAGTGAGTTCACATTAAATTTACTCTTTATGCAAGACTGAGTGTATGGGACTGAAATTATACACAACATAAAAAAGGACTTTACATGTTTTCTGTGTCCACCCTTTTGTTGTACTAAGTAAAAAATGCTTTACTATGTAAACTGCAGCTGTTTTAACTGTTTCGATGTGGCTGATATTTGATTTAATTATACAATCTTGTGTACAGTGGCAAAAAGAGTATGTGAACCCTTTGGAATTAGCTGGTTTTCTGCATTAATTGGTCATAAAATTTGATCTCATTTTCATCAAAGTCATAAGTATAAACAAACACAAAGTGCTTAAGCTAACAAAACAAACAATTATAATCTTTCATGTCTTTATTGAACACATCCCATTAAACATAAGCAGTGCTTTGGAAAAAGTATGTGAACCCTTGTGCTTTAATAACTGTCCGATCCTCCTTTTGGCAGCAATGTCCTCAACCAATCTTTTCTGGTAGCGGCGGATTAGACCTGGACAAAGTTCAGCATCTCTATTGGGCTAAGATCTGGGCTCTGACTGGGACACTCCAAATGGTGAATTTTCTTTTCTTGAAGCCATTCTGTACTGGATTTACTTTGATGTTTAGGGACATTTTCCTGCTGCATCACACTACTTCTACTGAGCTTCAGCTGGTGCACAGCCACCCTGACATTATCTTGTAGGATATCTTGATAAACTTGGGAATTCATTTTGACAAGCAGCCTAGGCCCCGAAGCAACAATTCTTGATCGTAGGTCTCCTGAGATCTCTTTTTTGCAAGGCATGGTCAATGTCAGCAGATGCTTCTTGTTAATAGCACATTCAAAATGTTTGAGTGCTTTTTAAAAGTCAAAGTAGCTCTAACATTTCTTTAACTGGATGCCAGGTTTGCCAAACCCTAACTCTAATTAGCTTTTGTTGACATCATTAGCCTAGGGGTTCACATACTTTTTCCAACCTACATTGTGAATGTTTGAATGATGTATTTAATATGTACAAGGACAATACAATAATATTTGTGTTATTAATTAAAACAGATTGTGTTTGTTCATTATTGTAACTAGATGAAGATCTAACCAGATTTTAAGACAACTTTGTACATAAATTGAGGTAATTCCAAAGGGTTCACATACTTTTTCTTGACACTGTAATTGCTATGGACAAATTATTGGAATATATGCTTTCTGAAGAATCTATAGTAGTTGTTTTTAAAAGTTTGTATCTCACTTCAGCAAAAATTAACATGGAGTGATTAATGTCCTGAAAGGTTAAATTTTGATTTCATGTTGACTTTCTAAGTTTGTCATCAGAGTTTAAGACAGAGCTGGAGGCTGATGAGTCTACCAGTTTATGTCTGACCATGTGACTGGACGCTTCCCTTATCTCATCTGAATATACTCGCATGACTGGATGGAGAGAGGCACCATGGTAGGCCAAATGTGATCCTTCCATTTCTGGACAAGTTAATTTAGTCGTTTACCTCCACATCCCTGCCAAAATCCCCAGAGAAGGGATGCAGAAACTCATTACCAGATGTAAGATTGCAGAAGACACACCAAGATGCTCCCCTTCACTCACAGATCCAATTAAAAAAGTGAACAAGAGAGCAAGACCAAAGGATCTGCAGGGAGAGCAGAGAATAGGAAGAGGTTGACTGAGGCAAATGCGGTGTTTTTGCAGGTAATAGTTGTATGTATTCAGTTAGTGTCCTGAGCACCTCTCTCAAAGTCTCTAGAATAAGAGGGGAGATTTCTGCATGTTTAGTTGAGATGACAAGACCCATATTTGAAGCAAGGAAGACTGAATAGACTTTACATCATTTTTGTTAGCTAGCAGAATAAGCTAAACTTGATAAACAATATGCCAACGATAACCATAATCATCATGTAATTTTGAGTCCAGTATAGCTACACTAATCAGTGCTTGCAGTTTTTGCGGAAGTTGCTAGTACATCATATGTTAAAGGGCACAGGGGTTGAAAGAACATTGTCAACATGGGCATGGCTAGTATCTCTGGGAATGTATTTATACTACACCTGCACTTTACAGAACGTATTTCTTGAACAGCCAAGATGTTTTTCTTCGAATTCAGTACACAATATGAAAGTACGAGGATTAAAACGTATTTGCTTGGTGAATGAAATTATGATTGTTTGCTTTATTCATCATCAAATATCTCTGTAGATTTGATTTCACAGGTAGGATTCCTACTATTTCATTTATGCTTAAGTTCAAAGGCAAAGTATAAAACATCTAAACCAGCAGACATAAAGCCTGATAACCAAATCTGTTGCCCAGTGCTCAGAAGACAGCTTCTTCCCCTAGAGGCCACTTATTATAGAGTGATGGGCCCATAAAGAGTGCCACATGTTTCTGTCTGTCAGACAAATGTGACGCTGCACTCTGGGTCTCTAACGAGGTAAAATGTAGGAGGAGAGTGATGGATTTGCTCTTACTGGGAGGATTTGGAGGCTTATTTGTACTCTATTCCACCCACCAGCAATTTTTATGCCGACAGAGGAAGACCCCTCACTGAGAGGTGTCACGGTGTTCACCATTAAGACGTGACTGTGTGCATGTGTGTTTGTGTTAATGACTTCCTGTATATGTAGGTTTTCATGTTATGGACTTATGGGCAATTTGTAGTTCATTTCCACAGCAAAAGAGCCAATAAAGCAACACACACATAGTGAGTGTGAATGTGTAGGCCAGAGAAATTGTTTTTAGTGCTAATCAACATTCTCATGTGAACATGCAAACCACTGTAAACAAGCTTTTCTCACAGCACTCACGAACATGCAGCGGACATTAAGGTTTTAGCTGAAAATGGCTTAAAATTCAGGTTGTTTCTCACCAAAATCTATGGTATGTCTTCGGAAGACTTGGAATAGGACACAAGAGCCACATGGACTACTTTTATGAGAACCATTTTGGAAAATAAAGCCAGAACCTGGGTGGTAGCTGTTTTTGGAACATGGTGCCTGGATTCTAGCTGGTACAAGATGGTCATTGGCTAGTTCAAGATGGTTGACCAGCTGGACTACCGCTAGTGGAAGCCTGGCTGAGCTGGCACACCTTCTTGTTTCACCTTGTAGACCAGTGTTTCCCTCCATCTGCTAGTGGGACCAGGGCGCCTTCGTTTAGCTCCCTCCCTTAGCACCTGTTGGCGCTCCTCTTTGTATGGCGCCCCTATGCACTGCTTACATGCATTGCATATATAGTTTTTGCACCTCTGATGACCTGAACTGGTGTGTTAAATAAGGGAAATATCCAAAATGTGCACTGTTGGGGATACTTCAAACCCGGATTGAGAAAATACTGTTCTAGACCTCTATGGACCAGCAACAAACAGGCTTCCATGTTCTATAACCTACCATTACTTCAAGCTAGTGTGACAAAGTTGGAATGGCCTGGTTTTTCCAACTGGGCCTTTTACCAAGATGGTCTACCACCTCAGCCAGGTCCCTACTAGCTGGTAGTCTGGCTGATTAACTGCCTAAACCAGCCTGGTCCAGCTAGAAACAATATTCCCAAAAATGGCTACCACCTTTATATGTTTTCAGGTTGATTTTCCTGCAGGTAACAGCTGCGTCTGAAAGCCTTGATGCCTCAATGCCCAGTCAGTCTTCACAGGCATCGATTTGCATATGAAGGCAACTCAAAATGAAGCTGGTTTTGTATGGCCTTTCGAAGCACCATTATGTCATGTCTAATGGCCTTACTATTTCTAGAGCTTTCTAGGCTCCGAAAGCAGCAATTTTCAGTCTTTGGATGCAGGCAACTTCTTAGGGTATGACAGCAGTACCACGCCCACACAACTGAGCTGTTAACTGAGAAGTTCTGGCCTCCATTTGTGGAAAAGAACGCAGAAAACATGTTTTGATCAAAAACACAATCAGAAACAGCAATCAATGACTCATCCATTATGCAAGTTGACATAATTATCTGTCTCTCTCCAGGCCCACTTCAGTTCTCTTGAGTATAAGCTCAAGCATGCCTCTTTCTGATTGTAAGTAGGATACATCTGTAGGTTTGCTATACTTATCATAGTCACTGTCTTTTTTATCAGCCCTAATTATCCTGTTTATGTCTCTTTGTCTCTATCTGGCTTTGTATCACTTAGTCTTGCACTATGAACAGATATGTTAAAGCACCTTCAATGTTGAAAGGGAACCTAGGAGTGGATGGTTTTGGTGCAGTGGGATTTGTTTGTGTTACCTGTACAGATGTCTGACCATGGCCCCTGGTGCAGGATTCAGACCCACTTAGTAAAAATACATAAACTTAAAACTTCTCCCTTGATGGAGGAGCCCTTTGAAGGTGCAGGGGAGAAAGTGTGTGTTTAATTTCGGCAACTGTTGCCATGGTTTTGTGACCTAAACCAGCAACCTATATTTAAATTAGATGCAAGCTCAGTGGGATGCCGAAAGAGTGTTTTAACTCCCAGAACAAACACAAGAACCGAACTGCAAGAAAATACCCCAATTTCATTCTTTTTTGTGAAGCTGAGTGTGGTATATTGTACTTGGTTCTGAATTCTGACTGAAGTCCTAAGTAATAACACACTGTAAAAATCTGTTCTTAATCAGTACTTGTTTGAGTAACTTGAAAAGTATAATACAAATGAATAGTTTGGTCTTTTTACTTTGTATTTTACTTGCAGGGTGACACAAGTGTCACTGTCTTAAAAGGGGTCATACTAAAAAAAAAGTCTAATTTTCCTTGATATTTGAAATACTATGAAAACCAGCAGATATTTTTAAACTCAAAACTTCCTTCTGACATTATATTAAAAACAAAGCTGCAGAAATTTCTACTTTTGAACTTCTGCAACTTGTGGCTGGAATCCACAGCAAACCTAAGCGTTGTCACAGTAGTTTTACATGCAAAAGAGGGAGTTCAATAGGAGTCTTTAAAAAGCTTGGCTAACATTACAAGTAGATCTCAGAAAAAAAAGTATATATATACTTTTTTTCTGAGATCTACACTGAAAAAAAAAAAAAAAAAGATTTTGCGGTGAAGCAAATATAACAGAAAAGATTAAGTACTTTATACATTGAAGAAGTTAGTTTAAGCACGAACTTGAAAATATTAAGTAAATTCTTCTATGCTCTAGCTTGTAAGTAAATATTATTCATGATTGTTTGTTATCTTTACAATACATCATCATGTATCAATCCTAAAATAGAAAAGCTTGTCATATTTACTCGCTTATTTGAGTAAATTTCACAGGTGAATAAAATAAGCACATTTTACTTCTTTTTGAAGCTTATGTTCCCAGCATGAACCGGGTTTGAATAATTAATATGTTAGCATGGCTTCACTGTTTGCAAGTTTATTTACCCTGTTTTTATTGTTGATTTTGTTGTTATGTTTGGTCATTTCTTGTTTTGTGAAGTATGAAGTTTATTTTCTATTCAAAATTACCCATTCATGATCAAAAAACGTATGTTTATTGTTACCGTCGTCATTTTGCGCACCAAGTGTGGAGCTCTGCATGCGTAGCCTTACATCTTATTGTTATTAGCAGCAATTCATGGTGATTGTGTGTAATAGATTACATAGCGTGCACTGAGCTTCCCTTTGGAAGGTATTGGTATGTCATGTGGTTCATGATTTCAAAAGTGTTATAATAAAAGTTCATTTAAATTTAAAGTTAATTTAAGTACCATTTACATCAGATTTGTAAGTAAAAGTTACTGTATTAACTGAAATGTATAAAGTAAAATTTACTCACTTTAATCAATATTATGTCATGAAGTTAAGTAGACTTTGCAAAAACTTGCGAAATAAAAACCATGTTACAAACTGAATTTCACAGACCACATCTCAAAGACAGCACAGGAAAATAAGACCCTTCCTCTCTGAACATGCCACACAACTCCTTGTTCAGTCACTAGTCATAAGGAGACTGGATTACTGTAATGCTCTTTTAGCCGGCCTTCCTGCATGTGCAATTATGCTTCTGCAAATGATCCAGAATGCAGCAGCACATCTGGCCTTCAACGAACCAAAGAGGGCGCATGTTACACCTCTCCTTGTCTCACTGACTGCTGGTGGTTGCATGTATCAAATTTAAGGCTCTGATGCTGGCATACAGAACAGTCACTGGATCTGCTCCATCTTACCTAAAATCATTCATTCAGAGCTACGTTCCCACCAGAAGCCTGCGGTCACCTAATGAATGCCGCCTTGTTGACCAACACAAAGAGGCACCAAATCACTTTCGCGGATTTTCAGCTTCACTGTACCTCGTTGGTGGAATGACCTTCCCAACTCCATCTGTAAAGCAGACTCACTCTCTGTCTTCATAAAACAACTAAAGACACATCTTTTCCATGAGCACTTGACCATGCACTCAATGCAACAACAAAAAAATCTATATGTATATATTTTTGTTGCACTCTAGTATGTCTTGGATACTATTATACTTACGCAATTGAAACTTTGTAATGCAGCACTTTTCATACCACTGTCTCCTTAAGATGAATCACTTATTATGTATTATTCCTCTTTTGTAAGTCGCTTTGGATAAAAGTGTCTGCCAAATGAATAAATGTAAATGTCAAGTAAATTTCAGTGTACTTGTAATATTAACCAATTTTTTTTATTTATTATTATTTAAATACTTTTATAATAATAGAAATGTATACATCACAGTGTTGTGTTTTACATTATGCTGCGAGGATCTTTACTGAATCACTTCATTTGATTAAAAAAATGCAATGGCATGTTTAAGTAATTATTCTATTTTCATTTGATTAATTTTGTTTAGACACCATTTTGATGATAAATTTGAATTAAATTTAAAACATGAAGCGGAAAACAGAATCTGGGGGAAAAATACAGAATTTAGAAAAATATTATTTTAAAGAGTCCTACTTAAAAATGTAAAATAAAAATAAGGTTATGACCCTGTGGTGATGTGGGCATGGCCGAGCAACGTCTGTGGAAAGCAAGGCCAGGAGAGGAAGAAAGGTAAGGTTTGACACCTGTGGGAATTTATCTCTAACTGCTGTTCTGTGTAACAGTGAGAGCTGGAGAGGGATAAAAAGGGTGTCCAGACTGCAGGAGGGGAGAGAGATAGACACATGCAGCAGAGTGTGTGTGCATTTACGTTGTGCTGAAAAGCGAACTGTTTTGTGTTAAGCTGAAAAGTGGAAAAATAGAGATTTATGTGGACTGTTCACCTGGCCCCCACTTCCTCCTTCAAAGTAGCAAGAGATCGGTTACAGTGGTGCCGTGACCCGGATGGGAGTGAGGTTAAGGGGGGTGAGTGTAACGGGAACCAGCTGGTACGTGCTGTGCAGTGTGTAAACCTCACTCCCCTGGCCTCAAGCAACTGACGCTAGAGGCTGTAGCCTTTAGCCTCCTCATTAGCGCGCCCACCTCCCATGCCAGAGACACCGGTTCGAATCCCGCTCGGAGGGGGTCGAGCAGGTCCGGTTACAGACCACTTTAGGCTGTGCTGAAGTGTTGTCCAGATAGGTGACAGATTAACATCTGATACTGATGGTATGCCACAATTAAAACTAGTTCCAATCACCAAGAATTATCAGTAGGCTTTGCTGTATATCTTGCTATAACATATTCTTTTCTTCAATTCTGAATGTTCCATTTTTGCTGCATATTATAAATGTCTGTCTCTAATATCTCTTATCAGTCCCCAAAACTGCACAGCTTACAGCTGTTATCTATTCTGTAGATATCTATCTTTTATGAGCTTCTTTGTTGTGATCCCCCATACCATTATAGATAAGAGCAAGAAATGTAAGTGTGTTTAGCCATTGTGCCGAGATTAATGACGCTATGCCAATATGCATTTGACTTTATCAAAAAACACATTTTAAAAATCCATGTCCAAGGGGGATTTCATACATGTTTGATGAATCTTTAAAAATCTAATATGTTTCGGTTACACAAATGTTGTCTGGGGGTTTACTGTGCAGGGACATAGGGAGGACCCTTTCTGATATGCTTTAATGATTTGTGTTTTCATTCTCAAACATAAAGCTAATTTCTGGTGGGGAGGGAGTGTATATTGGTAATGATTTTAAAGGAATAGTTCTCCCAAAAACTGTAATTCTGTCATTATTTTTTCACCCTCATGTTGTTCCAAACCTGTATGACTTTCTTTGTTATACAGGACACAGAAAGAAAATTTTTAGTGAATATACTGGTCCATCTTTTCTATACAATGGCAGTGCAATGTTAAACATACATGTGATGAGGTCATGACAATAATTTAGCATACTACAGTTTGAAACGCTTATCATGGAGCAATGCATACTGTTTCCCTTTCTATTGAAAAAAATAATCAGTAATCTGTAAGCTAGTATTCCAAGCAAAGTTTTCCATAGCCCAAGTTATTAAAGATGCACTGATAAATCTTAAAATGTGTTAGTTAAGTAAGTAGGATCAAATCTTACTTCATGTTGACTTTAAAGCTGATATTGTGGAGACATTGGGAAAAATAAAAATAAAAGGCAGGAGAGGTCAAAGATGGAGTGGATCACCGCTGGACAGTCTATTTTCTCTCTTATTCTGTTTGTGTGGTTTTCCATCTGTGCTCAGCAGAGCAGTGAAGCGGGGCAGCAAACTTCAGAGCGTACGGCTCCTACAGGGCAGTGTTATGAAGGGCATGTGAGAACACACAAGGACACATATACACACACAAACACTGGCTGACACAGACACACAGACACAGGTCAGTGGTGCATGTTTACAGCTCAGAACACCTAATTTCTCCTGCAGCCATCACAGTGAGTGCAGGGAGTGGAGCCTCAACCCAAAATCTCCTTAGATGGTACTGCTTTTTTATAATTTCTCTAATACGACTGAATTTTATTCTAATATGTCTGTACATTGTATTCCAATATCTGTTTGCCCACTTAGCCATTTGGTATACAAGGTTATTTTAGGAAATCTCCCTTGCTATTTATCTTTTTTTAATCATTTGAAAAGGTGTTGTGTATGGACAGTATTTATGATTTATGGTCTCTGGATCTGGTTGGTGCTGTCTTTGCCAGGTCTCTCTTGTAAAAAATGTAAGGTTTTATAATAATAATAATAAAATGGCAAAATGGCATTCACCCAAAAATGAAAATTCCCCCATTATTTACTCACCCTCATACCATCCCAGTTGTATATGGCTTTATTTCTTCTACTGAACACAAACAAATATTTTTAGAAGAATAGTCCAGCTCTTTAGGTCTATACAATGGAAGTGAATGGTGCCAGATCTTTAAAGCCTCACAAATCACATAAAAGCAGAATAAAAGTAATTCATATGACTCCAGTGGTTAAATCAGTGTCTTCAGAAGTGATATGATAGGTGTGGGTGAGAAACAGATAAATATGTAAGTCCTTATTTTACTATAAATCTGTAGTTTCACTTTAACATTCTTCTTCTACTTTTGTATTTGGTGATTCACATTATTTGTGCATATCGCCACCTGCTGGGCAGTGAGGAGAATTTACAGCTCTTGCCACCATTCCCTTGCATTGTATGGAAAGCAGCAATATACTTCTAAAAATCTTCATTTCTGTTTAGCAGAAGAAAGGAAGTCATACACATCTGGGATGGATGGCATGGGGCTGAGTAGATGATGAGATAATTTTCATTTTTGGGTGAACTATCCCTCTAAAGACACATGGAATAAAATTCAGACTTTTAGTCCATGTCTGTTTTTATTTCATTTATTTATTTTTAGGCCAAGCTGTTGGCTGAAATAAAGGACGAGCCCTTCACTATGTCCTGCCTAACTTCATATGTCAATAAGAAATTTGTCAAAACAGGAAAGAAAATTGCATATGTCAAACCATTTCATGGGGTCTAAATCTAAGAAACAAGTGTCAGCTCAGCCATGTCCTGGATCTTTTTTTTTTTTTTTTTTTTTCTATTTATCTTTTCAGATCACTCCTCTCTCTTCTCTCTATGGGGCAGTTCCTCTGTGAAACATGCTCTGTGTATGGATTTTATACACTCTCACTTCATCAAAGTGCTTTCTGCTCTCTCTGTATTGAATAATAATCATTCTCCAGTCATGCCTCCATTCATGGCTCAGTAATCACCTCCTGCTTTCATTTGCTCACTTTGCTTAGTTCTTTCTCCTTTTTCTGTGTTTTTTGCTTTAAAATGTCCCTGAACTGGAGTAATAAAGCCAGATAAATTTTGACTGCATTCAAGGGGCTCGAGGGGCACCAAACTCCTTACTGCAAATTTCACCAGGACCAGGCGGGATTTACATACGAATACATTTGAATAATTTCACATTAACCTCCCGAACACTCCCGCTTTTGTTGTTTTGGAACACATATTCTAATAGTGACATTACAATTCAAAGCCTTGTAGAACAACCATAGCGAGGGGTAATGACAAATCCCAACTTCACGTGGTTGTTGGGTTTTGCCGTATTGTTGTCAGTGATTTCAAACGTGGGTCTGATAAAATTCGGGTTTATTTAATTTTTTTCCACTTACATGTAGGTGCAAAACAAAGCTATATGCTTTTTTTATGGGTAACTGATGTGAAATACTTTTGGGAAGTTGACCTGTCCTGCGGTGTGATATGCTATACTCCATCTCTTCTATACTGCCTTATTCCTATCAGCCAGAATTAGAGTTGGGATTGCTCTGAAAATTTGTCTCAGTTTTCATTAAATATTGTCCCGACCCAAACCACCACTAACTGTAACCTATGCATGCCATATGTATTAGAATCTTGCTGCTTGACACATCATGGTGTTGTTGCGAGGTGCATCTAATGGACGATGCGTGAGAGATCACAACTAAGTCACATCCTCCACAGTTTTAGCAATAAATAAGTTAATATGTGTTATTAATAAAAATTGTATATCCTTTCTTATATGCTAAAATGAGAACTTTCCTGACCCATGACTTGTAAAAAAAACAATAAAAAAAAAAACATCATTTATATGTTAAAAATATATTTATTTTAATTTGTTTGATTATTTGTCTTAATTATTTTTATTTTATCTTATTTATGTATATATTTTGGATGGTTTATACATTTTTTTTTTAATAATTTTTATTTATTTTATTTGTATATTTTTTTCCTTCACCTGTACTTTATGATTGTATTCATACTTTGTTTGATCTTACTGAACATTTATATAGAAAAAACAACACAGTTTTACCACCATTTGTGGACTTTTCAGACGGTCCCTTACCACTCCCTCCACAGTATTAGCACGTTTTAGCGCAATGTGTGGACTTTTCAGACGATCCCTTACTCGACTTAGGCAAATTTTCCAACTTATATTAATGTTAAATTGGCGATCTGGAACGATTTCACCGTGACGCCGTCTGACCAGCTAAAATACGGGACAAATCGCGTCCCGTATTGATTCAATACAGGACGCATCATTTTATCTTTAAATACGTGAGGATCCCCACAATGTAGTAGGCCTATAAACATGTATACACACACACACACACACACACACACACATTATTAAGATGTTTATTAAGAATAATCCCTCGCACTGTATGCGAAATGTCTTTTAACAGTTATCTTTCTTCGTGCCACACAACTTGTTTAATTCATTTACAGTATAAGTGGTACCATGCAGTGCAGCTGGAAGAATCGCAGTTAGGGTGACCACCAGACGTTACTTTAAGTCATGTACCGCGTCACGGTGGACTTACTGTCGGGACACCTTTTGTCCTAATACTGTAATTAGTCTAAGGCAGCTAGTTTGATTGCTTTAAATAAGCGTTTTAATTTGACAATAGTGTTTCATACGTTTTTAAAATGAGAAATCATCAAAGAGTAAGGAAAGAATCTATTTATTTTCATTTTTACATATTGCAGTGCAATGAACAAAGCAAGATGTGGTACAGGGAAAATACAGACTTAACGTAGGATGCATCCAAGACAGATGAGCATTCATGCCAGCGAATTATAACAGCTAACAGAAAATAACAAATGATAAATAATAATAATAATAATAATAATAATAATAATACCCGCGCTAAGATTTTGCACACTTGGCTTGATGTTATGGTATATAAATATAAATGGCATATAACTATAATATACAGACATAAAACACTGCACTCAGAACTGTTAGTTGGTGTGGCAGCAGAATTATGACTGAAAATGCCTCGATGCACTTTTATTGCTTAGCGTACTTAAGGCACCATCTAAAATTCCACTCACAGGTGGTGTCCAGTCACTCATTCAGCTGACGTGCAAGTTAAACATAAAACATTAAAAGCACACTTTTACATTCCAAATGTTGTAGTAGGTTGCCAGTTAATAGACTGTGCTACTAAAAGTGAGATTTTTACAGTAAGTCCAATAATATGAATACAGTATTAGATTATTTAAAATAAATAAATAAATACAAATTCACCAAAATGCTATTTCACATTCCAAAGGTTGTAGTATGTTCCCAGTAGATAAACTGATTTACGTCAGGTGAGATTATTACAGTATATCCAATAATATGAGTACAGTATTAGGTTATTTTAGGATAAACATCATACAAATTCCTGAAAATGTTATTTTCACATTCCAAAGGTTATAGTAACTTCCCAGTGTATAGACTGACTAACTATACAAATTTCACCTGTAGTAAGTCAGTCTATCCACTGGGAACTTACTACAACATTTGGAATGTGAAAATAATGTTTTCATTAACATTACACTCATATGCACAGCCATCACTCTGGCGATCTACTAAAACCTGTGAAATATATATATATTTTTTTAATTTTTTATAATGTTTTTTATTTATTTTATTTTATTTTTTTTTATGATAGATCATGCAAGTCAATAGTCAAATAAATGACTTATCTGACGCCAGTGATGTTTTAGTTGTGGGTGGAGTTTTCAGACGGTCCCTCAGAATCAGAATGAGCTTTATTGCCAAGTGTCACACGTACACAAGTAATTTTTTTTTGGTGATAGGAGAAACAAGTGCACACAGAACATTACAGTGAGACACAGAATATAAAACAAGGTAAGAGTATAAATAGACATACAAATAATAGACCATATAACAGAATGTCATATGTACATGTGCAAGTGGTAATGTATGTGCAAGGTAGGGGTATGTACAGTTATTGAATTAAATATGTGAATTTACATATGTACATGAGATATGTATTTACATTATTGCACTATGGGGGAGTCCTGAGGCAGTTTAATTGTTCACGAGAAAAATGGCCTGAGGGTAAAAACTGTTCTTGTGCCTGGATGTCCTGGTGCTCAGTGCTCTGGAGCGCCGGCCAGAGGGCAACAGTTCAAAGAGGGAGTGAGCATATAAAATAATGACAAATAAAGAGGTAAGTCCTACTGAATTATAAGAAATGTTCAAAGGTAATCGCCCATGTTGCTTTGGATGTAACTTCACACCCTGAATAGTTAAAATGGTTTTTAAAGATGTGTCCAATGTAGTGGACACCATGAATAAGAGGGTTACAAATGGTGATCAGTCACAGCACCTAAAATATATAGCCTACTTTCCCTTATACATTTATGTAAATTTAACCTAAAATCTTGATGTTGATTAAAAAAATATAGTATAAGAGCATGTTCTGCATCAATTTGCCTTTTATGTGATATCTCCTTGGCTCTGACCACAGGAGAGGAAATGTTCATGTCTGCATTCGTTTCATCTTTAAATGAAGCGTAAAGCTGTGCTCATTAATCCACAATGAGGGCTGGAGACTTTTCTCCCATTGCTCAACTGCTTCAGAAATCCCAGCTCTGTGTGTAATTACCACACACACATACACACACACACACACACACACACACACACACACAGGCAAGCCAAAGAACTGGGCCAGCCATTCACACACACTTTCAGCAGCAATATGCATGACTCCTCCCCAATCGCTCAAAGCTCAGGAGTTAAGGAAACAGCTTGTTTAACAAATAATTTTTCATATTTCAGATCAATCAGAAATCGGTCTCTCATCTGTAACATCAGGCCCTAAAAAATAGCACATGGCTAGTTAAACTGGTGGATCAATTAGTTGCCAGTGCGATCAGAAATCTGTATGTGAGTGATGATGAGGGTGGCTTATGGTGGGTTTAATGTGTTGATTGGTTGTCTCAAATGTAGGACACTATTTAAAGGAATATTCCAGGTTCAATACAAGTTAAGCTCAATCGTCAGCATTTGTGGAGTAATATTGATTACCACAAAAAATAATTCCAACTCGTCCTTCCTTGTCCTTTAAAAAAAAGCAAAAATCAAGGTTACAGTGAGGCACTTACAATGGAAGTGAATGGGGCCAAAGTTTTGGGGGTTAAAAGCAAAAATGTGAAGCTTTTCATTTTATAAAAGCACTTACATTAATTCTTTGTGTTAAAACGTGTATTATTTAAGCTGTAAAGTTGTTTAAATCATCATATTTACGGTCGTTTTAAGGTTTTAGGGTTTACGGCGTTATGTTATCATGGCAACGAAGTTGCACAATTGGAAATAACTACTCAGAAAAGGTTAGCAAGTGATTTTATCACACTAAAATCATGTTAACACTCATATTGTTTATGTCTTGTGGCTATACTTTTGAGTATTTTAACTTTTACAAATTGGCCCCATTCACTCACCCAGATGTTTTCTTTTTTTAAAGAAAAGGAGGGACGAGTCAAAATGTATTTTTGTGGAAATCAATATTATTCCACAAATACAGTCGATTGAGCTTAACTTGTATTGTACCTGGAATATTCCTTTAAGGAATATTCCGTTCACCCAAAAATTAAAATCATTTGCACAAATGTGAATTACATTTGAGAGCTATGGCAGAGTTTTTAAGCAAATAACAATTGAAATTTCATTTAGTTTCTTAAACAAAGCTATCGTATGACTTATGACAATTAGAATCGTTACCAACTTTCTCCTGTTAGCTATAGCCCTGCTTTTATCAACATGACAACATGTAGAAATCGACAGTTAATGCCGAATTTTTCCTGATATCATATCCCATCAGACATTTTTGCATCAATTCAAATGTTTTTACCTTTTTTTATGATGCTACTGATAACACATTATGCAAGCAACCTCTGAGACAAGGCTTCTGGTCCCATGGAAACCACAAGGAAGTAATTCCATTAACATAAACAATTATGAGCGCAATTAGGATGTTGCTTTTTCCTTATAAAATAAAATCTTTACTCCACTTACGGTTAGGTTTAGGTTTGAGGTTTGGGTTAGAGAATAGGGTTAAAGGAATAGTTCACCCAAAATTAAAATTCTCTCATTTACACACTTTCATGCCATCCCAGATGTGTATGGCTATTTTTCTGTGACTCAGCTCTGTAGGTCCATATAATGCAAGTGAATGGTGACCAAACCTTTAAAGCTCTAAAAAAAACAAACAAACAACAACAACAACAAAAAAAACACACACAAAAGGCAGCATAAAAGTAATCCATATGACTCCAGTGGTTTAATATAGCCTATGTCTTCTGAAGCGATGCATCATTTAAACTTTCACTTTCAGAATGTGAAAGTGGAGATTTATAGTAAAAAAGGACTTAAGTGTTGATCTGTTTCTCACTGATTGCATTGCTTCTAAAGACCTTTATTAAACTTTATTAAACCACTTGAGTCATATGGATTACTTTCGTGCTGCCTTTATGTGATTTTTGGAGTTTGAAGGGTCACCATTAACTTGCATTGAATGGACCTACAGAGCTGAAATATTCTTCCAAAAATCTCTGTTTGTGTTCTGCAGAAGAAAGAAAGTCACACACATCTGGGATGGCATGAGGGTGAGTAAATGATGAAAGAATCTTCATTTTTGGGTAAACTATTCCTATAATAAAATGTGCATTCCTGTTTACTGTATTACATCATTTAAAACTAAAAACAACTTGCTTTTGGCACCACTCTGTGGACAAACTGTGGCTCAGACGTAACCATTCGTTCAACAATACCAGCTTCGCCACTGGTGGGAGTGTTGCCGAATTCACAGTGCAACTTTTCTGTATATCATTATAACTAGGAAAGATTGCCGAAAGTTGTTATTTTTAGTTTGCACATTAAAAAGTGTGGTTTCATGGTAAAGATTTCTTTACATTCACTTATCAGATCTCTTTTCATTCCCTAAAGTGCAGATTTTACCATTGCCAATTCGAAGATAACATCAGTATGAAAGATCTGTGTGTAATGCAAACAGATTTAAGGTAAATTCTCTTTCATTCTTAATGTGAATCACATGGCTTATAGCACCATCTTAACTCTTATCTGTTTTCTCTGAAATGCGGCAGCCCAGTGATGTGCATGGATGCAGTCATATGCAGAAGATACGCATGCTAGCTCCTGTCACTCTGTGTTGCGGTACCTGGTCCCGTTGCCATAGTTTCCATTATGCACAATGTGTTTGTGATATGAAGGACAAAGCAATAATAAGTGCCGTTAGTAGCTCTCTTTCTATCTGTCTCACTGTCCTCCACCCACTCGTTGTCTCTGAAATGTCAGTGGGACTTTGGCTGATACAGACTCTGCTACAACAGTAGAAAGGTCTCCTTCAAGAGTTATGAATGCAGATCTGCCTGCTCTGTATGTGTATGTTTGTTTAGGGAAAGTTTTAAAGGAACAGTTTACACAAAAATGAAAATTCTGTTGTCATTTACTCACCCTCATGTTGTTACAAACCTGTGTAACTTTCTTTCTTCCAAAGAACACATATGAAGAATTTCCTGGCCACTCTTTACCATTTAATGAAAGTGAATGGAGACTGGGGCTGTCAAGCTCCAAAATGACCAAAAAACCACTTTAAAAGAAACCTAAAGAGGTCCATACCCCTCATGCTCTATATTCTAAGTCTTCTGAAGCCATACAATAGCTGAGTGAGGAACAGTGAGAGTTGTTACTCTCTTAAACTTTTCGCACGAGTGTTTCTCCTGTACTGACGAACCCCCCAGTGTGAGTTCTTTAACGCGCTGTAATAAAAATAAATTAAAAATCTTACCTTACACTTCACAGCAGATGCACTGGAGGACAGATTACATATGATCAAACATATAATGTGGTTTTTAGATGTTTATAATGATTGATTATGATCAAGGGCATAGATTTGGCTTGAAGATTGGGCGGCCTGAAGCATCTACATGTTTCCATTGATCATGGTATAAATATTGGGTGGGGTTGTACTTGCTTGTTTTGATTATTGGGGGGTTACCTCCCCCCATCCCCCCTGGAAACTACGCCCCTGATTATGATAGATAAGATGCGATCGCAAATGCGCTTGCCGGCTATGCACGGCTATGTTTACATGCAATGCAGCATGGGATTCTGAGTTCACCAAAGAAGCACAGAATGTTCTAAAAACTAGGCCTTCCACTTTCCCAGCACCAGAAGTGGATAGAATCATGGATGGAATGGGAGAAGGCTCAAGTGAACTGACTAGTTTGTATATTCTTTGTTTGATGTCAGAAAACATGGCCGCATCACTGCATCAAAACAGTGCCCTTTGACGGTAATGGCTTTAAACTTTTATTTAGTGATTGTTTGAATGTTTGTAACTGTAAGGGGGTTCAGTGGAAAGGAGGAGGCGAGAACCGGCTTGACAACTTAAAAAATAATTTAACGAACAACTTAACCAAAAACACACAACCATAAACACACACACAGTGCAGCTGCCTGTAATTCTCTCTCTCTCGAACTGTCGTCCCCGGCCGCCTTTATCCCTCGCGCACGCCATCAGGCTGATTGGGGACCGGGCGTGCGTCATTCCAGCCCGGCCCCGCCCTCCTCGTCTCTACACTCCTCCCGGCGTTGCCTCAGGCCGGGAAGCCCCCGGGAAAAACAACAACAAAAACAAAATTGGTGAGGAAAAGGCCAACACGGAGCGACAGAGAGAGAGAGTGGAGAGAGAGAAAAAGAAACTCACCGGTTCTCTGATGTGCCATCGTGTGGTACTCGATCACTCCTCCACCCTCTCAGGCAGATGGCAGCCGCTCCTCCCCGGGCGGACCGGAGTCAGACCTCCGACCCCCAGTGGACAGAACGCCCCTCTGCGTTCCCGGCATCCTGTGGGGACACTCCTCCGCCCCTGGCAGTGGCCCTACCACTCCAGGCAGTCGGGGAGTCGCTTCCCTCCTCCCCCCGTGGACGGCGGTCTTCTCTCGACCCCTCCGTGTTCCCGGGGGACAGCAGGGCACTCCTCCGCCCCTGGCAGCAGCTCCCTCGCTCCAGGCGGTCGGGGAGTCCAGTCCCCACTCGCCTCGCGGACGGCGGCCGTTCCCTGCGTCAGGGTGGTCGGGCTACTCCGTCCCCCGTCGGATGGCAGCGGCGCTCCCCTGGGTGGATGCAGTGTCGAGAACTCTGCGACCGGAATCCGTCCTCCCTCCCGGGTTTCGGCACCAGTGTAAGGGGGTTCAGTGGAAAGGAGGAGGCGAGAACCGGCTGGACAACTTAAATAATAATTTAATGAACAACTTAACCAAAAACACACAACCATAAACACACACACAGCGCAGCTGCCTGTAATTCTTTCTCTCTCGAACTGTCGTCCCCGGCCACCTTTATCCCTCGCGCGCCCCATCAGGTTGATTGGGGACCAGGCGTGCGTCATTCCAGCCCAGCCCCGCCCTCCTCGGCTCTACAGTAACATATAAAAATAAAGATATTGTGATGTTGAAAAGACAATTTGAGCAGCTGGTTCATTATGACAACCGCTTAAGTCCCTCTTTTGCTGGTAAACAGCAGCACAAATGCAGATCGCACAGGTTTGATTGTACGCCTCTGAGCCCAGCCTAGTGTAATCACACCGATCGATTTGATCGCACGTGCAAAAGGGTTAAAATCCTGTCCACCCTCTCTACGCTGGGCATCACAGGAACTATGCTTGGCTAGTTCAAGTCCTGTCTACCAGGTAGGTCTTTCTAGGTAGCCTGGAGAGGTGGGGTGTCCAAATCACATCAGATACTTAGTGGGGTATCCCATGGCTCAGTGCTTGGCCCACTTCTCTTCTCTATATACACAACATCACTGGGACCCATCATTCAAGCACACAATGACACACAGCTCTACTTGTCTTTCCAGCCTAACAGCCAACTCAATTTCACCGACCACATTTCAAAAACAGCCCGATCATGTAGATTTGCAATCTACAACATCAAGAAGATACGAGCCTTCCTCTTTGATCATGCTTCACAACTCCTTGTTCAGTCTCTTCTCATATCTAAACTGGATTACTGTCTGCAAATGAGCGGCACCACAAAAGAGGCACCAAATCACTTTCCCTTACTTTCGGCTTCACTGTACCCCGATGGTGGGTAACAACCTTACCTACTCCATCCATGAAGCGAACTCCCTCTTTGTCTTCAAAAAATGGCTAAAGACACAACATTTTCATGAGCACTAGACCATACACTCAAGTTAATAATTAAAAAAATATATCTTTGCACTCAAATCTCTGCCTTGGCTAGTACTTTTCTAATGCAATTGAAACTTTGTAATGCAGTACTTTTCATGTTACTGTCTCTTTAAGATGAATTGCTTATATTGTATCCTTCCTCATTTTTGTAAGCTTTGGATAAACGCGTCTACCAAATGAATGAATGTAAACTGTAAATGTAAAATCCCCTGTACTGTAGCTCTCAAATCAAATATGGCACTACTAGATCCCATGGATGTCATGGATTAATCATTTGAACTACTTTAATGAAACTTTATGGTGCTTTTTTGTCATTTTAGAGCTTGACAGCGAGTGGCCAATGTTCTTCAAAACCAACCTTTTATATTCCACAAAAGACAGCAAGTTAAATGATGACAGAACTTTCCTTTTTGAGTGAGCTACAGGTGAACTATTCCTTTAAGAAAGAACAGACAGACAGTACATAAAAGCAGATTTTAAGAATGTTCAAACTTATAACAGCCTGTAGAGATGTAGAGGGAGAACATAAACCAGTGCGTGCGTGTGTGTCAGAGAGAAGCTGACTCAGATTGCTGGCTCTGTGGCAGTTCACAGCCAGGTGTGTGAACTGAGTGATGTTCTAGTCAGCGCCCCGTGGTCATCAGATCAGAGACTCTCGCTCTCTCTCTCTCTATTTCCAGTAAAATTTGATACAGTACAATTCAACCCCAAAATAATTCTAGTTCACTACTTGTAGAGCTGGTGCACCTGCTTTATCAGTCTCGTTACACAGTATACACACACATAATCTTTTTTTTATTTAAATATCCATATAATCTGAGATGGTCTCTGTTTGACAGGTCTCAAATCTTACCTTGCGACCACATTTCTTATCCAGTATCATTCCCCAAATGCAACCCCCCACCCACGGTCCAAATCCTGCTCTTTTCTTTCTAACCTTTTCTCTCCCAGTAACCTTGTTCCAGACTGCCCCATCTCCAAATAGTTTCCCCCTGTCCTGTGAAAGTGCTGTGTTGGTGTGTTTGGAATGAAGGTAATGAGTATGCTCCCTGGCACATTGATTCTGCCTGATTGTCTGGCTCAAGCTCTTCCACGGCCCATCATGAAGGGACAATTGTTTTTCATTAATGTGAGTCAGAGAGGAGCAGGGGTCAGAAAACTGGACTGACCTAGAGTGTCACCAGTGGGGGTAGCTACATGGAGGGAAGGATGGTGCAAATATATATCTGGGGAAGCTGAGATGGAGGTAAAGGGAATGTATAAGGAATTTTAGAGATTTCTTCTGATACAAAGACGCTTTACACCCAATCAACACTCAAAGCAAGCATGCAATTAAACTATAGATCCATCCCAATATATTCACACGAACATAGAGTATATATGCAGGGTGAAAATATGAGCAGTTAATTTATAGTGTTTTTGCAGTCTTTTGCAATAAATAAATATTTAAACAGTTTTAAGAGTATGATAATTTTTGTTGTTATTTCTCTTATAATGTTGCAGTTTTTTATGATTTTTTAAAAAAATACAGTATCATAACATACAAAAAAATAGAGATATGAATGCTATCCTGTTATTGTTCAATTCATTTTCCAATGTCTTTTTGTTAGAATGACTGTGGTTGGTCCTTGGTTGCCCAGGAATAAATGTAAGAGCCTACGGGGAGGGTTTTAAGAAAAAAAGAAGAAGAAATTGATGTGGATGAAACCACTGGATTAATTCTTTTAGATTTGATTAAGGAAAGTAATTTAACTAATTTTGGATTGTTCTCATTGTAAGTTTTATCACGCATTGTGGCCTGGTTTCTTTTCTTTGTTATTGTAGAATATAAGTCATAGCCGGTAACTGAGTCTTTTTTTAATTTTTACAGTGGAGGATAACAACAGTCGAGCCCATTTTTATTATTTCACCTATGGCCCCACAAACATGTGGGCTGGCCCTGGTTGCTGGTGAACAACATGGTTATGGTGGTTCACCAGCATGACCAAGCATAAACAAACACATTGGTTTGAACGGGTCTTTACAGCAGGTAGTTAAAGATTTCCTATTAATGGTAAATCAGGATAAAAATATGGAAGTTTATACAATTACAGTTTAAATAAATGCATTAACCAGAAACCTCAACTTACTGACCTCTTGTACATGGACACCCGAAAACCGTTTATTGTGAGAAAGCTGCTTAAGACTCGAAATTGGTGTATGCATTTACATGCACTGTGTTCACGCCTTTCTCTTTACTCTCGTGTACATGCAGCTCGGTCAGTAAGCAGCTTTCTCTAAAGCAATGTAACTTCTCAGCAACTAACAAACATGGTATCTAAAGAAGACTTCAAAATTGTATTCTCTGTTGCTTTGCTTTATTTCCAGATATTCCAGAGTTGTCTATCATGACCTACAGCTAAGGGCAATGCCTCTTACTCCAGGATTCCCCCAAAACAGTAGTAGATATTTTAAATTGGTGTACAAATTGGTATAATTTACAGTGTTTGTGTGATTTTCTCTTTTCCCACTGTACGCCCAGAAATGTTTATTTATTACCGCTGTGTTGACTTGCTGATATGATGTATGGCGTCATCCAATAACTTGGTATCCGGTCTGTTCCATGTACATATGCACTCTTCAAACACCCATCAGAACACTGCTAATGCATTTCTATGGCCACATCAACCGCATTCTCCGGGAGAAGCCTAGGTGTGTGAAACCATTTTTTTGTAAGGAAAACGCCATCACATTACATGACGTTTTAGAACGCTGCTTTCTGCAATAACCCTGGAATATGTGCATGTTAATGTGGTCAATGAGAGGATGGTAACCTTGTAGAACTCTGTAAGTTATTGAATTTTAAGCAGCCAGTATTGAACAGGGGAATATTGTACAGTTTTACTGCATACAGTCTCCATGCTTGTCTGCAAATGGCTGCCATATCGGCTAAGACCTCGACAAATGGGCTATATTACAGCCATGCAGCTCAGAATTCTTGTGCACTCTCTTGAAGCTTGGGTTATCAAAATAATTTGTTATCCTTTTCTAATGTTGAAGCTTTGGTTGCTATTAAAGTGCTCTTGCTGACTCTTTCCTTTCTGGCTCGATTCACTCCTCTGCAGTGTTCTGTCGTTGTCCAGGTCAGTCAAAACCATGTTGGAGATGATCCACTGTAAACCATGTTGGAGATGATCCACTTTAGCAGCCATTCTCCTCTGTGTGTCTCTGCTTTTATCTGATCAATAAACAAGAATTCAGCCTTCGCTCTCTCTCTCTCAGCTGACGTTCTGAGGCAGAGAGGGATTTCTTTAGTTAAGAGACCTTGTGTGTCCAGTAACCCTCCCCCATCTCTCTCTCTCTCTCTCTCTCTCTCTGTTCTATTGGTTTATTAACTGTTCTGTCCCGATTAGGTAAGTGTTAGTCAGTGCAGTGAATGTGTTGTGAGAGCTGCTCATGTATTGTTTTTTATTATGGTCAGGTTGAATGAACAGGAGGATGCTGAGTAATTCTGCACTGCACTTTTTCTCAGTGTTCACCATTCACTCTGGAGAAGAACAGATAAAAGGAGCAAAAAGCCTTGGGCACATTTAGCATTGGAAGGAAGAATAATGTTGGTGGATCTAAACAGCTGTTTATGTTTAGATTCAACAATTAGTATTTCATTCAAATTGATAATCATCTGGTTATTCTAAGTCTTTTAAACAGGACAAAAAGACAATGTTTTTTAACTAAAAATTCAGCTAAAACCAGCTTCGTACCTTGTTTACATGTCTTCTTGCTGGCTAAAGCTGGTCATATGGTCATTAGTTGGTCAAAGCTTGTCAAGTTAGGACTGGTTAGGACTGGTAGACCACCTCAGTTAAGCTGGTGAAAAGCACGCTGACCCACTGGCGTATCTAGACCATTTTAACAGGGCAGGTCAGGGAGAGGACAGATTTTCTTTCATGGGGATAATTACAGTATGTTATACCATAAATATCCTATTTACAAGTATAAAACACAGGTCAACCAAAGACAGAACAACCAAAACAGGGTACAAATGATTGAAAACTAGACTTATATAGACACTTATCCAAATACAATTTTGCTGTTTTCCCACACACTGTAACCTTGCCATATTGTTCTTTACAATGGTAAATACAAACAGAGCATGAATGTACAACTTTGAATGGTGCTTGACAAAATTTTGCCTGACTCGATCTTCCGGTGAAATGACAGACTTCTCTCTGGTGACGTAGGCAGGACTAATCATTTAGTCCGCTTAAACCCTGCCCCTTTCTTAAAAATGCCACAACCTTCCGTAGAGTTGAACGAAGCGTCAGTCGCCTGTTGGTGAGGATGGCAAGGTGTATATTCAGCTGTTCTCCTTTAAAACTATTGTTCCTTAACCCAAACTTCCTTGGTTACGGATCTGCTGGCTTGAATTTACATTTCGAATGAGGAGGAATAACAGCAAATTTGCGGTTGTGTACGAGACATTTCACACCTGAATTGCTGAGGTGATCACTAATGAATATAATGCTTCGGATGCTCCTGGAGTTTATTTACATTTTTTGAATGCAGTTATCTTGGGATGAACAGCACAAGTGTTTTTTCCATTATATTTATATTTATTGTATTCAAAACGTTAAAATATGGTTATCTTTTACTCACTTGTTTTTCAACGGCTACAACCTCTTCGTAAGAAAAGACAGTGATGTACTCTTGCGTTTATGTTGTCAGTTTGATAATAAATGTGTTGAGATTGCTGCTCAATTTCACCAATAACCAGCTCTGACTCGAGTAGCACGGTGGTAGGAGTTTGTGTGTCCACTGCAAACTTGCATTCAGATCTGCCGCCGTTCTGCTATGCAACGCCCATATTTTCACAATCCAATCAACAACCAATGGATAAACTCAAATCCCTGCCCTACATTTTGTTTCTTGTTTGATAAGCTTTTTCATCCGGAAATACGTCACAATACGGAAGTCGGTCACAAATTCCGTTTCATGCCGACTTTAAGAAAAACAAAAAGGATTATTTAAGAAAGAGAGCGGATGTCGGAGATGTCAAGACACTCATGACCCTCTTGGTTCCTGTAGGCAGGGCTTGATTTGAGGGGGGATGCCATCTCCTTTGTTGAAAGAAATCCCAAAAAGCATCCCCCTAGTCAACTGTATCATGTATTAGGCCACTTGTACAGAGGTGGGTAGAGTAGCCAAAAACTTTACTCAAGTACAGTTACTTAAAAAAGAAATTATCCAATAAAAATAATACTCAAGTAGTGAGTAACTAGTTACTTTCACATATAACATAATGGATGTTTACTCTCCTATATTCTAGTACATTATACACATTTAACATGCATTACAGAATGATTAATAATAATAATAATAATAATAATACTATTAATATTATTGTAAATAATGGAAATTGTCATCATTCACCATCATGTTGTTCCAAACCCATATGACTTCTTTCTTTCATGCATCAAATTAAAGGGTAGTTCACCAAAAAAGTCAAATTCTCTCATTTTCTCACCCTCATGACATCCCAGATGTGTATGACTTTCTTTCTTCTGCATAACACAAATGAAGATTTTTAGAAAATATCTCAGCTCTGTAGGTCCATACAATGCAAGTGAATGGTGACCTGAACTTTGAAGCTCCAAAAAGCACATAGAGGCAGCATAAAAGTAATTAATATGACTCCAGTGATTTTCGAAGCAATATGATAGGTGTGGATGAGAAGCAGATAAATATATATAACTATATAATATAAAAAATCCTTTTTTTACTATTAATTCTCCTCTCTGCCCAGTAGGTGGCGATATGCACAAAGAATTGAATAACCAAAAACACAAGAAGAAGAATGTGAAATTAGATTTATTAGTAAAAAAGGATTTAAATATTGATCTGTTTCTCACCCACACTTATCATATCCTTTCTGAAGACAGATTGAACCAGTGTCATTTGAATTCCTTTAATGCTGCCTTTATGTGCTTTCTGAGCTTCAAAGTTTTGGTACCCATTCACTTGCATTCAAATATAAACTAATAAAGCTGAGATATTCTTCTAAAAATCTTTGTGTTCAGCAGAAGAAGAAGAAGAAGAAAAAAAAACACATCTGGGATGGCATGAGGGTGTTAATAATGCGATGATTTTTTAAATTTTGGACAAATTATTCCTATAAGGAGATGTTAGACAGAATGCTAACCTTAATCATCATTTACATCTTTTGGGTTCCACAGAATACAGAAAGTTTCACGGGGTTGGAAGAACATGAGGGTGGGGAAATGATGATATAATATTAAAGGCTGAACTATCACTTTAAGGACACTTGTCAGATTTGGACAAATCTGTCAATTAGAAAAGTTTAGACACCAGTTTCTATTAATTATTAAGGTGAAAAATGTGAACAATGTCATACAGTCCCAAGTTATATATAATGTTTAATTATGCACTGAAGCAAGATCATGCTCTATTCATGCCTGCTGACCTTATTTCACAGCTTTTTAAGTCCTGCGTGAATTCATCTTTGTTTCCCTTTGTTTTTGTTTATTCAGCATCTCCTGCAGGAGGGCTGTTTTTTAGATGATGTGTCTAATTAAAAAGAACTTTAAAAGCATCTTGAAACACCTGCTTTCTGTTAAACTGTATTTGTTGTGCTGTGTCTAGCCTTTTTTTAGTGCAAGAATGTGATCGAACTGAAGTCATTGTATTACAGTGAGGATAATTAATTTTTTTATTGAAAAAAGAGGTTTCTGATTTGTTTATACATTTCTCTCAGCTGCATGAAGATAGTAATTTGCTTTCTCACATCACTAGCTTTAAATAAGCAACTTAGCTGGCTAACGAATGCATAAACTTGACCCGCTGGATATAATGTATATAGATAGTAACAATCATGACATTTAATCATTTGGTAGGACTTAAGCATGTTGGGACACCTATGCTCAGTTTCATTATTTGCGCTGCATCTAGATTGTTGAATCTTAGTGACACCTGTCACTAAGATTCAACATTCTAAACAAGTCCAGGCTGCATAGAGGGATCTATACTATCAAGTAGGATATTGTTTTGTGACAAAGATATTTCTTATCATAGACCTAGGCTACACATTGTCCTGGATTTCACTCAGTATTACCATTTATTGGCACTGCCAAATGTAATAGGAGTATTTAAACAATGCTGTAAAATGTTTTTGCGTAGTTAATGCATTTAGCCTACTTTTGACATTAAAACTGTTTTCCTGTTGTGATATCACAAACATGAATCGTACTTTTGCTTTTCATAACGAGGCAGACCAGAAATGAGGATCTAAACACAGCTTTTAATGCAAATGAAAGATGAACACAGTAAATCAGAATAAAATGAAAACAAAACACAGGGAACCAGGTACAGAACATGACAATACATATGAAGACTGACAAAGGAAACAGGGAAAACAAGGGCTTAAATACACAGGGGCAAACAAGGAAACGAGGAACACCTGTGGAAACAATCAGGGGAAAACCAATCATAAAATGAAACTACAAAAGGACTACAAACTAACAGGAAACAGAAACATGGGAACTAAACAAGAATTTTAACATAAAAGTCAATACAAAAACAGGGAATGTGACACTTTTCTTAAGAGGCAATGGATTAAGGCTGAATGCATTACATTATGAAATAAAAGTTATGAAGCACATTTCTGCAAATTAAAAAATTGAAAGGCCTATTAATTTCATTGACTCCAAAATATGATTATGATTAAGAACCTGCCGAAACATGGCATTGTATCTTATGGTTATTAAATACATGCAGCTATCTGTTTTTAGGCAGATAGTTGCAAGTGAACGAGATTTCCTCACATTTGACAAACGAATTACAGTATGATGCACAGAGATGTTATACACACCCCAAAATGGGTTTTAGTCAGAATAAGAAGATGAAATATGAAGAATTCATTTACTGCATTACTGTTTTTGTCTAGCTGGCCAATCATAGTGAAGATTTTGAGTGGCGCCTGGGATCGCCAATGGAGCGAACTTTCAGACAGCACTTATTTAAAGGTCATTGCAGTACGCATATACATTTAAAAAAATTAAATCACGTATACTCTCTACTTTTCAAATAAGCTAAAAATTTTGTAATGCAAAAATAAAATAATGTTAAAACAAAAAGATTAATTAAAGAGCTGCATCAATGCCATATTTTTTTCTTCCTTTCTATTTTTGTTCCTCTTGTCATCTATGGCAAGGCGGACCAAATCAAAGGTCTTCACAGGCCAACTTAGGCCTGCAGGCCCTAGTTTGGGCACCTCTGTTCTAACCACTTGAGATTATCTTTAATGTTAGCGTCCTCTCAGCGTTGTCGGCAAACGTACTGCTGTTCTCTACTAATGCAGCATCTAGTCAACAAATTAATGACTTTATAATGATATGACAACATTTTCATTGTTGATGTTTAAAATCCGCATCTGAAGTGTTCCACTCCATGCAGAGTTTAGTCTCACGTGCCAAAACAAACACCACAGGGCATCAGTGAAGTGATCTAGGCCTAAGTGACCTCTAGAGCCTGCATTTATATTGTAGAATGACAGCGGACCCTTCCCAGCTGCTCCAGCACCTGACGCAACGGGTCAACCAAATCTATTGGTGTGGATTTTTGCTTATAATCGATAGTTCCAGAAATCTGTTATTGGTGCTGACTAATCGGCATAACCGATATATCGGTTGACCTTTAGTTGTGTCGACCTGTTTCCCAGCGTTCACATGATACTTATGCCACTGAAGGTTATGCAAGTTTTAATAGTTTCGTGCACCTTCAAAAATGGCCAAGATAACATTAAGGATATCTTTTGACTTTCTTCAAAAAGAAAACTGAAAGATACTGCTGTGACTAGTGTTTTAGGACATTTTCAGTGCCTTAAAAACATTAAAATAAACCATATACATGTTTTTAAATAAAAAAAAATGTCAGGTTTTACGTCCCTAAATGCTTTTGTGTGTAGAACAAATTTCTTACACCGCTGTTTAAGCACCATGCATAGAAACAGCCCAAACTTCCGTTACTTGTTCGGTTATTGGGGTAGGAAAGAAAGATGCGTGTGTGACTGTGAGTGCGCGATCTAGAGAGAAAACCTTTTCATGATCTTGACGTAAAATGTTTTTTTTTTTTTTTTACAAAATTCAGCATAAAATACAATAACAGAGGGTAACTGGTGCATATTATGGCCATGTATTGTCAGGTTTGTGTAGTAGAGATGAGAGGCAAGGATCTATTCGCAAGCTTTTAATGAAGGTGATGAAGATATCAAACAACGAGGAGAACACAGAACCAAATAAACTTTAGACTACACACTAAAATACAAGATAAGAGACATTCAGGAACCAATAGACATACATTCATACAAGAACTGACCAAGTATGATGGAAACTAAAGGGTATATATATATATATATATATATATACATACATACATACAGGTGCATCTCAATAAATTAGAATGTCATGGAAAAGTTCATTTATTTCAGTAATTCAACTCAAATTGTGAAACTCGTGTATTAAATAAATTCAATGCACACAGACTGAAGTAGTTTAAGTCTTTGGTTCTTTTAATTGTGATGATTTTGGCTCACATTTAACAAAAACCCACCAATTCACTATCTCAAATAATTAGCATACATCATAAGACCAATAAAAAAACATTCTTGGTGAATTGTTGGCCTTCTGGACAAGTATGTTCATTTACTGTAGTATGTACTCAATACTTGGTAGGAGCTCCTTTTGACTTTAATTACTGCCTCAGATTGGGCGTGGCATGGAGGTGATCAGTTTGTGGCACTGCTGAGGTGGTATGGAAGCCCAGGTTTCTTTGACAGTGGCCTTCAGCTCATCTGCATTTTTGGTCTCTTGTTTCTCATTTTCCTCTTGACAATACCCCATAGATGCTCTATCGGGTTCAGGTCTAGTGAGTCTGTGCAGGCCAGTCAAGTTCTTCCAACACCATAACTCGCTCATCCATGTCTTTATGGACCTTGCTTTCTGGCACTGGTGCGCAGGTGCCAAATCCTGCTGGAACAGGAAAGCGGCCATCTCCAAAAGCTGGTCCCAGCAGAAGTTGGGTGCATGGAATTGCTCCAAAATCTACTTGGTATGCTGAATGCAGTCAGAGTTTGGCTTTCACTAGAACACAATGGGCCAAGCACCAGCTAGCTGACATAGCAACCCCACACCATCATCCCCGACTGCACCAAACTTCACAGTTGGCACAATGCAAGCAGACTAAGTACCATGATCTCCTGGCAACCGCCAACCTCCAGACTCTAGGTCCATCGGATTGCCAGATGGAATGCAAAGCTTGATTCGTCACTCTGAGAAGAGGACTGTGACTCCACTGGGCTAGCAGTCCAGTGGCTGCGTGCTCCTTAGCACCACTGCATCCGACGCTTCTGACATTGCACTGTGGTGCAGGTAGTGGCTTAGCATGCAGCTGACTACGACCACTGGAAACCCAATTCCATGACACGCTCTGTACGCGGTCTTGATGCTTTGACCCCAGCCTCAGTCCATTCCTTGTGAAGGCCACATCGAACTCTTGGATCGGTCTGTAGCGACTGACAATCCTGCAGAAAGTTGGCGGTCCTCTCGGCTACACTATGCGCCTTAGTCATCCACGCTGACCCCACTCTGCTCAACTTTACGTGGTCTACCACTTCGTGGCTGCAGCACTGCTGTCATTCCCAATCAGCTTCCACTTTGTTAATGAATACTCATGGCTGACATGATTGACTGCTGGACATACTGTTAGTAGCGAGGCAATCTTCCCGACTGGACTTGTGTAGCACTAGGTTGCATCCAATCTGAGAGTACCATTTCGAAGGCTCAGGAATTCACTGCAGGCGTCCTGAGTTGACTAGCCGATTGGCATGTCACCATATTATGATTTGTAGAAGACAGTCTGCATTGCCTAGGTGCTTCATTGTTATACACCTGTGAGCCATAGATCATCGTGATTGGAAGCACCTGAGACTTCAATTACTTTGGACTGGGTGCAGCTGAATACTATTTGGCAATATACGTGTTTCATATATATGAGTATGATATTACTGATATATATGAACTATATATATGACATACTACACACATCGAGATACACCTACATACACAAACTAGGGTAATGACCAAACACAGAACACCTGGGAACGAATATAGGGAACACATGGCTGACGAGGGCAAAGAATCATGGGAAACATAGTTCATGGGGGAAACTAAAAACAGAGGACAAAAACAATTACAAAATAAGAGTCCTTGAAAACATAACAGAGATTAACTGTGACATAACCCCACCCCACCCCAAAGGGGTGACTCCTGGTGCCCCAAAAACAGATGCAGAGGGTAGGATGATGCAAGAGGTATGGAAGAATCCAGGAAGATGATCAGGTGGCCAGGGGGGTGACCACAGCGCAGAGGCTGGGTCAGGAGGTCTGGGAGGCGGCCACAGGGCAGGGACTGGGTCAGGAAGCCTGGGAGGGGGCCACAGGGCTGGGATAGAATTGGGAGGCCTGGGGGGAAGCCACAGAGCAATGACAGGATTCAGAGGCCTGGGAGGTGGTCTCAGAGCAGGGACAGGAAGAGATCTGGTAGCAGGAGGTGGCGGCTTAGGGGGCAGAGCCATAGATGGTGGAGCCACGAGAGACTCGAGGATTTGAGACACAGGTGGTGGAATGGGCAGAGCCATAGGAGGTGGAGATCTAGGGATTGAGGGCGGAGCAGTAGGAGACACAGAGGTCGAAGCCAAGGAAGGGTCGATGGAGGCAGGCAGAGCCTGGAGAGGTTCGACGAAGGCAGGCGGAGCCGTGGAAGACGGAGCTGTGGGAGGCTCAAGGGGCGGAGCCATGGAAGGCAGAGCTGTGGGAGGCTCAAGGGGTGAAGCCATGGGAGGCTCGAGGCTAAGAGTCCTGGATGACTGGGAAATTACCTCCGTGGTCATGAGCATGCGCAGAGACTTGGGAATGACCTCCATGGTCGTGAGTACAGGCAGAAACTGGGGAATGACCTCCGTGGTCGCGAGTACAGGCAGAGATTGGGGAACGACCTCTGTGGTCACAAATACAGGCAGAGACTGGGGAACAACCTCCATGGTCGTGAGTACAGGCAGAGACTGGGGAACGACCTCTGTGGTCATAAGAACAGGCTGAGACTGGGGAACAGGTGTCCTTTTCCTTCTCCTTATCCAGACAGCTGGGAGCGTGGTTACGGGGACAGTTGAGTCTACAGGCATCGGCTCTGGGAGCGTGGTTACGGGGACAGTTAAGTCTACAGGCATCGGCTCTGGGACTGTCGAGGCTACAGGCATCGGCTCTGGCTCATTAACCGTGGCAGGCACGGGTGCTGGTTGTGGCCCAGGGTTCCTGCCATAATTCACAGAGTATGGGAGAAATGCCACCTCCATGGTCACTACTGCTGACTGCATCGGGGAATCGACCACTGGAGCTTGGAGAGGATGAGCCCCCCCCCTCCAAATTTTTTTTAAGGGAAATAAATGGAGAAGTTTTACCTTGGAGACAGGGGCCGTGGTGATGATGAAGATATCAAACAATGAGGAGAACAAAAAGAACCAAATAAACTCTAGACTACACACTAAAATACAAGATAACTGAGAGACATACATTCATACAAGAACTGACCAAGCGTGATGGAATCTAAAGGGTATACAAACTAGGGTAATGACCAAACACAGAACACCTGGGAACAAAGATGGGGAACACATGGCTGATGAGGGCAAAGAATCATGGGAAATGTAGTTTGGGGGGAAACTAAAGACAGAGGACAAAAAACCATTACAAAATAAGAGTCCTTGAAAACATAACGGAGATTAACTGTGACATGTATAAGCATATTCTTTTGGGTGTTGTTTACTGAAGCCTGCTAAAGACAAATCAATGGCAGTTTACACAGTTTAATTGGCATGTGCGTCTTTATTATGTTTTAATTTTCATAACTGTGGTTTTGATGTTTTGATATGTTGACACAAATAGAGAAATTACTCTGACTGTAACATTTACATAGTAAAACTGTGGCAAAATATGAAAGCTGGAGTGCATCTTTTTAACGATGGATAGGTTATCACGATTAAATATTAAATGTATGTCATTAAATGAAAATACTGATCACAAGGCTGTAGGTGATCTTTGTGTGACTACAACCCTCCATTTGACCCCATCAATCCCCTACAAATCGACCACTGCCTGTTGGTACAATGGCTAAATCTTTATGTTCAATCTTTGACCTTTCATTACACACAGTCAGAGCAGTGACCTCTCATCCTCTTATAGATAAACCATTCACTTAGCCCCAGGGTAAAAAACACATTGTATTTTATCAGCATGTTAAGCTATGCTTCACCTCGCCTCACAAAGTGTGTTTGACATTTAAGTGTCTGTATACAGGGTCCAGAATTAACTTTTTGCAACACCTGACAATGGTGGGTGAAATTTACTGTCCATAACTATTTTGTATAGTTTCATGGCAGATTATACTTTTAGTTGTACTTTATATTTTTATAATTAGAGCCTAGCAGTGAACTTTCACATGTCATAAACATTGTGATTTTGTTCCTCATATTTTCGCTTTGGTGGCTTCAACCGGGGAATAATGTCTTCTGGAGTTTTCTGGAGATTCGTATGTCTTTGATTTAATTTACTACAGTCAGTTACATCAGTGAGGGTCAGATCATTCTCAAGATTCGATTTTAACTTTGTATTACAGTATGTTTGAGTTCCTAATAAAGTTACCAGCTATTTGGCGAGTAACTTTTATTACTCGCCAAAGACATTTTTTTCTCGTATTTGATGCTTGTTGAGTGTTTGGACCCTGTGTGTGTAACATTTTTAGGTCATAATATTTATAAACTATAATAAGAATATAATTCCAAAAGCATATCTATACACACAACTGTATATAAATCCCGGCCACTCTGTGACTCCAGACTTGGGAATTACAGGAAACAGTAGTTATAGGGGAATGGATGTCACGGCTCTTTGATAAGGCTGCTGGCGCAAATGAGATTTATTGCATATTCTATTTTCAGCATTTATCTCTTTGGATTGTCCCTGCTTCAGTGGCCTGCTGCTCACACTATTAGGAATTAGTTGTAACTCCACAACTAGACTTATCTGACATCCTTACAGAACCCATAGTTAGATGCATCAGCTCAGGGATTTATCTTCGATTTCGTTTTTCTCTTTCTCTTTCCTTCACCATCTTTCACTTTCTTTTTCTGTCTTCCTATTTAGACACTCTCTCTTTCTCTCTCTTTTTTCCCTCTCACTGTTAATCCATGACCATAGTGCAGTCAAGGCCCAATCCTTTATGTCATGTTGAGCCTCTTTGTGAGGTTTTTACTGGGACTCCTCAACTTTTAATAACAGTGGCTTAATAACTCCTACGGATTGCTTTGGTCAATGTGGACTCCATTTAATTTTAGCTTGATAATATAGTCAAAATTTTTTCATGTTCTTTCTCTCTGTCACAATACCTGTACACAAAACCCATTTCTGTTACTTTCTCTCTTTATGCTGATCTGCCTCTCAGAATTGTTAAGAAAAAAAAAAAAATTCTCACTTTGTATTTTCATAATGTCATGGGGTTGGCGGGCTATCTGACTTGAAATGAGGCAATCACATCAGAAGTCACCGAAAACTACTGGCAGATAATTTCACAAATGCTATAAAGCATGCCTCACACAGTGAGCCTAAATTATTTGGACACTTAAAATTAAAATTCTCTCATCAATTACTCACCCTCATGCCATCCTAGATGTGAATGACTTTCTTTCCTCTGCTGAACACAACTGAAGATTTTTAGAAGAATATTTCAGCTCTGTAGGTCCATACAATGCAACTGAAGTGACCAGACATTTGAAGCTCCAAAAAACACATAAAGGTAGCATAAAATAATCCATAAGACTCCAGTGGTTTAATCCATGTCTTTTGAAGCAATCCAATCGATTTTGGGTGAGATCAGACCAAAATATAACTCCTTTTTCACTGTAAATTGACATCAGCAGTCTTCTTGGTGATCATGATTTCAAACTCGATTACACTTCCCATAGTGCCATCTAGCACTCTGTGCATGCATCAGCTCTAGGAAGTGTAATCATGCTTGAAATCATGATCATGCCTAGAGACTGCAATGGCAAGATGAACAGTGAAAAAGGAGTTACAGTTTAATCTGTTCTCACCCAAAATCGATTAGAATGCTTCAGAAGACATTGATTAAACCACTGGAGTTTTATACTTTTATGCTGCCTTTTGTGCTTTTTGAAGCTTCAAAATGTGGATAAGAAAGAAAGTCATACACATTTGGGATGGCATGAGGGTAAGTAAAAGATGAGAGGATTTTCATTTTTGGCTGAACTATTCCTTTAAGTCACACCTGAAATGTATGGATTTCAGTGCATAAGAAAACAAAATATTCAACTTAATGGCATCTGAAAAATATAATGAAGGAACTTTTTTCAGAGTCAGTGTGACCTTTAGTAGATGTATCAGTTTCCCCAAGTTAATAATTGAAGTCAGTTCCTCTAAAGTTCACACAGGTGTCCTCGCAGATGTGTACTTCTATAGAATGAATTATGTGCCATTGGGATTTGAACTTGAATTTTAGGACTTGAATTTGAACATGTTTACTTGAACTTGAAATTTGCAGTTTGAACTTGTGCCATTGGGACTTGAATTTTAAGACTTGAATTTGAACATGTTTACTTGAACTTGAATTACACCAAACCTGAAATTCAAATGTACGTGGCACGAATTCAAGTCGTTAAATTCAGATTAAAGTTTTTAATACACTGATTCAGGTTTTAAATTCAGATTTGAGTAAATTTGACAAAGACATCTGGGGTACTCAGGAAGAGCAATCGAGCCTGTATGTAATCAAGCTCCTTCTTGACCAATCACAACGTAGCTCACAGTTCACATTAAGAAAAGGAAGGGTCCCCTGTGAAAGAATGCCAACGTGGGATCATGGCTGAATGAGAGCCACCACCTCCTCTCTCTAGCGTAAGTTACTTGTTCTGGCCTGATGCAAACTCTAGAAGTAATTTGTGTGATTGGTAAACAGGCTGTTTGATGCATAAAATAAATGTTTATCAGTCATCTGATTTCTGATGTGCTTACTTTTCTTGATCAGATCAACATTTGCTTAGACGGCCCTTTTCCTCTTTGGTCCGGATAACACAACGGCTTTGTTTTTCAAAAACTTTTTGAAATGTGGACTCTGCAGACCAAAAAACACAGTTCCACTTTTCTGCTTTCCATCTGTTATGTCCCAGGACGTATTTGTTGGTTTCTTTCTTTGTCAAATTATTTATTCAATTACATCTATAGATGTATGGCATTGGCCTTATAGAGCTTGGGAAAATACGCCCCTACGCATTGCATTCTGGGTAGTTGCCGCCATGTTTTAGGACATGCTCATCAGTTATCAGATATTAGTACACAGCAATAATAAACAGAAAAAAAACAAAAAACAATAATGGACCGAACAAAGACCAATCACACTCCATTTGAAATACGGTTTCCACGCCGGTCGTGAGTGCGATTATGGCAGTTAATTACACAACAAGCATTCACCATTGTTATGTATTTTTATCTGTATAATACAAACTATACCGTCTATTACCAATACAACACAGTATCCACCACAGCTTCCGTGTCCTAAAGTCCCAACATGCATTGCGTTGCTGACGTCACGTTCCCAGAAGCTAATGCAAATGGAGATTTTGCCCACTTTGTGCTGTGGTTTTCCTGTTTTGTTTCTCTCTCTCTCTCTCTCTCTCTCTCTCTCTCTCTATCTCTGTCCTCCTTGCAGGGTGATTAACATCAGGTGTCTGCAGTGATGATTACCAATCACTCCCCTATCTGGATTGGTTGGTGAGGAGAGGGAAACAGGATAAATCCCAAGCAGATCTTCATTGCCATGGAATTTCCCCTTTCTTGTCACAGATAGTTGTGGTTGATGTATTGGTGCTCTATAGTGTTGTAGTTTGTTGTGAGGTGGGTGCCATATTTGTTTAGTCTTTTCTCTTGTGTTTTGCTAAGTGAGGGAGATAGGAAAGTTTGTTGTTTATTTCCACTTTTTCCTTGTTAGGTAAGGTAGTTCTGACTCCCCCTATTTAAGTTTTGTTTGTTTGTTCTTGCCTTTGCCCCCTCCTGAAGCCTTTTTGACTTTTTTCCTGTTTTGATTTAAAATTGTTTTGAATTAAGCTCTACTGATCATTGAGTGTTGGGCGAAGGGAACACCAAACCTTTTTGTTACTTCTCCCCAACCCTAGAATGGGGCAGGATGTAACACCATCTAAGACAAGACCGAGCCCAGAGAAGCTTCTGGACAGTGTTGATGTAGGCAGGGGTGGATTATGACTAGGGGGCCCAGGGCCAATGTTCTTTTAAGTAGTGATCATCCGTACACACTGTTTCCTTCAAAGAATTTACCTGCCTTTTTGTGAGCGCTTTGAACGGCTGAAAGGGGTGCTCAGAAATAGTGGTTATTTGGTCATTTTTGGGGGGATTCTGTTTGGAACGACCTTACAGCTTGACCAACATTATTGTTCTTCCATCGAAAAGCCCTGCTAAGGCATCAATTAAGCCTTTTCAAAGTGTTCAAAAATCGTCTAGGCTACATAACATTGACAATGTTAAAAAGAGCTACGAGTCTGTTTAGGAATGTTTGATGTCAAACTTGTACACAAGCTCTTTAATCTGCTTTAAGATGCTCTCTTCCTGCCTTTTCTTTCCTAGGGTTAAGTTAGGTTATTTTCTTTCTGTAAAACCTGTAAAGATTTCTAACTTCAAGCATTTAAAACTACATTAAACTTTCAGCTAAGGTTTTGTCAGACCAACATTATAGTTTGTCTTGACAAACATATATCTAGTTTAATCAGTACTTTTGAACCACACAAAGTGAAATATTGATATTTTCTTTTTCCCAACCACCTAAGCCAAGTTATTTTTTTGTAATGTAGGGCAAATATGCAGTTATAGCAATTAGTATAATAAACGTTTTTGTTTGACAGCCCTTTTATACACAGAATAAAGCATATGAAATAATAGTCAGAAAATTTTATATTTGTAAACCTATTTTTCTACAAAATAATTAAATGTTAAGCACATGTTGCTTGTTAATTTGAAATTACATTAAAAAAAAAAAAAGGAAATTCACAAGGAAAACATCATATAATGTGCTGTTGTAGTGCTTTCAATATAGCAAAGGGTGAATATAATTTACAAATCACTCATTTCTGTTTTTATTAGCATTTTTTCATACTGTCCCAACTTTTTCGAAATTGGGGTTGTATATAATGTGTCCAAAATAGTTATTAACATTTCTCAGTATCATTATTCCGTGTTAATTATTTCCTGGACTGACTGCCTGGTTACGTGGTACCTGTTACCTTGTTCAGGGCTGGCGCGGATGGACGAATCACAGCTAGTCATTTGTGGTGGAAAAGGATTTTTAAAAATAATTTTGTAGAGGTTACTGAGGCGGATTTCCCTCTTCATATTATAAATTCTCCTTTCTAGTGTGCAAATTTCTCCACAGAGACAAAAATCTGGCGTCAGAATTACGTCAAATGTATTGCGGACACAGATAAAAAAAATAAGCGTGAATCATAAAACAAAATATATTGCAAAAATCAGAAAAATGAAAGGGGAAAATAATCAGAATTGCAAACAAAATAGTGTTTTCCTTGGTTAGCGCAAAAAGATAAAAAATAAATGAAAATATGAGCAAAAAATGTAAGAGAAGGCAAAAACCAGAGGAATGTAACCAAGGAAACCATTAATTTGTTTGCAATTCTGATTATTTTCCTTTCATTTTTCTTTTTTGCAAAATATATATATGCATTTTCATATGTGCTATATATTTTTTAATTTATATTTTTAAATTTTATGATTCACGCGTATTGTTTATCTGCATTCGCAATACATTTGACTAAATGTAATACATAATTACATAATTAAAAGCCACCAAGCGCCCCCTTGAGGAAAAAAACTTTGTGTTTCTAGTGAAACAATAATTAGCTGACAACATTTAAAATTCCAGTTTGTTCCTCACGGAAAGCTATCTAGAAAACATGAAATATAGTGCACGAGTCATATGGACTACATTTATAGGACCTTTAATGATGTGAGTAAATAAATGAGAATGTCTGTGAGCTAGCCCTGCTCGTTGTGTTGTGCACTTGAGAACAGATACTGTTACATCTGAAACTGGTGGGTGCATTAGTTCAAATTTAGGCTATTGGGTGCAGCCATTCTCAAGCAAATTATTGTATCTCAACCTTGTATATGTTAATTATTTTTTAGGTATGCTGATTGTAATCTGATTGAATGCTCATTACCTATAGATACTGTCTTATTATTATTATTATTATTATTATTAGCCTAATTATTAGTAGCTACGGTAACAGGGCTGCACACTAGAAGTGTGTTCATCTGTAAATTGTTGATGAAATTGATTGTTCGTGTGTGGTATTTTGTACTAGTCTCTGGTCTATATCCTCCATGTGTCAGTTTCTTTGTGTATTATTTGTGTATGTTGTGGAGGGGGTTTGTTGTTTTAGGGGTGCTTGTTGAAAAGGCCAGCATTGCTGGTCACCTGCATAGGTTGTGTTTTGGATGCTGGTCTCCACCATAAGCTGCTGGTATTTGGGTGTTACCAAATCCTTTGTCATTGAGTTTCAACAGTAAGTCAATGCTGGTTGACCTGCGAGCCTGGACCCACTTTGAAATTCATGCTGGTCTAAGCTGGTCTTTTCAGCCAGGTAATATGTAACATATACCAGCTCTGTCTCTTTCTCCACTAAGGGGTCCTTTGCCTGAAAAAGGTTGAAGACCCCTGGTCTAAACTGATCTTTTCAGCTGGGATGGCAGAATTTAGCAGCTTTTTGCTAGGTATGGGTTCGTCTTTAAATGTATCTTGCTGTCCAGTAATGTTGTACCATCCTTCTCCTTCAATGCCCTTAGTACTGTGGGAGAAAGTTGAATATGTATGGCATTATTATGTCAGAACTGGTTCAGCTTTCCGTTCATGAGAAGTTGTACTTTTTCCCTGTCTCTTTGGCCTACTTAAATGTGGTGTAAGTAGCACAGTGCTCTGTCTCTCTCTGTAGAGCAAGGTTGAATAATTGACAGAGTGCGGGCTGGTTTGGTAAAATCCTTGTGGACATCTTGCCTGTCTGCTCTTTGTAATGTCGCTTTTGATTACTCATTATTATCACAACTAATTTTTTTACAAAAGCTGTCAATTTAACGTGCTAATTCAGTGCGATTAAAGGGATAGTTCACCCAAAAATGAAAATTCTCATCATTTACTCACTCTCATTCCATTCCAGATGTGCATGACTTTCTTCTGCAGAACACAAATGAAGATTTTTAGGAGAATATTCCAGTGAATGGGTGGCCAGAACTTTGAAGGTCCAAAAAGCATGTAAAGGTAGTATAAAAGTAATGCATAAAACTTGAGTGGTTAAATCCATATCTTCAAAAGCTATATGATAGGTGCGAGTGAGAAACAGATCAATATTTAAGTCCTTTTTTACTATACATGTCAGACGGACTTGTGTGAGCAGGACATTCCATTTTACGTGTTACTTCAAAGCGCCGTCTTTGTGCAGTTGCATTACCTCGGATTACCTCGCCATAAAGTTGTTGAAATTTGATTAATTGATATTTCCATAATAAAACCTAATAATTCAAGATGCACTGTTAAAGAATGTGTCAGTTATGGTTTAAATAAACCACAAAGGTGGAACATGCATTAAAACTGTTGTGTCGGATGTGAAGGAGGAGGATAATTTTATGCGTGCGTCAGGTGCTTCGACCAAAAAGTCATCCACATAGGATGCTCCTGTGCTTCCTCGCTCAAGTGTCCTCAGTAAGCTGCCTCTGTCCTCGCCTTTTCACAGTGCATTTAGAGAATTGATATGTCCTTCATGATTACTTCGATTGGTTTCTGTGTCACGGACTTGAGGATGGAGGGGCGAGGAAACGAAGGTGCACAATAAAATCTATCGATCTGCTGGCGGGTCCAAAGGGGGTGCTATATCATGAAAAATTTACATTTAAAAAAATTGAAGTCCCTGTATACATAAGTCAGGCATATGAGGTATCATTTGAAAGCTTAGAATCTGAGTTTTTCAGAGAATACCATCATTTCTGCATATATGTTTTATAAAAGAACAAAATAAAACCTCAAATCATTTGCATCGCAAATTAGTGCCCCCTAGAGGTAATGGGGTAGAAATATTTATATGAAAATAGAAGTCTTTTACATAGCACCTAAATGGACAAGTCATATATAAAATGAAAGCTCTCATTCTCAGGAATATAGACTGTATTTTGTTGCCCTAATATCACAGTTCAAAAGATTTTCAAAAGAATCACAAAAAATATGATTGTATAATATGAATATGTCATCAAATACAAACATCTCTTTTATGCTCTGATAACTGCTGTTGTTAGCCCCAAGGAACCAAAAACCTATCTGCTTTTACTTTAGGCAGTTTTCTGTTTTTTATTTGTCTGTGAGCTTGCTTGGCTGAATAATCCAGTGTTATATCTTAGATGTACAGAACAAAATATGCCATTCAACAGGAAAAGCATGCTAAACAAATCATCAGAAAAATATGTTTTCGACTAATAATAATATTATTATATGAATAATATATTATTATATGAATATGATAATTTTATATATCATTGCAAAGGGAATCTCAGCTTTGTAATGACACTTATGTTGAGCTTCTAGTCCACTCAGAGGCTGAGATATTCAATGAAACAATGAGGACGGTGCTTAAACTGAAAATTAGACTGAATGTCTATGGACAAACACATCTGTGAGTGCTAAAATGTGTTAGAGTGCCACCTACATTTCAGATCTGTATATTGTTCTGGAATGTGATAGAGAAACATTTCTAGTGCTTGCTGCTATCTAGTGGAATGAATTGTGACTTTTTAAAGTGAGGTAGAGTGAACAGAACCAGAATTTAATGTTTAAAATGTTTTATATATATTATTTTTTTTTTTCCAAAAAACTTTGGTTGATCATAAGATTATAAATTATAAAAATTATTTATTAATAATTGGAGTCTTTTTTTTATTTGGGAGGTTTGGTGAAAAATGTGTCCAATTTTTTTGCAATTAGTCCACAGTATGTGTGAATGGTGAACTTTTAAATTTGAGTGTGAAAAATTGCAGATACCAGCCCAAAAACGCACCAGAGAATAAGGGGTTAATAAATGAGAAGAAACTATTGTGTTTGGTAAACATCACTCAGGTGCCTCCTTAATTTAAGTCAATGGGATTTTTTTTCACCTGTTTTATCATCTACCAAATCTTTCTACACAATGCTTGATGTACTATGATGATATGCTTTGATCAAATATAAAAGAAACATATTCACTTTCGACTTAGTTTTACCATAAGATAGACATTGCAAAATATATGATTGGATTTTATTGTTTAATTCACAGATCAAGAGACTATGCTGCACATTTTCATCCAACTATTCCGCCTCTCATTTGTTTGTGTAGCTGAATAGCATAACAATGCATTAGCAGAAAATCAGAAACCTGCCCTAGTTTTGCTGATGAGTTGATCATCAAACACAGACATATATACAGAGAGAGAGAGAGACCAGTTACCTTTGAAGAAGGTTTACTTCCCTAAGAAGCAGATCAGATTGGAAACGTCTCTGTTATGAGTCTCAAAACAAACTGTCTCATTGTTCTAAAGAAGAGCTGAAATCTGTCTCAGTTTTATGTGAGAAACATACTTTAGGCCTATACTGTATGTGTGTGATTCTTTAGTCAGGCATGTTTGTAAAATTATTTTTGCTTTTTAATTACAGATGCATCGATACCAATTCTTAAAGACTGATACAAGTACCAAGTATCTATATAGTGTCTAGTATGAGTTTTGTGCGTGTAAGAGGAACTGATTCCATGATCATGCTTAAATATAGCAAACAGAATTAAGCTTACACAAAAAATGCCAACATATCGAAGTAATCCATTCTGCTGGAATGACTAATGTATAAGTGCCTTCTCTCTGAATGTAAATTAGCCTATGGGATACTTACATTTAGGCTATGCTTTATATTACTTTTTCATTGTTAAAATACTTCTATCCCAGCTTAATTACTATAAGTAAGCCATTCCTAGATTACATTTCTCTAAAACTGTAAACACTGTGTATCTGTGGCGCTATGAAAATTCCTGTGTTTGTTTTGAGCGACCCGCTTAGACCCGCCCCAACAACGTTACTCAACCAGTGCCGGTCCTACCCCATTTGGCACCCAAGGCGAGACCCTCGAGTAACCCCCCTCCCCCCAATAAAATTATTAGAGAGCTATGTATTTTTACACAAAAAAGTACAAATTAACACATAATACATCCTAATGTGTGTAAACCCAAACTAGCAAAACATTATAACAATGTTGGGAAGAATTATGCAAGTGCATGTTATGGCTTCTAAAGTAGGCATCATAAATGGGTATCACTGTATATAGGAATAATTTTAATGTAAAGTGAGGTGGTCTAAGGTAGTAATAATTTTTAAAAAAGGCACACCCTAAAGATCTATTCACGTTGTACAGTATATTTCTCAGCAGGCACATTTATAGGCTTTCATCATTACTGGGGAGTCTGGGGCCCATCAAGTAAACAATCTATTGTACTATGATGTTGTAGGGGGGTTTAAAATTATTTATTTTATTTATTCATTTTGCAAAAAAAGCACCAAAGCATTCATTTCTGGTGATTTTAGGAGCATCATTTTATTTAGTAGCCTATATATATAGTAGGCTATATACAGTATATTGTGTAGCATTAATTTCACATTATACAGCACAAGATGGTTTATCAAAGTTACCTTACTCAAAAGCCTGCTGTGGCAGAATCATGGTACAGTATGTTAAAACCTTGGTATTTTTATAATACAATAGGCCTATATCATGGTATTTATATGGAAGGCTACTCCAAAGAACATGTCCAAAAAACATGGTATTGGTTTGGTTTTGGTACTTAAAATTTTTTTTAAATAATTTTTTTACAGATTGAATACAACATACTGGCTCGATAGATCGGCGCCCCCGAAGCGATGCCGCCCTAGGCGCTCGCCTATGTCGCCTAATGGGTGACTGGCCTTGTAACCAATTGCGTGAGTTGGGAGTGGGACTATCTCTTTGTTTGATCAAAGGCAGAAGAGGGGCATATTCAGAAATCTGTTTTGAAAGTAAAGTTTATTTTTGCAATTCCGTTCAGTGGTGCTAGTGTCGCAGAAATTACATCAGCTTTAAATTAAACGAAAGTAATTTCATAGTCTAATTTGACATGAATAATGCATATAGACCCTGATATGACAAATCAATGATGTTAACAAACCCTCGGTGGCAGTCTTCATTTTTTCTTTTTCAATTTAAAAGAACACACAAATCACAAAAATTTGTCTCTGTAAACTTTTTAAAATACTTTCTCCTATCCCAGCTTACTATACAGAGACAACGTTAAGTACAACCCCAATTCCAAAAAGTTGGGACAGTATGAAAGATCCCTCAGATGTCACGGTCTTAAAAAACATCATTCATCTGTAATGGATATCATGAACATGGGCTTGGGATTACTTTAGTAAGCCTTTGTTAGTCAACACCACTCGCCGCTGCATCCACAGATGCAAGTTAAAACTTTACTGTGCAAAGCAGAAGACATCAACACTGTCCAGAAGCGCTGCCGACTTCTCTGGGCTCGTTCAAACAGTAGAACAGTGGAACCATGTTTTTTGGTCCGATGAGTCCACATTTCAAATAGTTTTTGAAAAACAAAGCCATCGTGTTATCTGGGCTAAAGAGGAAAAAGACCATCCAAGCTGTTATTAGCATCAGGTCCAAAAGTCAGTGTCTGTATGGGCCTGGGGTGTGTCAGTGCCCATGGCATGGGTAACTCGCACATCTGTGAGAACACCATGAATGCAGACAGATATGTACAAATTTTTGGAGCAGCATATACTGCCATCCAGCACCGTCTTTTCCACTTCAAACCACATACTGGCCGAATAAGCAGAGAGTGCGGGTGCTAGATTGGCCTGCCTGCAGTCCTGACCTGTCTCCAATTGAGAATGTGTGGTGCATAATGAAGTGCACAATATGGCAACGAAGACCCTGTACAGTTGTGCAGCTAAAGACCTGCATAATGGATGAATGGGGGAAAATTCCACTTTTTAAACTTAACAAACTTGTGTCTTCAGTGCCCAGATGCTTAATAAGTATTATTAGAAGAAATGGTTATGTTTCACAGTGGTAAACACTTGACTGTCCCAACTTTTTTGGAGTGTGTTGCAATCATCTGATTTGAAATTACGATACATAAAAAAAATTCACAGGGTAAACCATCATATAATGTGTAGTTGTAGTGCTTTCAATATAGCAAAGGGTGAATATAATTTACAAATCAATACTTTTTGTTTTTATTAACATTTTTCATACTGTCCCAACTTTTTCAGAATTGGGGTTGTAAGTGATTAGTAAGTGATTTCCTCAAAAAATATGTCTATGTGGCACTATAAAAATATTGCTCTGTTTAAGTGTATTGACTGCCAGACACAGTAACATTGGCTCAACCAATGACATGAGTTTGGGGTGAGGGTAATCCTTTTGTTTGATCAACGTCAGACGGGAAGTATTCTGGAAAGCTGTTTGAAAACCATGTCTGTAGTAGTATCGCTCCATTTCTGATTTCTGATCATTTTAAAGTGAGCTCTTTTTGTGTCTGTATTTATGGATACACACAGATATACTTGATGCTGGATGTGTGCCATCCTTTTCCCTCCTTATTCATTCCCAGCGTTTTTAGTTCAGCTTTCTGTATGCGTATCTGTCTCAGTGTCTGTTTAAACATTTCCATGATGGCAGCACTTAGAATTCAAGTCAAATCTATTCAAACTGAAGAGGCATGTAAAGGTCAGCCTATCAGACAGAGCAATTTTGAGACAGAGCAAAGAAAGAAACCGGGAGGGAGAGATGAAAGCTAATGGGACAAAAAAGTCTCTCCTGAAGTATTAGTGCTTTGTTCCTTCTACTTTCATAAATGTGATTTCTTTGTAAATCTGAAGAATTGAAGAATTTAGTTTATAGTTGTTCCTATATATATATATATATATATATGTATATGTAGGAAATATGGTAGTATAAATGTACACGGAATGGGTTAAAGTGCTAATTCCATTATAAATTTCCTTACATAATAATGTACAATAAGGACAGTTTAATTTAATTCCTAGCTCACACAAATTAAACTGTCCTTATTCTACATTATTAAATAAGGAAATTTATAATGGAATTAGTCGCATTCGACAACCATTATAAATTAGATAAATGACAAATAACTAGATTATTTGTCATAATAAAATTCTCCACCATTAAAATCGTTATACAACATCTCGTTGTATCCGCTCACAATCTCTATTGTAAGGAACTGGCTTTAATAAGGGAATTATGGTTAATTCAATAATTGGAGTAATATTATTCTCATGGCTTATTGAAAATAATATCACACATATTTAGGTATAGATTTGAAGCTAAATCTTTTAAATACAGGGATGAGATTATTTATCAAAATATACCACCGTCAAATTATCTTTGAATACAGACAAACTTTATTGCTATTCTAAACATAAAACTAATCTAACACATACAACATGAAACAGGTTGGTGAGTAGTGACAGAATGTAAAATAAGTGATCAATACAGAGAAAATGAACATTATAGAGTCTGTTGACAATGCCTTAAGAACCATTTATCTTTATTTGAGTCTAAATCGATTTGCAATCAGATTACCCAAAGTATAAAAGAAGTGGCTTTTCAGAGTCACATGGGTGACTGATCTGTCCTTTTCAAAGTTGATTTACAATCCTTTGTGTGAAGGATCCTTTCAACTCCTGCTCAAAAATAGTGCAAGTTTACACATGAACATTTATATCTTGAAAACAGTGCAAGAGACATGACATCCGTTGTCATCCACATTCTCTACGTAAACAAGCAAGCATTTACATACTAAATGTGACCTGCTTTCATGAATATTACATGTGTAAGTAACAAAACATGAAAATCCCTGATTACAAATCACACTGGTTAATTAATTGGTTTTACAACATGGATAATACATTACACATTATGAGAAACCTGAATAGTTACCATTCTTAGTGCAATGAGATGAATAAGTACAAGATTATAATCATTGATTTGTCAGTTATAAGTGATTACAAATCACTACACATATTTTAAAAGGTACATCGGCTATAATCATTAATTTGTCAGTTATTAAAGTAATCACAGGTCAAAGTAATTTTCAGAATGATCTAGCAAGGCTAGGTATTGTGTATATTGTGGGTTTAAATGCATTCTGTACATTTTAGAGGGTTAACTGAGTGAAGTACATTCGTGGATTCCTTTTTAGCTGCTGTTTGCAGAATAATGAGGATCTCATGAGGATCTCATGACTAATTATCATCCAGAATAAAGAGTCATAGAATTGGCGTTGTTTTGTTCATTGTAATTCAGGAGGATCTCACAAGGAAATCTTTCAAAGAAAACCTGCTTTTGCTCATTGTTGAAGTTCAGAAGGTCATGCTGAGGGGCCTTGGGACTGTCTTCGAGTCTCCTTTTCCTGATATGGCCACAGATTTATGCATTAAGGTCACAAGGTGTTACTTGGCCATTTGGTCTAACAGAGGGTTTAAGTTTGTGAAACAAAGAAGGGTTGTCTTTACAAACCCTAGTTTGAGATTAAGCAGGCATGGGAGAGATGGTCTTCTTCAGCAATTTAGGCACCACGGATTCGTTTTTATGACTCTCTAATGGCTCGGTGGGGGATCTCTCTGATCTGTGGAATGTGGTGTTGTGTTCATTTGATGGCTTTGTTTGTGGATAATCCTACATATATATACTGTATATATATATGCGGTTCTCAACGGGGGTGGTAATGCCTCCCAGTGGGCGTTCAAAGGATACCAGGGGGTGCTGAGAGCAAATTAGTAGAGAGGGGGGTGTTAGGTTACAAATGGGGGGCGTTTATTAAATTTATTGTCAAGTTTTTGTTCTGTTTACATTAAAATGTTTGTCTAGACTCCATTATACGGGTTGGTATGAATTTGTACCACGGCTCACCTGATTCCAGTGGCGGACTGGCCATTGGGAGAACCGGGACTTTTCTGGCCACGAAATGGGGCCGCATGGGCCGCCGCGTTATGCAGAACGCGCCACAAAATGGAACCGCGATATGCGGAAGGGGGCAGTGATATGCAGAAAAGAACAGCAACTGACATTGCCAGTTTTTATGTAAAATCCCGGGCCAAATTTTCTTCCCAGTCCGTCTCTGCCTGATTCTGAAGTCTAGCGACGCATCTGAAGTATCTGGTTTAGCAGCGTAAACTAGATATGTGAAGTCACAACCTCTGCGAAAGCACCTGTTTGTAGGTGGATACGACTCATTGAACAGAGCAGCGCGAGTGCAAAGCAGTTGCGCTTTTACTCACAGACCAGTCTTGAGCTCTTAAACGCGTACCTCTGATCACTGCAGCACTGCGAAAACCAGTAAGAAGCATGGCGCGAGACGCGGAAACCATTTGAATTTGGCACTAGTCTTGCGTAGCCAGACATTTGACTAGTACACAGACTGTGGTTGTGCCGTCTGAGGCTGAGACTAATTCGGATCAGAATTCTACATCACCACCCTTGAATTTACTATAGTAACACTAACTGTACTTTTAGGCAGAAATAGATTCATAATACATATTATCATATCACTACTTCAGCTCTATTTAGCTGTGTGTGCCTCATGCTGCCCTCTGCAAGATGCCGCCCTGGGCAACGGCACATGTCGCCCATGCCTAAATCCACTACTGTATCTATTTTGTATTTATTGTTTTTACATGTGTTTAGAGTAGGCCTGCTGTTTGTAATTACAAAAATGCCATAATTTGTTTTATAGAAATCATGTTACATCTAATCACGGTAATTAAGAAGATCCATGCTTCCATGCACTGACTATGGTCTTGTGACAAATACCACTGTTAAAACTATACAAATAAATAAATGAATACATTTAAATTTTCATAAGGGCAAATGCAAAATAAACCTTTTGTTTTATAGATGAAATAGAAATGCATAAATCCTAAAAAAAGTAGGCTAAAATATTTTTGTTTGAGTGTAAGAAAATATAACTGGTTTAGTTTGCCTTCAGAGATTCCAAGAGATAACTCGTTTGAATCAATAAGAACCTAATGAAAGGAGTTCCAACTCAGTCACAATGTTACAAAAATGTATTCAAATAAATTAGGTTAACTTTTTACTTTTTATAGATGTTATAGATAACTTTACTGTTGTTGATACCAGTAAATTTACATCTACATCCAACTCAAAATAAATGCTGTAGCATTTCAGTGGGACAGAATATGCAATATTATTGGTCTTTTCACTTATTTTTGAAATATAATAACAATACCACTTTTATTATTAATTTATGTCTTTGCATTTTCCTTTTATAGGCCCCAGATATAGCCCTCTGTCTGCTTGAATTTAAGAAACGCAAGGTTTGGTCTTACATTCATGATGCGTAAGCCTGCTGAATTTATTAACAAAACTTTAAAATTATGTAATGCATTGAAGTTGCATCGAGCAAATTAAGTAAATAACACATATTTTGTCATTATTTACCCTCAAGTTGAATATATATATAAAACTCAGCAAAAAAGGAAACATCCCTTTTTCAGGACACTGTATTTTAAAGATAATTTTGTAAAAATCCAAATAACTTTACAGATCTTTATTGTAAAGGTTTTAATCAATGTTTTCCATGCTTGTTCGATGAACCATAAACAATTAATGAACATGCACCTGTGGAACGGTCGTTAAGACACTAACAGCTTATAGACAATATGCAATTAAGGTCACAGTTATAAAAACTTAGGACACTAAAGAGACCTTTCTATTGACTCTGAAAAACACCAAAAGAAAGATGCCCAGGGTCCATGCTGATCTACGTGAACATGCCTTAGGCAAGCTGCATGGAGGCATGAGGACTGCAGATGTGGCAAGGGCAATAAATTGCAATATCCGTACTGTGAGACGCCTAAGACAGCACTACAGGAAGACAGGAAGGACAGCTGATCATCCTCGCAGTGGCAGACCACATGTAACAACACCTGCACAGGATCGGTACATGTGAATGTTACACATGCGGGACAGGTACAGGATGGCAACAACAACTGCCCGAGTTACACCAGGAACGCACAATCCCTCCATCAGTGCTCAGACTGTCCGCAATAGGCTGAGAGAGGCTGGACTGAGGGCTTGTAGGCCTGTTGTTAGGCAGGTCCTTACCAGACATCACCGGCAACAATGTCACCTATGGGCACAAACCCATCTTCGCTGGACCAGGCAGGACTGGCAAAAAGTGCTTTTCACTGACGAGTCGTGGTTTTGTCTCACCAGGGGTGATGGTCAGACTCATGTTTATCATTGAAGGAATGAGCATTACACCGAGGTCCGTACTCTGGAGCGGGATCGATTTGGTGGTGGAGGGTCCGTCATGGTCTAAGGCGGTGTGTCACAGCATCATCGAACTGAGCTTGTTGTCATTGCAGGCAATCTCAACACTGTGAGACATCCTCCTCCCTCATGTGGTACCCTTCCTGCAGGCTCATCATGACCCTCCAGCATGACAATGCCACCAGCCATACTGCTCGTTCTGTGCGTGATTTCCTGCAAGACAGAAATGTCAGTGTTCTGCCATAGCCAGTGAAGAGCCCGGATCTCAATCCCATTGAGCATGTCTGGGACCTGTTGGATCGGAGGGTGAGGACTAGGGCCATTCCCCCCAGAAATGTAGATGTATTTTAAGGCCTACCTTCAAACTCAGTGCCTCTTTGCTTGACATCATGGGAAAATCTAAAGAAATCAGCCAAGACCTCAGAAAAACAAATTGTGGACCTCCACAAGTCTGGTTCATCCTTGGGAGCAATTTCCAAATGCCTGAAGGTACCACGTTCATCTGTACAAACAATACAATGCAAGTATAAACACCATGGGACCACACGGCCATCATACCACTCAGGAAGGAGACGCATTCTGTCTCCTAGAGATGAACGTAGTTTAGTGCGAGAAGTGCAACTCAATCCCAGAACAACAGCAAAGGACCTTGTGAAGATGCTGGAGAAAACAGGTAGACAAGTATCTATATCCACAGTAAAATGAGTCCTATATCAACATAACCTGAAAGGGTGCTCAGCAAGGAAGAATCCAATGCTCCAAAACCACCATAAAAAAGCCAGACTACAGTTTGCAAGTGCACATGGGGACAAGGATCTTACTTTTTGGAGAAATTTCCTCTGGTCTGATGAAACAAAAATTGAACTGTTTGGCCATAATGCCCATCGTTATGTTTGGAGGAAAAAGGGTGAGGCTTGCAAGCCAAAGAACACTATCCCAACCCTGAAGCACGGGGGTGGCAGCATCATGTTGTGGGGGTGCTTTGCTGCAGGAGGGACTGATGCACTTCACAAAATAGATGGCATCATGAGGAAGGAAAATTATGTGAATATATTGAAGCAACATCTCAAGACATCACCCATGAAGTTAAAGTTCGGTCACAAATGGGTCTTCCAAATGGACAATGACACCAACAATACCTCCAAAGTTGGCTTAATGACAACAAAGTCAAGATATTTAAGGGGCCATCACAAAGCCCTGACCTCAATCTGAAACTGAAAAAGCGTGTGTGAGCAAGGAGGCCTACAAACCTGACTCCGTTACACCAGTTCTGTCTGGAGGAATGGGCCAAACTTCCAGCAACTTATTATGAGAAGCTTGTGGAAGGCTACCCAAAATGTTTGACCCATGTTAAACAATATAAAGACAATGCTACCAAATACTAACAAATTGTAACAAAAAACTTCTGATGATGTGATGAATGTGATGAAAGAAATAAAAGCTGAAATAAATCATTCTCTCTACTATTATTCTGATATTTCACATGGTTAAAATAAAGTAGTGATCCTAACTGACCTAAGACAGGGAATGTTTTCTATGATTAAATGTCAGGAATTGTGGAAAAACTGAGTTTAAATATATTTGGCTAATGTATATGTAAACTTCTGACTTCAACTGTATATACATATATATACACACAGTATATACATGTATAACATACTAGTAACATTTAGTCTTTGCATTTTTAATGTAGTTTTTTTATATTTTTGCCTGTTTATTGATAGACACTCAGTGTGTTTCCATCCATACATAGTTATAATCGAAGTACAGCAGGTTTTTGCGTAGTTGAACTACAGTCTTCACCTGTCTGTCCAAGTATACATGACACACGGCATAATCAAACTGAAATGAAAAACGTACGTTCCAAGCATTTTCTATGAAGCCTCAAGTATGCGCACAATGCAGAGGCCAGTGTTTGTCCAATTAAAGTGAATACATGCTGGATAAAGTGGAACTACAATCGCATAATCTAGTTCTGTTAGTCTGACTTCGCAAAAATCGGAATGGTAAGATTTTAAAAAGATAAATCATTGTTTTAGGCTGTAATCTAACTTTTAAAGTGCATGCAAATGTACTGATTGAGAGTGCAGACAGGAAAAGATGGTAAGAAGAGTAAATTCAACTGATGTGAGGTCACAGACGTGCATATACAGTTTAAACTATTTTAAAACAACTTCGAATGTGCCTCATCCAAACAGATTTTAAAGTCAGAACCATCAGTCTTACAAAGACACATTAAACACCTTTTTCAGTGGGGGTTATTCTTTGCTTTGGAAATAAATACAAATGATTTCCTTGCAGAGGAATGTGTCGAGTTGTCTTAAGAGAAGGTGGTTTCGCATCAGTGACGGTTTCTCCAAGGAGGCAAGGGGGGCAGTGCCTCTTCAAATTCAGGTCAGAAAACTAAACGACATAAATAAAACAAATAAAATATTACGACATATGACCTCAAATAATGTATATAGAGGTCACATTTCTTAAGTAACTCTGTCAAACAGCAAAACCAGCAGATAAAATTTCAGAGGGAGGAAGTGTCTCTCACATGAGGGGAGACAATGCCTCCAATTAGCACTGATTCATTCAATATGCTGTCAATCAATCAATGTGATAGTGCCCGCCTCTCATGCTCTCGAACGTGCAGCGAGTCTCCACTGATCACTATGCATGTAATGAGCTGATATAACTGGAGAGACTATTTACAAGGTAAACAACTAACCGACACAGACAACACCACTTTTGGTCAAGCCAAATCAAAATAAGCTTGAAATGACTTGAAATGGCAGTGAGATGCTTTTTAGTGAGCTCTTGCACTTAAAGGTACAGCTCTGTGCCGTCATGACACTTGCAATGTTAACTAAGAAGTAGATAACTAATGATCCAAAAATTATATATATATAAAATAAAAAAATAGTGAACAGATAAAATGCACATAAAATATGTTTGTTGCTGTATTATTGTAGGCATTATTTTTGAAGCAATGTAAAATAGTTAGAATTATTAACATGATAAGTCTTTGATTTGATTCAACAAATAGTCTGTTAATATAAACATACAAAAATATAGGTATTGTACACTTATTTATAACAGTGAAAGATAAAATGTTCTTCATGTGCCTTCCCGTAAGAAATCTGATGGCAATGAAAATACAGTGTATATAAAAGTATACAGTTCATATATTTAGGCATATATGTAGGCTACATACTGTAGCTTATTCCCATTTCACTATGATTTAGAAAAATATACAGTATGTTACATATATTTTAAAAAAATGTACACTGGTGGCCAAAAGTTTGGAATAATGTACAGATTTTGCTCTTATGGAAAGGAATTGGTGATTTTATTCACCAAAGTGGCATTCAACTGATCACAATGTATAGTCAGGACATCAATAATTTGAAAAATTACTATTACAATTTGAAAACAGAACTTCTTAAACTACTTCATAGAGTTCTCATCAAAAAATCCTCCACGTGCAGCAATGACAGCTTTGCAAATCCTTGGCATTCTAGCTGTCATTTTGTCCAGATACTCAGGTGACATTTCACCCCACGCTTCCTGTAGCACTTGCCATAGATGTGGCTGTCTTGTCAGGCACTTCTCACGCACTGTAGTCTAGCTGATCCCACAAAAGCTCAACGGGGTTAAGATTCATAATACTCTTTTCCAATTATCTGTTGTCCAATGTCTGTGTTTCTTTGCCCACTCTAAACTTTTTGTTTCAAAAATGGCTTTTTCTTTGCAATTCTTCCCATAAGGCCTGCACCCCTGAGTCTTCTCTTTACTGTTGTACATGAAACTGGTGTTGAGCGGGTAGAATTCAATGAAGCTGTCAGCTGAGGACATGTGAGGCATCTATTTCTCAAATAGAGACTCTGATGTACTTATCCTCTTGTTTAGTTGTACATCTGGGCCTTCCACATCTCTTTCTGTCCTTGTTAGAGTCAGTTGTCCTTTGTCTTTGAAGACTGTAGTGTGCACCTTTGTATGAAATCTTACGTTTTTTGGCAATTTCAAGCATTGTATAGCCTTCATTCCTCAAAACAACGATTGACTGAAGAGTTTCTAGAGAAAGCTGTTTCTTTTTTGTCATTTTTGACCTAATATTGATCTTAAGACATGTCAGTCTATTGCATACTGTGACAACACAAAAACAAACAAAAAGACAATATTAAGCTTCATTTAACAAACCAAATAGCTTTCAACTGTGTTTGATATAATGGCAAGTGATTTTCTAGTACCAAATTAGCAATTTAGCATGATTACTCAAGGATAAGGTGTTGGAGTGATGGCTGCTGGAAATGGGGCCTGTCTAGATTTGATCAAAAAATAACTTTTTCAAATAGTGATGGTGCTGTTTTTTACATCAGTAATGTCCTGACTATACTTTGTGATCAGTTGGATGCCACTTTGGTGAATTAAAGTACCAATTTCCTTCTGAAACAGTGAAATCTGTACATTATTCCAAACTTTTGGCCACCATTGTATGTGACTTTTATATTGAATGTTTTTATATAGGCCTACTTTATTATATCAAATGTTGTGGTATTTAAGATTTCAGATTTGTTTAGCCTGATGTGTTTAACAATCTTTGTTTATCCACCAAGGAGGCCACCGCCTCTCGCGCCGTAGACCCTGGAGGGGAGCGTGTTCGGCCGACGGACCCAGCTCATGCCTGGGCCATTCCATAGACACTACCCCGCCCTTCACGGAGCCCCGTCTCACCGCGACAATGCCAGATTCCCCCTTTGTTACGAACACTATTTCCCCTGGACACTTTATTTTCTCCCTTAATGGAATTTTTATGTTTAATATTATTTCCAATAAATGCCTCTCCGAGGCTTGACGCTAAACCCACTCTGTCTGTCTCTTGCTCACCCCTCCACATATGTGTCGAAAGGAACTGAAATATGAATTTACCCTTCATTAAAAAAAGATAAATGACATCCTCCACACGCCATTTTTTTTTAGCATATACCATTCATATGCTCTCTAAGCAATGTCCTGTGAAAGTATACAAGTTGAGCACAGACATATAGCTTCTATATCACTACTGCCTCAGTTAATCACTGGGCATATCGCCAGAGCTCATTAGACTTTTATGTTTAAATTCAACTTTGCAAAGGCATCAATGTCTCCCCTTTAAAACTACAAGACACCTTTATGGTCAAAAGGAGAAGACAATCTCAGTAAAGCTGAAAGTGGGTGGTTGGTCTCTGATTGATATCTTTTGGAGCTGGCTTCATATTTACCATGTCTGGGCTGAAGTCCAAAGGTGCTGCTCAAGCTAGTACAGCACTGAAGGGGCTGCCAAGTGCCATAAAGTTATAATTAAAATGCCCTGAGGCTCTTTTCTTTAACACATCCTTGTGCCTGTTATAAAGCAATTGCAATGACAATGGCATCCCTGCACCAACCAAAAATAACCATCTAACCCTCTAAAGATTTTTCTGTCTATAAATCTGTCTATATTTGGCCATCCCAATGAAATGCCCAATAGTAAATTCATTTCCATAAAAAAAAAAAAAAAAAAAAAAATCTGTTGTCATTCACTCACCCTGATGTTGTTCCAAACCTGAATGACCAGCTTTCTTCAATGAAACACAAAAGAAGATGTTAGGCAGAATGACTCTCAGTCACCATTTACTTTAACTGTATGGGAAAAAAATAAATAAAAATAAGTAAATGATATTGAGAAAATTATGATAGCTATTTTATTTTTGGGTGAACTATCCCTTTAATATGTGATAAAACAGCTAGAGCAAATTCATTATCAATACCTGAATAAAAGTTATCATTAGATTTAATTAGATTCTATTAAAAAACAAAATAAAAGATATTGCAAGGGTACATAAATACAAATAACACAAATAAAGAGAATTTAAATCTGAAAGGTTAAAATGTCTTTTAAAGATCTGTCCACTGTAGTGGACACCATGCATCAGAGGGTTTAAAGGTAGAGTAGTCCCTGTGGTTACATTAAGACCTAGCACAGGAGGTTTCAAGATGTAGCTAGAAGATGGATGGAGGTACTGATGGATGAATGAATGGATGGAAATATCCCTTTATTCCACCATGACTATGACAGAGTGATGAAGTCCTGACCCTCAAGGAAGCAGTTAACATCCATGTCTCAGGTCGCCATGGTGTCACAGCGGGAGTGAGTAGCCATGGCAACACAGCGGAAACATGCCTTCAGGTTATGCTTCGCATTAGCAGGCACCATTAATTACAGGGCCAGTGAGAGTCATTACAAATATGTAAATACAGTAACCATCACTCTTTGCTGAATATTAATGATTGTGTAGAAGACAGAGAGGAAGGTAGTAAGACGGACAGCTTGGGATGGACAGAACAAGTTGTGTAAAGATGTAGAGTTAAAGGGATAGTTCACCAAAATGAAATTTAGGTCATCATTTACTCAACCTCATGTTGTTCCAAACCCATATGAATTTCTTTCTTTTACAGAACACAAAAGGACATGTTAGACAGAATGTAAGCCTCAGTTACTATTCACTTTCACTGCATCTTTTTTTTGCCATATTTTGTAAGTGAAGGTGACTGAGGCTGTCAGTCCCTAACATTCTGCCTAACATCTCCTTTGTGTTCCAAGGAAGAAAGTCATATGGGTTTGGAACAACTTGAGGGTTTGTAAATGATAATACAATTTTCATTTTTGGGTGAACTACTGTAAGAGTTACAGCTACAGGGGTCCCTTCACCTCCTCCATTTTTACACACACCTCCTCTGATAATCAATATATAATGATTAATAGTGGGGGTTGCTTTGACCCGCCTCTAATTAATCTCTGACAGACAATGAGTGTAATGAGGGTCTGGATATAGCATCCACCGCGTGTTTTACCAGACAGTCCCTCTCTCCCCACGGCTACCTTAACCAACTGCCCCACTTTCTAAGAGGAGAGACAAACCCTGTGTCTGTGCTGAAATAGGTGTAGTTGCACATGCAGAGACAAAAGAGAGAGAGAATGACATCACATTGATATAAACAGCAATAGAAAGAAAAATAAGCCATGAAAGAGAGACTGACCTAATTTCAAAGTGTAAAGTATTTCCCTTGTATACAATATAAGGCAACAGAACTATAGTGAATCAGAATGATGTCTCTTGTAGTTTGTTTTTGCTTTTTTGTGATCAGTTATGTTGATCTGAGATGCTATTCTGCTCACTACAATTGTACAGAGCGGTTATCTGAGTTACCGTAGCCTTTCTGTCAGCTCAAAGCAGTCTGGCCATTCTCCGTTGACCTCTCTCATCAACAAAGCATCTTCGTCCACAGAACTGCTGCTCACTGGATGTTTTTTGTTTTTGGCACCATTCTGAGTAAATTCTAGGGACTGAAAATCCCAGGAGATCAGCAGTTACAGAAATACTCAAACCAGCCCATCTGGCACCAACAATCATGCCACGGTCGAAATCACAGAGATCACATTTGTTCCACATTCTGATGGTTGATGTGAATGTCAGCTGAAGCTCCTGACCCATACCTGCATGATTTTATGCACTGCACTGCTGCCACATGATTGGCTGATTAGATAATCGCATGGATGATTGTTGGTGCCAGACAGGCTGGTTTGAATATTTCTGTAACTGCTGATCTCCTGGGATTTTCACTCACAACAGTCTCTACAGTTTACTCAGAATGGTGCCAAAAACAAAAAACATCCAGTGAGCAGAAGTTCTTTAGACGGAAATGCCTTTTTGATGAGAGAGGTCAACAGAGAATGGCCAGACTGGTTCGAACTGACAAAGTCTACGGTAACTCAGATAACCGCTCTGTACAATTGTGATGAGAAGAATATCATCTCAGAATGCTATTCTGAGATGCGGGTTGACGCTGTTTTGGCAGCATAAGGGGGACCTACACAATTTTAGGCAGGTGGTTTTAATGTTGTGGCTGATCAGTGTATATATAATATACATACACTCCGGGTCAAAAGTTTTGAAACACTTACTCATTCTTTATTATATATTTTTTTCACATTTTAGAATAATAGTAAAGTCATCAAAACTATGGAATAACATAAATGGAACTATGGCAATTATGTTGTGACTAAACAAAATCCAAAATAAATCAAAACTGTGTTATATTTTAGCATCTTCAAAGTAGTTACCCTTTGCTTAGAATTTGCTGATATGTACTCTTGACATTTTCTCAACCAGCTTCTTGAGGTATCACCCTGGGATGCTTTTTAAACAGTATTGAAGGAGTTCCCATCTATGTTGGGCACTTATTGGCTGCTTTTCTTTATTATTTGGTCCAAGTCATCAATTTCAAAAAAACAATTTTTTATTTTTTATTTTATTTTAGTTTTAGAATGAAATAAATTAATATGGTGGCACAATTATATTTTTGTCTACGAAACTAAATTCAAATATTTAAGCACACGCCTTCAGATCAAAAGATTTTTAAGATCATGAGAAACATTTCAGTCAAGTGTTTCAAAACTTTTGACCGGTAGTGTATGTGTATAACATATAAAATCAATTTAATATATGCACTCCCATATGCATTGTATGTGTGTGTGTGTGTGTGTGTGTGTGTATATATATATATATATATATATATATATATATATATATATATATATATATATATATATATATATAAAAAATCTTAGTCTTGCTTTACTGTGACTAGATGGCCCAAACACAAAGACTACAAGAGTGCAAACTGAATGAAATCCCAGATGCAGTTCATTGTGCTACTCCAATCCCAATCAATAAAAACAGAAATAAAAAAAAGATTTGGTACATAACGCGGGACTTTTAATTATAAACAAGCCCGAAATACACATAGGACTACTATTTTGAAATGTCTGCGCTCAGTTGTGAACTCATTGACAGCTGATTCGCAGAGAAAGTGACTCGAATTCAAACTGCTAACCTGAGCTCCTGAGTTCAAATTAACTCTTGATGGGTGATTCATTATAAAGACCCAGTTCAAAAGAGTCATTTGTTCACAAATCGGACATCATGGCTCGCGCTGCGTTTGTTGTTGCGTGCAGCCAGCAAGCTCAAATCATCAACAGAAAAGCAGCATGAAACGTGGTGCCATTTCTCCACCAACCATCTCATTTCCAACCCCCCACCCCAAAACCACTGTATAGGTGTGTGTGTGGGGCTGGTTTGGGTGGTTTACGAGGACATTTATTTAGGTTACAAACTGGTAATTACAAGAGTATTATGCTATAAATGTGGTTTATGAGGACATTTCTTGTGTCCCCATAATTCATATAGCTTAAAAAACATACTAAACGATGTTTTATTTAAAAAATTTTGCGACGGTTAGGGTTAGGGGTAGGGTTAGGGGATAGAATCTATAGTTCGTACAGTATAAAAGTCAATATGTCTATAGAGAGTCCTCATAAGGATAGCCGCACCAACAAGTGTGTGTATGTGTGTGTGTGTACTTCAGTTCGTGGACAAAATTTGGGGACCTCACTTTGGGTTTTTGGGGACTTCCTCAATTGGAAAATCTATTTGTAATAAAGCTTAATGTTTTTTTTTAATTCATGCAAAAAAATGTGGTTAATGGGTTAGGGTCAGTCTATAGTATTTATAATTATCTTTGTATAAACACATTGGAAGTCTATGGTATGTCCCCATTTAGATAGCTAAGTAAATGTGAGTTGTTATTCATGGTTTGTGTGCATCCATGAGTCTCATGAGATTTGTAACCCTTTGTGTGTATGCACCCATGTGAAATGTCTGTTTGTTGTTAAACATGAATGTGTGTATGTAAGCCTGAGTAAGTGTGTGTGTATGTCTCAGTGCTTTCAATGAATCCGGCCCTTGGGAAAGCTGGCTGTATCAGCCGTAGCAGTTGTGATCTCATCTCAGTGTGTGACTGGGTGAGTACCCTTGCAGTCACTCACAGTCAAGTCAATATCACAGATAAATATTGCAAAGGCCTTTTCTCTGGGCCCCATGAATAACGAATGTGGCCATTTTGGCTCTAAACTTGCTTGTTGTCTGTCTGTCTGTCTTTTTGTCTCTCTCTCTCCCTGTCTTTCTCCATCTGTGGAGGAGTGTTCTCATAAACTTCTCATTATAAAGTGACCTGTTCGAGAGGGATCAGAGTGAATCATAACTCTTCTGTGAGAGTACGTGTGATTTATTGCTAGATCTAAGCAGAGATTGACCTGGGATGGGCTCTGTGCAGATCCTCTGCAAGGCTACAGACAAGCAAATTAACAAAACCTCTTGTGCATTAGAATATTTAAGGTTCCAAGCAGCACAGTTGCCCAAGGCACTGCACCAATGCCCATCTCTAAAGCATCTGTCTGCAGGATAAAGGGCAGCATGAAGTCTGGGGCTTGAACAATTTTTTTTTAGTTTTCTCTTTCTGCCTCAGTGTGCTGTCCCCATGCAATGTTTCACCATGAAGTGGAAATCCACTTGAGTGGGGCATGGTTGGTGAAAAAAGTGAAGCTGCAGCCAAGCAGGTACACTGTAGAATAATGACATATACAACTGTTACCTTAAAGAACTACAGGTGCATCTCAATAAATTAGAATGTCGTGGAAAAGTTCATTTATTTCAGTAATTCATCTCAAATTGTGAAATTCGTGTATTAAATAAATTCAATGCACACAGACTGAAGTAGTTTAAGTCTTTGGTTCTTTTAATTGTGATGATTTTGGCTCACATTTAACAAAAACCCACCAATTCACTCTCTCAAAAAATTAGAATATGGTGACATGCCAATCAGCTAATCAAGTCAAAACACCTGCAAAGGTTTCCCGAGCCTTCAAAATGGTCTCTCAGTTTGGTTCACTAGGCTACACAATCATGGGGAAGACTGCTGATCTGACAGTTGTCCAGAAGACAATCATTGACACCCTTCACAAGGAGGGTAAGCCACAAACATTCATTGCCAGAGAAGCTGGCTGTTCACAGAGTGCTGTATCCAAGCATGTTAACAGAAAGTTGAGTGGAAGGAAAAAGTGTGGAAGAAAAAGATGCACAACCAACCGAGAGAACCGCAGCCTTATGAGGATTGTCAAGCAAAATCGATTCAAGAATTTGGGTGAAATTCACAAGGAATGGACTGAGGCTGGGGTCAAGGCATCAAGAGCCACCACACACAGACGTGTCAAGGAATTTGGCTACAGTTGTCGTATTCCTCTTGTTAAGCCACTCCTGAACCACAGACAACATCAGAGGCGTCTTACCTGGGCTAAGGAGAAGAAGAACTGGACTGTTGCCCAGTGGTCCAAAGTCCTCTTTTCAGATGAGAGCAAGTTTTGTATTTCATTTGGAAACCAAGGTCCTAGAGTCTGGAGGAAGGGTGGAGAAGCTCATAGCCCAAGTTGCTTGAAGTCCAGTGTTAAGTTTCCACAGTTTGTGATGATTTGAGGTGCAATGTCATCTGCTGGTGTTGGTCCATTGTGTTTTTTGAAAACCAAAGTCACTGCACCTGTTTACCAAGAAATTTTGGAGCACTTCATGCTTCCTTCTGCTGACCAGCTTTTTAAAGATGCTGATTTCATTTTCCAGCAGGATTTGGCACCTGCCCACACTGCCAAAAGCACCAAAAGTTGGTTAAATGACCATGGTGTTGGTGTGCTTGACTGGCCAGCAAACTCACCAGACCTGAACCCCATAGAGAATCTATGGGGTATTGTCAAGAGGGAAATGAGAAACAAGAGACCAAAAAATGCAGATGAGCTGAAGGCCACTGTCAAAGAAACCTGGGCTTCCATACCACCTCAGCAGTGCCACAAACTGATCACCTCCATGCCACGCCGAATTGAGGCAGTAATTAAAGCAACAGGAGCCCCTACCAAGTATTGAGTACATATACAGTAAATGAACATACTTTCCAGAAGGCCAACAATTCACTAAAAATGTTTTTTTTATTGGTCTTATGATGTATTCTAATTTGTTGAGATAGTGAATTGGTGGGTTTTTGTTAAATGTGAGCCAAAATCATCACAATTAAAAGAACCAAAGACTTAAACTACTTCAGTCTGTGTGCATTGGATTTATTTAATACACGAGTTTCACAATTTGAGTTGAATTACTGAAATAAATGAACTTTTCCACGACATTCTAATTTATTGAGATGCACCTGTATTTCTATCTGATTCAATAATTTCAAATTACTTTAGTTAATGTAAGGTAAGCTAATGTAATCAGTCATATTAAGTAATATTTTGACTTCAATAAAACCAGTAAATTTAGCAGTATATTCTGACCAAAACTTTTTTGCATGCAACATATGAACCTCAAATACTGTATTTCATTAATATAATCATTGTTTTGCCAGTCCCCGATTCTTTTTTTGTAGTACTCTTAAAAGTGTGAAATGGTGTAATATTTTCCTTGTCTACTTCCTTTCATGTCATAGCTCAGAATAGTCACTAGTGAAGGGCTTGGGACTGTATGCTTCTTGTGGTGCAGTCATTCAATTAGGGTTGTCAGGATGTCATTTTCCTCTCGGCTCCAGAGTGATTAGTCACATGACATTTACAGTTCAGCTGATTGGCACAAATATTTCTGTGATCCCATGAGCAAAAGCGGCAGATTTCAAATGGCTTTTTTCCTTGGGATTCTGTGTCAGCCGACAACTGCAATTGAGATGAATGGGAATGGTAATGGATAACTTTCTCCAGGTATTATAGACCTTTTTGGGACTACCAAAACTCATAAATTGTTCACTTACTTAGCAGGGCTTTCCTCTCTATGGTGACATACTGATGCTCCAGATGGGACAGGATACTCCTTACCTTGGAATTCCTTGGAATACTTTGGAATTCCTGGTCTTTATGCAGGGTAAAGGACAGTGTGAAGTCTGGTGCAGGTAAAAGTGGTTCAGTTCTCTCCCTAGAATAATTAATGCCATTTTGAGATATATGAAAAACACTTTTCAAATCTGTCCAAGGTTCATGGGTCCAAATTTAGCATTTATGATCTGGAGACACTGTTAAAGGCTGGATTACACTACACCACTTCTAAAATCTGAAAAGGCTTAAAAAATACTAGGCGTCATAAACTTAACCGACTATATAATATAATATAATATAATATACAGTAGTTAGTTCTGCTCCCCGAATTTGATTGGACGAGAGACGTTCCAAGAGTTCCTCATATCATCAGTACTGGGACAGTTTACTGTTTGTATCACTCCGCTTGTGTTCTTGGCATACCAAAATAATGTGTAAGAGCAGTGTAGATGTGTAAGAGAAGCTAAGTGTGTGAATTTTCATTCATCCCTGTGACATAAAAATTTGAGGCAGCAGGTGGCAACAAAAGACTGTCTTGTGTGTGCTATGAGCGAGTTGAGCTGACTTTGACAAACCATGACAAGTCTGTGTGCGAGTTTCTTTGAAGTCATCCGGAATTGTCTCTCACTCCATAATCACTCAGATTACTACTACACTATAGCTGAGAAATAGGGTTAAACTAACAGCTTCAGCATTGCTGTCAGTCACAGCTGAGAGTTGCGACAGATGGAGTAATCAGACACGCTCAGGGCGCCTATGTTGCATCCAAGTTTCCGAGATGGGAGAAGACGTAAACTTTCAACATGGCAGAGAAGAGAATGCATTCTGTGTCGGTGTCAAAATAAGCGTTCCCGAAGAAATATACAAGAATGAAACCGGCATCCTCCATGTTTTCTCTCCGACAACAAAACACTTGAACATGAGTGAAATACTTACTAGCACGTATGGCAGCATCACTCCACGATTGGGGCGGATAACTACCACACTACAGCTCCAACATTACTGTTCATCACTGCAACAGCAGGTAATCACACGCTCAGTCACTGTCTCTCTCTTTCTCTCTCTTTCTCTCTCTCTCTCATACACACATCTTTGTTTCTCCAATAACTTTTTAGAAACAGCCCAAGCTGTCAATAATTGTTCTAAAGATTGGTTTTCGAACGTAACGCAGGCTTGGGAAGCATCTTTTTAACTAGCAACAGCAGGTCCTGAATCCGTGGCATATTAAAGTAGTTCCACACACAAGAGCATTTCTTTGGGACAGTCCTTAGTTTTTATTACTTGTTCATGAATCTGTTGTATAAAAGCATTATCACATTTGCAATCCCTGTCCATCTATCATCTATGTGATTACCTGCGGCACCTGGTCTGCTGTGCTGATAGATGGACAAACAGCACTCTTGCTCATGTTATATTGCTTTAATGTAATGCAATGTAATGAATTAATAATAATATAACTAAAGTTGACCCAAAAGAGAGACATATACTATAGTCCTAATAAAGTGGTCTCTGTACAGAGTGGTTATCTGAGTTACCGTTGCCTTTCTGTCGGTCCAAACCAGTCTGACCATTCTCCGTTGACCTCTCTCATCAACAAGGTGTTGTCTTTCGCAGAACTGCCACTCACTGGATATTTGTTTGTTTTTGGCACCATTCTTAGTAAACTCTAGAGACTAGAGATCAAGATGGCGCCAGTGTGTTTGTTGGCATGCCGTCTACCTTGTCTGTTTTTATCTGCTGTTTTATCAGCTGTTTTATCTGTTAGATCTATGTTTGCCTTGTCTGTATTATGCATATTGACACTCTCGATTGGTGCTGAAGCGGTGCTGACTTATGACCGGCAAACTTTAATCCAGATCAAATACTCTATGGAAACTCATCTCTTTGAATGCCCTGCTCTACACGATCGCCACAATTTAAAATTCCTTCATCCCTCTGTGGAGTCTATACATCGGCCTTCTTGCTGCATTCCCCTCCAAGGGAAACACCGCAGGAAGAGGGGAAATCGTGGTGGTATTCGCGTGAGGATTAGGTGGGCAGTAAGTGTCTCACTTTTGTAAACTTCGACTGAGCCTCCATTGCATAAAACAGTTTATGGGGGTCTTCATTTGACTCGTCGTTCACTGGATTTCAGATACTCATGCCATCTGCTTATTACCCTGGATTCGACTCATCCACCTGTTCTCTCTGCTCCCCCGTGACCACGTTTGCAAGGTGGAGGAATTAATCTGTCAAATATTCGTCCACTTGAGTTTGTGCATCGGCTACAGGCTCCGGTACCTCATACACGTTTAAAGCTGGCGCTGGTAAACACCAGGTCGGCATCCAATAAGACTTTCATTTTAAATTACTTTTTTATCGATCGGGATTTGGACTTTCTATTCCTGATGGAGACGTGGGCTACACCTGGTGAGTCAGCAATTTTTGATGAACTTTGTCCATCTGATTGCTGATTTATAAGTACCCCTAGGAGTGTTGGAAAGGGTGGTGGTGTGGCTATGGTTTTTAAGAACTTGTTTAAACTTCAAACAGTTTCTGTCTCGACATTCTCTACAATTGAGCTGGAGTGTGTTCTAATGGAGTCTGCCTCTACATACATTTTTTTGTGCTCTGGTCTACAGACCTCCTAAACTGGACAAAAACTTTATAGTAGAATTCTCTGAATTCTTATCTCTTATGGTCCCACTGTATGACCGTATGTTGTTGCTGGGGGATTTTAACATTTACGTGTGTTGTCCCGGTAGACCTTTGGTTACCGAATTTAATAATATTATGGACTGCTTTGGCTTTAATCAACATATAATGAGTGCCACCCATGTTCTTGGATATACTCTTGATCTTATCAGGAAAATGCTTTTGAAACGTTAATTTTAACTACTGCCCAAACCACATCTAGTCCTGATGAGTTAATTTTACTATTTTATTCATTCTGTTCAACAATCTTAGATTTTATTGCCCCTCTGAAGTACAAACAATCAAAAACAGACCTGCCGTAGAGGTGAGAGGAGATGGAAGAAAGACCGCCTTACTGTCTCTTATGAGATTTTTAAAGATTGTTTGAGGATCTTTCAGAATGCATCCAAGTTGGCAAGAACAAATTACCTTTCAAAGTTAATTAATTCACATTCTAATAGACCTAAGGTTATATTTTCAACTATGAATTTGGCAATAAATCCAAGTTGTCATTATAATGCTGCTCCCTCTAGGGCGATCTGTAACAAATTCATGACTTTTTTCCAAGAGAAAATTAATACCATTCGCTCGTCTTTCACTAATACTCCATCAGATATTGTATTTAATTTGGTTACTGGTTCTGCTGTTTTCTCTAATTTTCAGCATGTCTCTCTCTCTGATCTTAGTGACATGGTTAGTGATATGAGGCCTACTACCTCTCCACATGATATTGTTCCAGGTAATATTTTAAAAACAACTTTTGCAACTATCGGTCCGGGTATACAAATAATTATAAATTATTCCCTAGATGGTATTGTCCCAGAATGTTTTAAACGTGCAGCTGTCCAACCTCTACTTAAGAAACCTGGTTTAGATCAGAATTGTTTAAATAACTATCTGCCTATTTCCAAGCTGCCATTTCTATCGAAATTGTTAGAGAAAGTGGTGTTATCCCAATTACTTCCATTCTTAAAGTCAACAGACATTTTTGAACCTTTACAATCAGGTTTTACAGCCTATCATAGCACAGAATCAGCTTTGCTGAAAGTGTTTAATGATATACTGTCTACGGTTGACTCTGGGGAAAAATGCTGTATTAATTCTATTAGACCTTACTGCTGATTTTGATACAGTGGATCATAGCATTCTCCTCGTGAGGTTGGAACAGTGGGCTGGTATAAAGAGCACAGTACTACAGTGGTTTAAATCTTATCACACAGATAGGATTTTTTCTGTCACTATGAATAGTTTCTCTTCATCTGTAGCTCCTGTTCTCTGTGGGGTCCCACAGGGATCCATTCTGGGGGCAATTCTTTTTAATTTGTATATGCTGCCTCTTGGAAATATTATTAGGAGACATAATATCTTGTTTCATCTTTACGCTGATGACACACAGCTTTATCTGCCATTGAAATCAGGTGATTCTGTTCAACCTCTCTTGGACTGTATTGAAGACATAAAAAAAGTGGTTATCAAGTAACTTTCTCCAGCTAAACAATGATAAGAATGAAATGATTATTTTTGGTTCTGCTAAATCTAAAAGCACTCTTGCTAATAAGCTTGGTCAACACTTCCCCAATGTTAAACTCGCATATAAGGAATCTTGGTGTCATTATAGATTCTGACTTGGGCTTAGTCAGACAGATAAATTCAGTAGTAAAAAATTGTTTTTATCAGTTACGAATGATTGCTAAATTTAAATCAGCTTTATCTTTTCAAGACCTGGAGACTGTTATTCATGCCTTTATCACCTCTCGATTGGATTATTGTAATTCCCTTTATTTTGGTCTTCCTCAATCCTCTCTTTTACGTCTTCAATTGGTTCAAAATGCTGCGGCCAGATTTTTTGACATCATCTAGAAAGTGTGATCATATTACCCCAATCCTGGCCTCTTTGCACTGGCTTCCTGTTTATTTCAGGATACAATTTAAAATACTGTTGTTTGTTTTTAAAGCTCTTAATGACCAGGCCCCGTCATATATTAGGGATTTAATACAGCCATATTTACCTACTAGGTCTTTGAGATCTGCCGACAAAATATTATTGCATATTCCCTGGTCATGTTTTATATGTAAGGACGATAGAGCCTTTGTAGTTGCTGCCCCTAGGCTTTGGAATCAGCTACCACTTGACATTAGACAAGCTTCAGCACTGTCTATTTTTAAATGCAGGCTTAAAATGCACTTGTGTTCTCTAGCGTTTTGCAGTATCAATTGAGATTGTCTTGTCGCATTTTATTGTATGAATTTTAATGTATTTGTTTTATTTTACTGTATTGTAGATTTTTCTGTCCAGCACTTCGGTCAGCTTTGCTGTGTTTGAGTGTGCTTTAGAAATAAATTTACTTACATACTTACTGTTGTGTGTGAAAATCCAAGGAGATCAGCAGTTACAGAAATACTCAAACCAGCCCATCTGACACAAACAATCATGCCATGGATGAAATCACTGAGATCACATTTTTCCCCCATACTGATGGTTGATGTGAACATTAACTGAAGCTCCTAGCCCTTATCTGCATGATTTTATGCATTGCTCTGCTGCCACACAATTGGCTGATTAGATTATTTGTATGAATAAGGAGGTATACAGATGAAGTGCTCATTGAGTGTATTTTAAGTATTTGGAAATATTTTGATGTTTATCGTAAATTAATCGTCATAATCGTGAAAGTCCTAAAAAAGACACTAAATCATTATTATAGCAATATATTTTTTTGACAATTAATTGTTAGTCAAATTTCATAATCATTTCAACTCTAGCCACAGACAAGAACTTGGCATCACATATCAAAACGACTGACAATCACACATTATCCATTTTCATGTCAATCCAATCACAAACTTGAAAAGAGAGTTTATTACTTGTTTATGAAACTGTTGTATAAAAGCATTATTATATTTGCAATCGTGCTGAATTGTCCATCTATCATCTATGTGATTACCTGCGGCACCCAATCTGCCATGCTGATAGATGGACATACAGCACTCCTGCTTATGTTATATTGCTTTAATGTAATATAATATAATATAATGTAATGTAATGTAATGTACTGTAATAAATGAATAACAATATAATAATTTATTCAGGTTGGCTAGGTTCCTGTTTTGGAGATGCGAGACAGATGTAAACAAACATAGATGTGTGGTAGTTGGCTGCCATTGTTGTTGCTGCTGCTATTGTGTTTCGCAAAGGAAACAGACCAAGCACATTTGAGTGTGGCCTTGGATGGAAAGACAGAGACTGCAACACAAGTTGGCATTAAAAGTTAAGCTCCACTTTGAGCGCATCTCAATTTCTGAGCTTCATGGCCCCGCGTGCTCGATTTCCTGTGTCTGCTCACTTTATGACAATCATTGAGTCATGGAGCATTACACACTGAGATTAAAACATCAAACATGTTTGATGTCCTCTGACTAGATGGAATCATAATCTTAGGGTAAGAAATCTGAGTCTGTTCCCATCATATATTATGTGATTTTCTGTGAAATTTGTCAACTCTGACTGGCCCCAAATCTGTAGACTGGAGCTGACTAGCACTATCTCAGCCTGACTGCAAATCATACTGTGTAATCCAGCCTATGTTAAAAGCTTTTCAGACAATTTTGTTTCATTAAATTTTTTGATAGATAAACTCAGTAAAATGTGTGGCCGTTGGCCTATGTGGGCATTGGCTCAATGGTGTTGGTTAGTGACTTGCCCTTTGTGGAGATTGAACAAGCAACCAAACTTCTACTTAGTTTTAAACACAAAAAATTCTAAACTAGGCCAAACTTGCTGCAGATTTGCTGCTCGTTATTTTCACATGCAGATGAGCTTTTGATTTGCCGCAAATGTTTGCCAGAAGTTTGCAGCACTTCGCCGGTTGTGGTGAACCTCCGGCAAACAATTTGGCAACATTGGACAATTTGCCACAAGTTTGCCGCAAAGCTCATTTGCATGAGAAAATTATCAGTGGCGAATTTGCCATGAACTCTCTATTTTCGGAAGGGCACTACACCACACTACCCCCATACTTTCTAAACATAATAGCGCAATGAAACATACACATAAGAATCAACATGCTTCAAGCCTTTAAGCCTTTTACTTTTTGTTTATAACAAACAATGTCTTTGGCAGTTATAGTCATTTTTTCCCCCTTTTCCACATTTTCTTGGCTTGGATCCTGTTGATTTCATATCATTTTACCCAATATATGCAGTGTAAATACTGCAAATACATAATTTCTGACTAAATGCAATTTATTAAAACTCTTTTTAATGCTAATGAGAAATTTTATGCCACCTGTTGCTGTTTAGCATTAACAAAACAAGAGATTTTGTTGCTTGCTCTCTCTCTCTCAAATGTAGTGTTTTCAGTCATAATAGCATCATCATTCTTTCCTAATGAGTTTTATTTCTTTTGCTGGAATGAGCAAATACTCTCTGATCTGTGTAATGACAATATGAATTAATTTTAAACCTTATTTGATAACATTTGATTTCATTTCTGTGGCTGTGCGCTGATTTGCACACCAAAATAATTCACATGACAAGCTATTATGATATCACAATGGAGTGGTGAGAATTTTGGCTCTCTTTTGCTGAAGCAGTTGCTGAGGTACTGTTGTTGTGGCAACCAACTCTCTTTGCCCTTGAATGGAGGATAACTCTGGCCTAGCTGGGCAGAGTTAGTGTTGTTTGATTGACAGTGTGCTGCTAGAAAGGCACTGTGCGTGGGTTAGAAATAAGTTACCCCGCTGGGTGGCTCAAAGGGTATTGCCTGGGCTGCAGAGTTAGAACTGCCTACCTGAAAAATAGATTGCTACTGCAGGGAAGACAAGGAGCAGACAAGAGATGAGTTAGTGACAGACAGACATCTGGATGACAGAATCATCTGTTCAATGAGAAAAGAGAGAGACAGAGAAGAAAAGAAAAGTGACAGTAGATTGTGGATGTTGTTGCTCAGAGCACAAGGTGATTCGTTGAATTAATGAGACTGGAATCAGGGTCCCCATGAACACATCAGCTCCCTAGATGTTGGGCAGTACACTACCCTCTGTGCCATGACTGACATGTCTGACATAAAATATTGTTTGATTAAGTTCCACCGGCATACACACTCTTCCTGTAACATTTCCAGCACCGTTTTTGGCATGTGTCTTGTGTGTAAAAGATTCTACTTCAAAGGCTAATTATATTGCCACAAGCTTTTGCAGTTGCATTACTGCCAAGTAACTGTTAAATCTCTAACAGCTGAGTAAGTGTGGGGAAAAGTTGAAATGAAGAAGTGAACTGACATCTACAGCAAATGCAATAAAACATTTATTAACTGGCCATTTTACTATTGATCACCCATCCAATTTGTTAAATGGCTGATGAATGTGAGTCTACTCTTCTTCTGCCGACCCAGGGTGAAATGTAAAACTGAAAAGCTTTTCTGTTTGTATAATAGGGTTCTCACAAATGAGTTGAGATTTAAAAAAAAATTCCAATTCATTTCTTAAATTTAAACTGAAGTAGCAAACATGAGGCAGAAATGCAATTTAAATTTGAATAAAAGGAAGTGGAATTAAAGTGGAAAGGATTTAAAAGAAATTCACATAACTGCTCTATTAATGTGATTTTTTTTAATACTCCTTTTCATTTCTAAATAAGAATTACCTATTAGATGAGATTAGATGAAACATTAGATAATAGAACAATTGTCAGTGTTTCAAATACCACAATACAAATCTGTTTTTAATTTATATATATTTTATTATATTAAATAAATGCTTTAATGTAGTCAAAAGTCTCCAAAATGGGGTCAAATAAAATGACGCAGGCTTATAAGATGGAAACAGGTATGTTTACTCTAGTCACACAAAAATGTTTGGCAAGTTACAGTACTTATTACTTAAGTATGATTTTCGGTACTCTTTCCACCCCTAATTATTATAATCATGAACACATTAGTTCGGAGTGCATATAGAGTCTCACTTAGATACTGGTATTGGAATCGGGTATGATACCGCTTTCATGTACTTGTACTTGTGCTCGTAAAAATGCTCCGATACCAAAAAATGATACCATGTGACATACAAATGTCCTTACATAAACATTCAGCACACAAATTAAAATCACGTTGTAACGAACTTCACAGCAGAAGGGAAGGAGAACACAGGGAAGCAGGTTTTTCCATGCTCAGGTAAGACATTTAATCGGCCACTTCAGTGTTTTACAACTTCACAAACTCATTAGCTTCACAGGCACGTAGTCACTTAAACACATCAGCTTCACAGGCACATAGTCACTTAAACACATTAGCTTCACACACACAACAGATTAAACACAACAGCTTCAGGAACACCGTGGCCTTCCTTGTGACAGACTCTCTCCCCTCTGCTGGTGGTGTGGCTGCTTATATGCCATTCTCCCCATGCTCACTGAAATTAGAAGCAGGTGTTAAACATAATCTAGCTCAGGTGCAAGAGCCCTTATTGCTTTCTCTCTCTCCAGACGGACGCTTGACCATGCCCCCGCTGCCACATATCCCCACCGCCGACTCAGGCCGGGGAGACATCCGGACTGTCAACCACTCCCCCCCATTTCTGGAAAGGAAGTCGGCGACAGCCATCTGTGCTCCCGGTCTGTGGACCACTTTGAACTTAAACGGCTGAAGAGCCAGATACCAACGGGTGATCCGCGCGTTGGTATCTTTCATGCGGTGGAGCCATTGGAGTGGGGCGTGATCCGAGCAGAGGGTGTAGACCCGCCCCAACAGGTAGTACTGGAGAGTGAGGACCACCCACTTGATGGCGAGATACTCCTTTTCTACGGTGCTATACTTAGTCTCCCTCAGCGAGAGCTTGCGGCTAATGTACAGCACCGGGCGCTCCTCCCCCTCCACCACCTGCGAGAGCACGGCCCTCAGCCCTCTGTCTGAAGCGTCTGTCTGGAAGACAAAAGGAAGAGAGAAATTGGGTGAATGTAAAAGCGGCCCCCCGCAAAGTGTGGCTTTAACCTGTGTGAATGCCTGTTGACACTGCTCCGTCCACTGGACCGGGTCTGGAGCTCCCTTTTTAGTGAGATCAGTCAGCGGGCTGGTGACATCCGAATAATTAGGCATGAATCTCCTATAATTGCCAGCCAGCCCCAGGAACTGTCTCACCCCTTTTTTGGTCCTCGAGCAGGTCGCAATCGCCGCAGTCTTGTCAATTTGGGGATGCACCTGCCCGTGGCCCAAGTTGAACCCCAGTTGTACCTCCACCCGCCCAATAGCACACTTCTTGGGGTTTGCTGTGAGTCCCGCTCGTCGCAGCAATCTCAGAACCGCCCTCAGATGCTGCATGTGCCGCTGTCAATCATCACTGTAAATGATGATGTCAGCTAAATAGGCAGCAGTGTACACCGAATGCGGTCTGAGGATTCGGTCCATGAGATGCTGAAACGTAGCTGGGGCCCCAAACAAACCGAATGGAAGCGTCACAAATTGGTGTAATCCAAACGGTGAGGATTTGGGTATGCTTCAAATTTAGACACCACGTTGACTTTTCTATAATCCACACAGAACCGTACAGACCCATCGCTCTTAGGAACTAGAACAACCGGGCTGGACCAATCGCTGTGGGATTCCTTTATTAGCCCCATATCGGGCATTACATCCAATTCTTCCCGGAAAATTGTCTTTTTGTGCTCGGGCAATCGGTAGGGACACCTACATACCACCACCCCAGGCTATGTCTTGATGTGGTGCTGGATGAGGTTCTTATGACCCGGTAGAGGGGAAAACACGTCTGCAAACTCCTGTTGCAACTTGGCAACCTCTGTGAGTTGATACAGTGAGAGGTGGTCTCCACAAGTGACCAGGGTGAAATTATTGTGTTTTGTATTCACCTCCGGCCCGAGCTCCGCCATCCCCGGAACTACCATAGCCAACGTCACAGGGACTGCCTCCCTCCACAATTTCAGGACAGCACATACTGTGAATAACAGGGGATCGAGCCATTTGTCCCAATTTCACTCCACACGATGTCACAGCCACGTCTGAGTCTGCTCCACGCCATGTCACAGCCACGTCTGAGTCTGCTCCATGCCATGTCACAGCCACGTCTGAGTCTGCTCCTCGCCATGTCACAGCCATGTCTGAATCTGCTCCACACCATGTCACAGCAACGTATGTGTCTGCTCCATGCCATGTCACAGCCCAGCCTTCCGTGACTCCCTGCTTGAGGCCCTTCTTGGCCCTTGTCTCCAAGTTGAATTATCCACCACTGATGTCGGTGCGTAGGGTCACAAAGACCCTTCCTCAAAGCTTGTCAGTACTCCTGCCTGCCACGGCTAATGAGCCAATGCCCACGCCTGCCATGGCCAACAAGCCAACGCCCACCCCTGACACGGCCAATGAGCTGGAAGCTTCGTCCATCCCAGAGCCAGCATTGCCAGCCTCATCCGTCCCAGAGCCTGCTTTGCCAGCCTCGTCCATCCCAGAGCCTGCGTTGCCAGCCTCGTCCATCCCAGAGCCAGTGTTGTCAGTCTCATCCGTCCCAGAGCCTGCGTTGCAGCCTCACCCATCCCAGAGCCTGCATTGCCAGCTTCATCCATCCAAGAGCCTGCATTGCCAGCCTTGTCCATCCCAGAGCCTGCGCTACCAACTTCGGCCTCCTGGAGGAGGAGGAGGAGAAAAGCTTCTGTTCCCAAGTCTCTGCCCATATACATGACCACGGAGGTCGTTTCCAAGTCTCTGCCCATGTTCATGACCACAGAGGTCATCTCCAAGTCTCTGCCCTTGTACACGACCAGAGAGGTCGCCTCCGAGTCTCTGCCCATGACCACAGAGGTCGTTCCTTAGTCTCTGTCCATGCCCACGACCACAAAGGTCGTTCCGAGTCTCTTTCCATGCCCACGACCACAGAGGTCATTCCCGAGTCTATGGCTCCTGGCCAACCACCTAATCTGCTCTGGTCTTCTGGGTCTCCTGGCCATCTGCATGTTCTGATCTGGTCTTCTGAGTCTCCTGATCATCTGCCTGATCTGCTCTGGTATCCTTGGTCTCATGCCATCCGCCTGATCTGCTCTGGTATCCTTGGTCTCATGGCCGTCTGCCTGATCTGCTCTGGTATCCTTGGTCTCATGGCCGTCTGCCTGATCTGCTCTTGTCTCCCTGGTCTCATGGCCATCCACTTGATCTGCTCTGGTCTCCCTGGTCTTATGGCCGTCCGCTTGATCTGCTCTGGTCTCCCTGGTCTCCTGGCCGTCCGCCTGATCTGTTCTGGTCTTCTGGGTCTCCTGGCCATCTGCCTGTTCTGCTCTGGTCTTCTGGGTCTCCTGATCATCCGCCTGATCTGCTCTGGTATCCTTGGTCTCATGGCCGTCTGCCTGATCTGCTCTGTTCTTCTGGATCTCCTGGCTGTCTGCCTGATCTGGTCTCCTGGGTCTCCTGGCCATCTGCCTGATCTGCTCTGGTCTCCCTGGTCTCCTGACCGTCCGCCTGATCTGCTCTGGCTCCTTTGGTCTCCTGGCCATCTGCCTGATCTGCTCTTGTTATGTTATGATTCTCTGTTGATTGCCCTGTGTTTAGCTTTGTCATTCGTTTCCCCATGGACTACACGTCCCATGATTCCCTGCCCTGATCGCTACCAGCTGTTCCCTATTGTTTTCACCTGTCTTCTATTACCTCATTTATCCTCATGTATATAATGCCCCTTTGTCTGTTTATTCCTTGTCGGTTGTTACATGTTTCCGCTCCAGTCTATGCTCCGGTTTCCATTCTGTTTATTCTAGTTTGTTTTGTTTCCTGGTTATTTGTCTTGCCCTGTTCTGCATTTATCCTGTTTTGTATTTTGTTTTACTTTCATTAAAGTGTGCTGCACTTAGATCCTCCTCTTGTGACCTCCTTCCTTGCAACAGCAACACATTTATATGTTGTAGATTGTAATCTTTTAGACACTGTTTTCTTCTCAGGCCAAGTGGGAATAGGAGATGAATAGCACAGCAGCAGGAGTGGGAGGTTAGAGACAGAGGGATGAGCCAAGAGGCGATATTAACAGATAAAGGATGAAGTTTGCGCTCTGCATCAGCTGCATGTCTGCACTGCTCAGAAACAATCTAGTTATCCTTAAGCATGGCCGCCCATGGGGAGAATTTCTCGCGTTTCAGGTCGGAGGAGCACACTGCTGAGATGTTTAGAAAAAATGGGCTTATCAGGGGGTTTTAAGAAACAGTATCTTAAAATCAGGGCGAGCACACTCACAACAAAACCTGTGTAATGCCAGCATGTTGCTCATGGTCGCTCTAAGGACTGAGAAAGAGATCTCTTTCTCTCCTAGAAGGAATTGATGTTCAGTAGAAAATGATCACGTCAGTGCCCATTAAATAGACACAAGTTTAGGACAGATCAAATGCAGAGGATGCTTCTACATGCGATTAACAACTTTTTATGCTTCCTTTGAATCACACTGTCTTTGTAGATGCTTGTGTCCCTAAGGATGGAGGCCAGGGTTTGAATGAGTTCTTTGGATCAAAACCTATGTGACAGTTCACTGGTGAACATACTGATCTTTCTGGACAGGTCTATTTTCTAGGACTGACATTCTTATTCAAACAACAGTCTATTTTAATACAGGAAGTGCTGATTAGACTCCATGCTTTATTCTGAAATGCACATTTCAATCTGTCTGTAAATTCGGAAGATAAGCCGCCATCAGAGCCATTGTAAAATAGTAAAAAAACAAAAAACAAAACACGTGTGACTGCACATCATATTAATTCTATATGAACGTGGGAAGTTGCTACATCAGTGTAAGTGACATACAAGTAGCATAATGAACAATATAACTTAGCTGATGAATAGTTCCTTGTGATTATTAATATTTATAAATGTAAACATTTATTGATCAGTGGTGTCTTTTATCATATTGTTGTTTCTATTAGGCCTATTATATAAAAACCAAAAGCAGGGCCGGTCAACCCATTAGATGACATAGGCGAGTGCCTAGGATGGCATCGCTTTGGGTGCGCCGATCTACAGAGCCAATAAGTATGTGTTCAGTCTGTGTCGAACAAAATTTTACAATTACGTGTTGTGGCGCCCCCACTGAACAAATAGACTGTGTACTAAATGCCTTACTACCATACTACTCTTACTGTTTCTGTTATACCTGTTTGGCAAAAAACAGTGAGAGTAGTATGGATAGAATGCCATTGTGAACACAGCCATAGACTCACGAGCGCGGGGCTCGTGAATCGAAGTGATGCCCAATGCATGAATTAATCAGTCTTTTGAGTAATTTCTTCTCAGTGAATTTGTCTAACGCTCAGTCATTTGAAGCACTTTGTCACGCATTAAAACAGTAACGGGATGCTTTAGAAGACAGAGAACAAAATCAACGCTGAATGAAGTGAATATTTACTTACAATTAATTGAAAAAAAAACCTGCAGCTGCATTCAGTTGTTTGCCAGTGATGAAGGTCATGTGTGAGTGCAGCCTGTGAACAATTGTCTACTGCTGGTAAAGATAGTTTCTAAATAAAAGTGTATCAATACACTTGCATTACATGAAAATGCTTAAAAGTACCAAAACCAATACCATGTTTTTTGGACATGTTCTTTGGAGTAGCCTTCCATGTAAATACCATGATATAGGCCTACATTATATAATTAAAATACCAAGTTTTTACCATATTGTACCATCACTGTACCATGATACTTACACTGCAGGCTTTTGAAAAAGGTAACTTTGATAAACTTGATCGTGCCGTGTAATGTGAAAAGTTGACAATATTTTATTTGTCCATTCATTAATGCTACACAATATACACCAATCAGCCAGAACATTAAAACCACCTGCCTAATTTTTTTTGTAAAAAGTAATACATAGCTCTCTAATATTTTTTTATGGGGGGGAGGGGGGGTACTGGAGGGTCTCGTATAGGTAGCCAAATGAGGTAGGACCAGCACTGCCAATAAGCCACTCAAGGCTGTGCTTTCAGACTGATCTCACTGTGAATCCGTGAACAGTAGGTTAAAAGTTCTAGTGCTGAAATTGGTCTGTGCTTACCGAAATTCAAACCACTGCCCCTAGTGGTTAAAGCTGAAAGTGTTGTTGAACGTATTAAAGCTAAGGCTGTCAAGTTAAAATTTGAAATTCAGATATTCAAGTTTTAAATAAAAATGTAAAATTCAGGAGTCATGTGATGCCATGCGAGAAGCAGATGTGTGAACGACGAGTTCTGTGGACTTTGCTGGTTTTTAATTATTTTTGCGTTATTATCCAGTGAGATTTGATACACCTTGCTACATATTTGCCTTTGTAGTCAATATGTCAAAAAATTCAAAATCTTTTGGCTCTGGAGATATTAAAAGTCACTTACGGCCCCAAGCTGAAACCTCTGGGCCTGCAGACCAGGGACTCGATTTGAATGGAGCAGCGGGACCAACATTTTTGTGATGCTGACGAAAGTTGTTGCAGATCTCGCTGTAATACGTCAATCCATTACGGCGATGGAAACAAAATTCTCTGAGTTGGTTACAAGAGTGGCAGATGTTGAGAAGCGATTATCTGGAGTCATCGGAGAGGGAATTATCTGATAATCCGCTGGTGATCAAAGTTGATTTGGAACACATTCTTGAAAAAATTGAAAATCTTGGGAATAGGAGCCATAGGAATAACATCTGAATTGTTGGAATTCCTGAGCATGAAGAGGGCATAGATATGGTGAAATTCCTAGACGAGCTCTTCCCGAGTCTGCTCGACATAACAGACCGCAAGCTGGAAATCGAGCGAGCTCACAGTGTCCCGGCTCGCAGATCTGCTGAGGGAGACAAGCCCCGATCAGTTCTGGCCAAATTTCTGAGATCATCCGATAAAGATCTCGTGTTGCGCGAGGCGAAGAGCAAAGGAAAGCTTTCTTGGAAGAATCACAACATTTTCTTGTTCCCAGACTTTGCAAGTTCAACAAGAGAGAAACGTGATCGATTCAAGGAGTGTAAGAAACTCTTGCATCAACGGAAGATCGCTTTTGCTCTGATGTTTCCAGCCAAACTAAGAACAGAAACGAAGGATAGCCGCAAAGTATTCACGTGTCCCAAGCAAGCACTTTCATTCATAAATACATTGAAGTGAGTAAGCCATTTGATGTTTCTCGTGTAAGTGGACTGACTCTCTGTTCTTACTCTGGCAGTATGAGGAAGGTGGGTGCCATTTTTGTTTCTTTTTGTGTTGGTTCTGCCTAGCGGCAGGAGTTTGTTTTGTGGAGTGTCACTCTTTCAAGAAACATTTGCATTGACGGATGATCGCTTTTACACTGAAGTTCCCAGCCAGTGATAAGGATGACAGCAAAATATCTACATGCCTACAACAAGCGAAGTCTTTTATAGAGTTGATGGACTGAGGAAATCATGGTGTGTTTCTTATGTGGCCTCTGAGTCAACTCGACTCGTTAAACATACACTTGACCATCCAAGAAACTGGGACGCCTGTTTTGTTTTGTTTTGTGCTGGTTCCGCCTAGCGGCTGGAGTTTGTTTTGTGGATGGACATATCTTCGGGACAGCTGTGGATGAATCTGCTTGTTCATTGTGCTTACGCCTTCTATTGGCTAGAGTTTGTTTAATAAAATTTCTAGTGTTATGTAATTTTGCCTCACAAAATTTGTGCAGAGGCACTGGACTTGAGCATTCTGACGGCAAAGTTGTCACGGGGGTTCTCATAGGCGTACATAGACTCTTTGAGTTTAGAGGGATTGACGCCGGTTGGCGCTGTCGTGCGTGGGGTTAATGCACACGTTTATCTTTTTTCTGTTTGTTTTGTTGGGTGGGTGGGGGGGTGTTTGGGGTTTGATTGTTGCACTTATGTTGAAATGTGGTCTTTATCATTTTGTTTTGACACACAATTTATTATTTATATTATATCAAAATGTCAAAGGTTAATATGAGTGGATTGTCTCTCTCAACATGGAATGTGAATGGGTTGGGGCACCCCATTAAAAGAAGGAAGGTTATTTCTTTTCTTAAACGTAAGAAATACGATATAGTGTTTCTTCAAGAAACTCATCTTTCCCCGCAGGAAGCTGAAAAATTTGGGAAGATATGGGGTGGATATGTTTTCTTTAGTGCTGGCCAAGTAAGAGTAGGGGAGTCATTATATTGATAAGTAAGCATCTACAATTCAAATGTCTCAAACAGACTAAAGATAAATTAGGAAGAGTCATTATTGTTTTAGCTGAAATTCAGGGGCAAAGTCTGATTTTGGCTAATATTTACATTGCCTAATGCTGATGATCAGGGCTTTTTTATAGATCTTGAAGGGATGTTGCAAACCGTTGGCACCCCTCATGATATAATATTGGGAGGAGACTTTAATCTTTTGATGGACTCAGTCCTTGATCATAGTAAAGCAAAAGTGTGTAAGACCCCTAGGGCAACATTGACGCTTCACAGAATATGTAAAAATCTTGGTCTTAAAGATATTTGGAGACTTTTGAACCCATCTGGTAGAGACTAAACATTCAGTCCATAAGATTTATTCAAGAATATATATTTTTTTATTTTTTATATCTAAATCCCTGATTTCATCTGTTGTTGATTGCTCAATTGGAAACATTTTAGTGTCAGATCATGCCCTGGTGAGTTTAGAGATGTTGCCATATATGGAGAATAAGAAATCATATAGTTGACGCTTTAATGTATCCCTTTTGCAAAATCCTGATTTTCAACAAATGTTAAAGGCTGAAATCAGTGTTTACATGGAGACCAACTGGTCCTCAGTATCCTCTGTAGGCGTGGCTTGGGAGGCACTTAAGGCGGTTCTTAGGGGTCAGATCATACAGTATGCTTCATTCATCAAAACATCCATTTAAGTAAAGTTATGACATCTCTTATACATGTAGATCAGGTAGGGTTTATTAGAGGCCGTAGCTCTTCCGATAACATTAGGCGTTTCATCAATATCATGTGGTCAGTGGCGAATGATCAGACTCCGGTCACTGCCATCTCACTTGATGCCGAAAAGGTGTTTGATATGGTAGAATGGGATTATCTTTTTAAGATTTTGGAAACAAATGGGTTCGGGAATACTTTTATTGGATGGATTAAGTTACTTTATAGACTCCCTGTAACAGTGGTGCAAGCAAATGGATTAATTTCAGATTATTTTACTCTGAATAGGGGCACCCAGCAGGGTTGTCCTCTTTCCCCATTATTGTTCTGTCTTGCCCTGGAACAATTAGCAGCTACAATAAGAAAGGAGGTTGATTTTCCAGGGGTGATGGCGGGAGGTATGGCACATAAGCTTCTGCTTTACACAGATGATATTTTATTATTCGTCTCTGACCCTACTAGATCTATGCCTTGCCTCCACAGAATTATCCATTCCTTTTTGAAATTTTCGGGATACAGAGTTAATTGGTCTAAATTTGAAGCTTTGCTGCTGACAGTGTACTGCCCAGTAACGGCTTTTCAACCGGGCGCCTTTTATTGGCCCAAACAGGGCATTAAGTGTTTGGGTATTTTATTCCCAGCAAATTTATGTAATTTAGTTCGAGTTAATTTTGACTCTTTAATTAAAAGGTTTTCGAGCGATGTGTGCAGGTGGGCTTCATTACATTTGTCTATGATTGGGAAGGTTAATGTTATTAAAATGAATTGTATTCCAAAATTTAACTACTTGCTACAATCTCTCCCTGTAGATGTCCCCCTCTCTTATTTCAAACAATTTGATAGCATAGCAAAGTCCTTTATTTGGAATGGAAAGCATTCCAGGTTACATTTCAATAAGTTACATAGGCCGATTGACAAGGGTGGGCTAGGCCTACCAAAGATTTTGTTTTATTATTATGCGTTCAGTCTTTGACATTAGGCTCATTGGTCACTTCCACCTGAGAGGGCCCCTCCCTGGTTTCTTATTGAACAAGAAGTTCTTGCCCCTATTTTGCCATTGCAAAGCCTTTCGATCAAACCAACCGGAGAAGTTAAGTCACACCCTGTTATTTCGCATTTGCACATGGTTTGGACTAAAGTGTCCAGAGTCTGGGGGACGGAGCTTCGTCTTCTCTCAAGAGATTAAGATCTAAGATTTAAACTTGGTTTTGGAGGAGGAAGAGTGGGCTAGGATCCTAAAAAGCATCAAGTCTGCATCTAGAGATGCAAGGATCCGTCTGATGCAATTTAAGATTTTGCATCAGTTCTACTGGACACCCTCTAGATTGTATAGGTTTGGTCTTAAAGACTCACCCACTTGCTGGTGATGCCAGTTAGAGGACAGGGACACAACCCATGTTTTTTGAGGTTGTATTAAGATTCAGGAATTTTGGTTGAGGATCCAGCGTTTTGTGTGTGACGTACTGGACGAGCCCCAGACTGCCCCAGACTGTGTATATTGGCTGATGGAGGGGTCCTGAATGTAGGAGATAAATACATGAAAAGCTGGGTCCTAACCAGCGTGATGATTGGCAGGCAGCTAATCCTTAGTGGATGGAAGTCAACTGGTGCACCCTCATTTTGTGAGTGGTACACCGAGTTGGGTAAAGTGGCTGCTTTCGAGGAGATGACTTCCAGATGGCTGGGGAACCTGTCGATTTATGGCAGAAAATGTGGCAGCTATTTGTTTCATTTGGAGGGGTCCTAGTGAGGGGCAGTGGAGGGAGACAATTTTTTTATTTTTTTGTGAGACATCTCAACAGCAGGAAGGAAGTAGACACAGGGAAGCAGGGTTTCTTCTGGCACAGGTAAGATTTTTAATCGGCCACTTCAGGGTTTTAAGTTCACAAACTTCTCAGATTCACAGTAGGTAGTCAAACAAACACATCAGCTTCACAGGAACGTAATAACCTCAACACATCAGCTTCACACACATAACAGATTAAACCGTTTCAGCTTCGGGTACACCGTGGCCTTTATTGTGCCAGACTCTCTCACTCTGCTGCTGGTGGCGTGGCTGGTTATATGCCGCTCTCCCCATGCTCACTGGAATTAGAGACAGGTGTTAAACATAATCTAGCTCAGATGCAAGCGCCCTTACCACTTTCTCTCTCTCCGGACGGATGCTTGACCACGCCCCCACTGCCACATATCTCCACCGCCCGACTCAGGCTGGGGAGGCATCCGGCCTGCCTACCACTCCTCCCCATTTCTGGAGAGGAAGTTGGTGACAGCCATCTGTGCTCCCAGTCTGTGGACCACCTTGAACTTAAACGGCTGAAGAGCCAGATACCAACAGGTGATCCGCGCGTTGGTATCTTTTATGCGGTGGAGCCATTGGAGTGGGGCGTGATCCGAGCAGAGAGTGAAGGCCCGCCCCAACAGGTAGTACCGGAGAGTGATGACCGCCCACTTGATGGCGAGACACTCCTTTTCCACGGTGCTGTACTTAGTCTCCCTCAGCGAGAGCTTGCGGTTAATGTACAGCACGTAACGTACAGTCCTCCCCCTCCACCACCTGTGAGAGTATGGCCCCCAGCCCTCTGTCTGAAGCGTCCGTCTGGAACACAAAAGGGAGAGAGAAAAGCGGCTCCCTGCAAAGTGCAGCTTTAACCTGCATGAACGCATGTTGACACTGCTCCGTCCACTGGACCGGGTCTGGAGCTCCTTTTTAGTGAGACCAGTCAGCGGGATGGTGACATCCGAATAATTAGGCATGAACCTCCTATAATAGCCAGCCAGCCCCAGGAACTGTCTCACCCCCTTTTTGGTCTTGGGCCATGGCAGGTTGCAATCACTGCAGTCTTGTCAGTTTGGCCCAAGTGGAACCCCAGATACTGTACCTCCACCCGCCCAATCGCGCACTTCTTCGGGTTTGCTGTGAGTCCCACTCATCGCAGCGATCTCAAAACCACCCTCAGATGCTGCATGTGCTGCTGCCAATCATTGCTGTAAATGATGATGTCATCTAAATTGGCAGCGGTGTAAGCCAAATGCGGTCTGAGGATTTGGTCCATGAGACGCTGAAACGTGGCCAGGGCTCCAAACAAACCGAACGGAAGCATCACAAATTGGTGTAATCCAAACGGTGTGGAGAAGACTGTTTTTTCACAGGAAATTGGTGTCAAGGGGAACTGCCAATAACCCTTTGTCAAATCCAGTGTCGAATAAAATCGAGCAGTGCCCAACCGATCGAGCAACTCATCAACTCGAGGCATTGGGTATGCGTCAAATTTAGACACCGCGTTGAATTTTCTGTAATCCACACAGAACCGTACAGACCCATCACTCTTAGGAACTAGAACAACCGGGCTGGACTAATTGCTGTGGGATTCCTCTATTACCCCAATATCGAGCGTTGCATCCAGTTCTTCCCAAACTATTAGAAAATTTTATTTTTGTGCTTGGGCAAACGGTAGGGACGGCTCCATACCACCACCCCCAGCTCGGTCTCGATGTGATGCTGGATGAGGTTCGTACGACCCAGCAGCGGGGAAAACACGTCTGCAAACTCCTGTTGCAACTTGGCAACCTCTGCGAGCTGACACGGTGAGAGGTGGTCTCTGCAAATGACCGGGGTAAAATTATTTTGTTTTGTATTCATCTCCGGCCCGAGCTCCGCCCTCTCCGGAACTACCGTAGCCAACATCACAGGGACCGCCTCCCTCCACAATTTCAAGAGTATACACAATTTCGGTGTACTTTTGTTAACAGCAACGCATGTTCTTTGCAATAAACAATATAAAAAGGTGCTGTTTGGTCCGGTTTGGACCGGTCAAAACTTTTGAAACACTTGACTGAAATGCTTCTCATGATCTTAAAAATCTTTTGATCTGAAGGCGTGTGCTTAAATATTTGAATTTAGTTTTATAGACAAAAATATAATTGTGCCACCATATTAATTTATTTCATTATAAAACTAACATTTTATAAAAAAGAGAAAAAAAGAAAAGTTTTTGAAATTGATGACTTGGACCAAATAATAAAGAAAAGCAGCCAATAAGTGCCCAACATAGATGGGAACTCCTTCAATACTGTTTAAAAAGGTACCACCATCCCAGGGTGATACCTCAAGAAGTTGGTTGAGAAAATGTCAAAAGTACATGGCTGCAAATTCTAGACAAAGGGTGACTACTTTGAAGATGCTAAAATATAACACAGTTTTGATTTATTTTGGATTTTGTTTAGTCACAACATAATTCCCATAGTTCCATTTATGTTATTCCATAGTTTTGATGACTTATATATATATATATATATTATTATTTTTTAATTATTTTTTTCACACTTTAGAATAATAGTAAAGAATGAGTAAGGTAGTGTATATTGATTTGCTGCAGCCTCTTGTGGACTTTTGGAGACAACATCGATTTAAAAATCAGGTGATCAACGATGTCCGTTTTTTCCCCACCTAACTGAAATAATGTCTTTAAAATGTGAATATAACGAGAATTTTTAATTTAAAATATAATATGAATTTTGGTAATGTTAAAGTGAAAAATGTAATTCAGTTTCTTAGCCCTGTTATCAGCCCTAATGAGCACATTTTAGCCCCAGTTTCCAGGTGAAATGTCCACAGAGTGCCACCAAAACTGAGTTGTATAGCAAGTTGTATTTTTAGTTGTAAATTATGTAATACAGAAATGCATATATATTTACTCTACCACCTAACCATGCAGTTGAGTAAAAATACAATGTTGGAGGAAAATGCAACCTCAGTGTCGCACTCATCATTGTTTTTGTTAATCTGATTACTTCCTGGTTTCCACGGGACCAGAACCCATGTCTTGGAGGTTGCCTGCGCAACGCACCATCAGTAGCATCACATTTTGAAAAGGTAAACGCATTTTAATTGATCTAAAAATGTCTTATGTCAGTAACTCTGTAAAATGGGGTCGATTTCAGGGTACTGAAACATTCTGTAGCAACATGATGATTTCCTGTGTGATTATGTTGGTGCTTTATAGAACTGCATTAGCTGCACTACTGAAGAATAAAATATTGCTTTATCAATTTTTTATTTGGACTTTTCATCACTTTGTTTTATAAATATAGATGGGGGTAAGAGAGACCAGGGTTGGGGAATGACTCGCGTTGGGTTCAAACTCGCATTGCCCGCATGAGGACCACAGAGTACAGGCACTATCCAATGTGGTACTTTAGCACAAACAGTGTGTGTATTGCAGGCTGGGCTTGAATGCATTTTGATTGCATGTGGACCTTACCGGCAGTGTGGTTGTTTAATCTCTACTGGTACACTGTGGGAAATGGCCTGTTGTTAAAAGAGGTCCTTGCTGACGGCTCTGTTGCTATAGTTCCAGTGGTTTAATAGTGTGGAGTACATTAGCACTGACTGATCTGTAAATTTGTTTGCTTTCTGCTGTCTCAGCACCCCCTGACATCCATGTGGATCAAACCGCTGCAATGCTTCCCTATGTACTCAATCACTCCCTCTCTCTCCCTCTTCCTCTCTCTCTGTCACTCACTCCACTTCCCCAATTCACAATCCCATTTTTTCTTTCTCTTCATGTGAAAAGAGCCTTAGATAATTTTGTTGCAAAAAATACGATGAAGAGTTCTCGACGGCAGGGATGTATTACTACACTATTCACCTGGCTGAGAGCATATTTAACGGTGGCCTTGCAAATTTCTTTCTTCTCTGTCATAATTCCTTTCAGGTTGATGAATGAGACAGATCTGAATAACCTCAGAGTGTGTTTGAATTGACTGTGGTAATCCAGGAGTGCAAAAGTGCAAAAATATGGAGAAACATGTGGCCTCTTTCTCCGAGCGTTTGCTCTCAGTGGATTTGCTAATGAGAAATATAGCTCCCAGCTTTGCTGTGTGTGTAATATTTGGCCTTGCTTTGGGTATAAGGCGAGCGATAAACAAGTTGCTGTTATGTAACTCTGCTTTTCATTGGAGTTTATGAACCTGGTAAATGCTGTTTTTATTATGCTGGCTAAAGCAGACATTATTTTCATTTAGATAATAGCCTTCACAGTGTGCAATTCACTTCATTGGATAATGTACAGTTGCAGGGGAAACAGCCCTGGTGTTCTACAGATCTTGATTGTGGGTATTAATAAAATATTGCAGTTATTACTCCCCATATCATACTCTTCAGGGCTTTTAATTACATGATACCATATTGTCATTAATAATATTATTACATTCCTTTTGATCCCTTGATTGTATTCTAATGATCATATGACTATGATAATTTTTTGATTACAAATCTACAACAAGATTATTTGCATTCTCTGATGGCACACTCACGGAGCGCCCATAGTCTGTTCCCTGGTCGTCGGATGCAAATTGCACATCAGAAATTGCAAGGACTTTGCCAGAAATTGCCAGTTCCGATCTGATTGGCTGGCATTACGCAGCTACTGTGAGTAAGGACACAGGGTTATTTTTTTTATTCCACATGGAAACCAAGTTACGTTACTGGTACTGGGTTAATACAATGAACAAAGATACAATCACTGGTGTCCAGGTTAGTAATATCAAATCTGTGAAAAACACTTAACCCTCCATTACTGTTCGATCATTTTTGACAGATTTTACTTTTCTTTCACTTGCCATCTGAACATACACACAAACACACACACACACAAAAGTTGATTCGGTGAGTCTAAATGGTTGTTATAAAAAGTGTGACATTCTTTGTGTTCCTGGTCAAATTTGACCAACCATAGGAAATAAATGGGTGGAAATATATAAATGCTAAACTTTGACAAATTGTAGTCTTTGATGCTGTTTAAATACATATCTGAATTCATAATTTAATAATATCTAGAAATTAAGTTTGTAACAACATTGGGTTTCAGAGATCAGGCAACATGTGTGGATCACTGAAGCCACCTACTGGTTATAATTGTCATTTCATGCAATTGTCATGTATTTTCTTTCAGCAGATGCACCAAATGCATGACACATTTTGAGTTGGATTCAACTCAAAGCTGGATTCAGCCTCGTCTTTCACTGCATGTTGTCTTATTAGCACACACACTCTGAAGGAAATTTACCTTATTTGGCTGCAGGTCTGGAGCATTTGTCTATCGCATTGTCACCATCGCTTTAGTTGAGCCATGCTATGCCATATTTGCATTTACATTGCATTTTACAATGTCAACTCTAATTTTGGTAAACTTTTCAATGGACTGTTTTCACAACATTCTCCATTTTACTGCATGGCAACAGACCAGTGTAACGTGCCTGTTGGATGTCTATTAGAAGGTAAGTGTTGCAAAACTCAAATGAATTTGAGAACTTGTACAATAAATACTTGTACAAGCAATTCAATACACATTATGCAAGTAAAGTCCTTTTGGCTCTTAGGTTTCTTAAAGGAATGTTCCGAGTTCAATACAATTTAAGCTAAATCGACAGCATTTGTGGCATAATGTTGATTACCACAAAAATTAATTTAGTAAATTAATAAATCCTTTTCTTTAAGAAAAGCAATAATCAGTGGCCTGGGTAGCTCAGTGGTAAAGACGCTGATTACCACCCCTGGAGTTCGCTAGTTCGAATCTCAGGGCATGCTGAGTGACTCCAGCCAGGTCTCCTAAGCAACCAAATTGGCCCGGTTGCTAGGGATGGTAGAGTCACATGGGGTAACCTCCTCCTGATCGCTATAATTACCACAAAAATATAATGTGGTTCGTTCTCGGTGGGGTGCGTGGTGAGTTGAGCATGGTTGCTGCGGTGGGTGGCGTGAAGCCTCCGCACGCGTTGTGTCTCCGTGGCAATGCACTCAACAAGCCACATGATAAGATGCACAGGTTGACGTCTCAGACATGGAGGCAACTGGGATTTGTCCTCCACCACCCGGACTGAGGCGAATCACTACGTGACTACGATGACTTAAAAGCACATTGGGAATTGGGAGAAAAAGGGGAGAAAAAAAACAAAAACAAACAAACAAAAAAAAAAAAAAATCGAGGTTACAGTGAGACACTTACAATAGAAGTGAATGGGGATAATAAAAGTGAACGTGGCCAGTTTTTGGAGGGTTTAAACACAGAAATGTGAAGCTTATAATTTTATAAAAGCACTTGCATTAATTCTTCTGTTAAAACTTGTGCATTATTTGAGCTGTAAAGTTGTTTAAATTGTAATTTTCACAGTAGTTTTAGGGTTTGTTTATATTACATTGTCATGGTAATGAAGTTGTAAAATTGGCTGTAACTTTACACAGAAAAGGTTAGTAAGTGATTTTATCACACTAAAATCATTTTTACACACATCCTTTATGTCTCACTTAAGAAGTGAGTATTTTAATGTAAAAAAATTGGCTCCATTCATTTCCATTGTAAGTGCCTCACTGGAACCTCGATTTTTGCTTTTTTTAAAGAAAAGGAGCAACGAGTCAAAATTAATTTTTGTGGTAATCAATATTATGCCACAAATGCTGTCGATTGAGCTTAACTTGTATTGAACCCAGAACATTCCTTTAATATCCTTTCTGTTATTTACAGTTAGTTGATGATCAAGAAGTAAAAAAGAAATACAAATTTTAATCACACATTGCACGGATGAGGTGAAAACAACTGTGTAACTTCTCTTTCATTAATGTGCACTAACACAGCAAACACTTGCTAGCGGAAGCTCGCGTAAACACTTTCTATTAAAGAGACCGTACCAATTTAGTTCTTGTAATACATAAATGTAAAATCAATGTAAATCGTACAAGTGCATATAAACAAATATGTAACAAAATGTAGTAATGTAATAAGTATAATAAATGTGTAAATTATAAATATTTAAAGGGAAAATCATACTTAATTAAATATTTTTACTTAAAGAAACACTGTAAATATTAAATAATTTAACAAATAGGTTCTTGCAGCATCAATGCAGGTGTTCGGTAATATTTTTTTTTTTTGTAAATTTCGTATCGTAATTATTTTTATAATATAATTATTAAATAATTGTTATAATTGTAATTCTATTTTCATTATTAGGTTCCAAACTAATATTTTGGTAAACAATGAGGATAAAATTCCAAACAGTGACAACAGTTTGTATCATTATTAAAAATGCAGTTTCATGAAATGTGAATGTGAAATTTGTAAATTTTTAAGAAGCTAAAATGTGATTAAAATGATGAAAAGCAAAATATAAAATAAAATGTACATATAAATACTATAAATATGTGAAGATATCCCCTTCATGCTTAGCTTAATATCTTTTTCAGCTGCATTATGCTTACATGTCGTTAAAAGTCTGGCGAGTAAAAAAAAAAATGTACTAACCAATGGCGATACTTTCTCCAAAGTGTCTGTAGAGAGTTCTATCCAGGAATATTACTACCATACATTTAATTGTAATTAATGAAAAAAAAAAAAAAAACAAACACTGTGGTCCAGATGGTATTTTGAAGCTTGTGTACTGCGGTAGTTAAGTTAATTCTTAAGTTAACACAGAAATGTCTATTGAAGCGTTCTTTTTCTTGTTTGACATTTTTTACTTAAGATTTGAGAATATAAACTGGCTATATTTTTTGTTTTATGATTTTATAAACTCTTGTTTAAAATGGAATTCTCTTTTGTTCACAGCCAGGTATGTTTTTGCAATTAACAATATAATACAGTATTATTATAATAGTTTCACACTCTTCTGGACTTAAGAGAAAACATTGATTTCAAAATCTGCTAACTGAAATAATGCCTTTAAATTTGAATTTTGGTAATATTAAAGTGAAAAAAAAAAAAAATCTAATTTAGTTTCTCAGCCCTGTTATGTCTGCGAAATAATCAGAACTTATTCATTTTGGATGAACAGAAATTCTAATTACCAGTTCCATAACACAAATCACACATTTACCTCATTTTTTTCGGTGTTGTCATGTGTATTTTGTTGATTCATGTCTTTTATTTTGAAAAGTTTAGTTCCTGTTCCTTTGTCATGTGATTTCATGTTTTCCCTCCATGTTCATGTGTCATGTTTTCATTGGTTTATTGTTTAATTATCTTGTTAGAGTTCTGTTTAATCATTGGTTTATGTTATCCCATGTCTTGTATTTAAGCCCTCATGTTTTCCCTTGTCAAGTATTGAATGTAGGTGTTTGGTGATGCTGTTTAGTTAAGCCATGTTGTATGTCAAGCCATCTTTCAAGTCAAGTTTATGTTTCATGTTTATAGGTAGGGTTTTGGATTCACTTTTGTAAATAAACTGCACTTGGGTTCTCGGCATTGCCAGCAACGTTACAGGCATTTCCTTTAAAACCATTCACAGAGACTGCCACAACATTATTTGAATATTTTAATTATTAGAATATTTTCACGCCGCTCTATTGTGATGTAAAGTAATCTATTTAAAATAAGCACTCTTAATGACACACAAAAACAACACAAACTTTGGTTGGTCATTTTAAATGTCAGTCAGGCGCTCTCTTCATGTCTAAGTGAAAGGTTCTTTGTCAGATTAAACTGCAATGAAGACCTGACTTTGTGCTGCAAGTCAGAAGCCATGGCTACTTAAGACAAGATCCAGTTCTCTAGGTCTACAGCTCTGGATTTGAAAACACTGATCCAAATACATTTGATCTTACAGCCACTGTTTGATCTATTACTTAGTAGGTTATGTTGAACAAGTGACATTTGATGGGCTCTCCAGTTTATCTTTGAATGGTTAGGCTGTGGGGAAGAGTTGAGCAGTTTGCTCCTAAAATGTTTGGCCAAGTTTTGAGGTGACATCAGCCTGACCAGAGGTGTTTATTTTATTATAGAGGATTCCCAAGTGCTTAGGCCTTTCTAGGACCCTGATCTCATCGCAGCGGCTTAAATTGAACACACCCATGCTGGCATTTATGCTGGAGCAATCCCCCGTGTGAGCAGGCGTCTAGTGTTTGTTGTGTGTGAGTAGGGTGAATGGGAGCAGTGATTGGGAGTGCGTTGAAAAGGTTAAGATTTGATGTGATAAGAATGCCGACTTTCCCCCTCCCACCCCCAGTCCGCTCGCTGCAATGAGCTGTTATGGTAATTAACAGATAACCTTTAATGAGGTGTCGACCTCGTTAGGCCCTTAACGAGGAAAATGTCACCCTGCTGTGGCATTCTAACAAGGAGGAGGACATTGGGAGGACATGTGGACACAAGATGATGTCACAAGGGGTGACAGCAGAGGTGCTGATCAAACTGTTATTGTCTAAATGTCATTTGACCACTGTGTCCAGTTTTCCCAAGGCAAAGGAGGTTTGAATCAGCCCTGTGGCTCATAAATGCTTGAGTTGCTTATAAGGCTGCCCACTTAAAATTCTAAATACGAATATTCGTTAAATTTAAGATAAAAATACACATTTGAATGCTAAAATGAATGTTTGAATTTCGAATGTATGCCCAGCACTGATGATTACTTACATTATTTGGCCAACACAGATGCAGTGCAACGAATAAAACGGAACACGGGTGTCTCAAGATGCGTTTTAAAGGTTGAATTTCCTATAAAATTAACATATAGTCTAAAAAATGCATTGTTACTGCATGAGGCGCTGAAAAAACAGCGAGACACGACTCAATGGTCAAAGAAATCTGTCTAACGCATGCTTGCATAAAGACGGACATGGTCGGATTGAACGGCCCCTAGAGGTGGAGGTTTTTGGCAGTTGTGTCTTGATTATGACTGTTATCAGCATCTCGCTGCATAAGCATTAGGTATGTATAAAAAACTGTATTTAATGAAAAACACTGTGGTACAGCCGACATTATGAAGCTTGAGTCTGTGGTAGTACTATGGCACAGGTATAGGCTACTGTGTAACATTTAAGCATTTCTTTTCTCGTTTTACTTTTTTTACTTAATATTTGAGAATATAAACGGAGTAAATCTTAGACTTTATTATTTTACACACATTTGTTAAAGCTGCACTATGTAACGTTGTGCTCTCTAGTGGCATCTGTGGTTGAAAGCAATTTGCGGAAGAATACATTACGTCAGTGGTGTTCTGGCACTGCTCTTCTGGTGGATCCCAATTTGAGCTTATCTTGACATTGCCTGTGTGTGATCATGACTGGAGCCGGAGTCATAACATGCTATTTTCATGTTGATATTATGTTATACGATTAAACTTTTGAAACAGAAATATGAATTGCTTTGATGAAGATAAACAACAATCTTATTGACATATCTGATTTAATTTTACACTTAAATCACTTTTCTGACACTATACTCAAAGCACTTTTAAGTAGAGAACAGGGGACTCTCATCAGCCACCACCAGTATATCTTAATATGATTATTCAAGTGTTTTATCTACTATTAATGTTTTAATTGTACTACAGTTTTCAATGTAAGAGGTTAAACTCGTGATATGGCTGATACGAGTTCAATAGAAGACTTTATTATTTTTATACTACTGTATATTTTCCAGCCTCAGTTACTACAACAGCATGTCTATGCAATGCACACAATAACAAGTAAACTAAAAACATAAAACGAGGATTGAATAATGATGGGGATAAAATATACTTTATTAAATGTTAAAATAATATGCATAAATATGCAATATAACAACTACAATAAGTCAATTTCAGAAGTAATACATATTAAACATGTCACAGTAACTTAACCGGACAACATATACATCACTATCAGTTAACACACAAGTAATGTTCGATTCATAAAAGCATGACAAGCAATATAAACTTCAACAACCCTACCAGAAAACATATCCAAGCATTATATCAGGTAAACAACTTCGCCAAATTGATAACAGATAAACATCCATCTAGACAAATTTCTAAGTTCTAATTACTGAACTAGAACTAGTAGTTAGTTTTGCCAGCCAGAAGCACCCCCCCCCCCCCACACACACACCTGAAATAATGTCTTTAAAATTCCAGAATATGGTAATGTTTCAGTGAAAAATTCGAATTTAGTTTCTCAGCCCTGCTGACAGTCCTAGTTGCTTATGGTTTCCAATCAGGGATGAGATAGTAAGGAATTTATTTAATGTGTTTGTATGTGTTTTCGAATATTTTTAAGCTTTAACATTACATCTGTGATTTAGTCATATGTGCAATATACTAATCTACAGTATAAGCTCCCTGTAATATGTTTGTTTTCAGAGTGAGAAAACAAGCTGTTCCATTATCATCATTTCAAATCTCATCATACATGTGCATGTATTATATTTTTTATGTAATGCATAATAATTCTGCAGTTCAAATTCATATCAGCGAGACCACACTACATTTAGATTACCAGTACTGTCTCTTTCTCTCTCATTAAGTCCAGGTACTCCACAGAGCTGGCAGATTTTATTTCCTGTTGGCTAGTTGCAGTCCCACTGTTGCTTTTGTTGTTTAAGATGTGGGATAATGTGAAGCCTCTGGGCCTCATTTAGTTTGAGACCTTCTCTGTGGGTGGTGGAGATGAATAAACTACAGTATGGCCTTTTGTCAATGGCTACTTGACTGTTAATTTTTAAGCAGCCCATTATTCATGACTAACTCCTATCTAAACTCACTAGTAACATTAGAACTAGCCTTCATAATCCTGTTTTCCAGTTAATCAAAATCGATAGGTGTACATTTATGTGACAGGTTAATGTCTGATTGTAAGACTAAAGGATAGGGTAAACTTTGTTTTTCCTGAATGCAGGAAATGTTCCACGATTCATAATGGACACCTGTTTTCGTTTTCCTCTCTCCAGTGTTTTCACTCGCATCGGCGCATGTAGATAATATTATGTTTAGCTAATTAAATTTTTTTAAATTGTCAAAACAAAAGCACATAACTTCACAAAAATTACATTAGTACTTTAGAGAGTCGCGATGTCCATTTTTTAGCAGTGCCTCACTTGTCAGTTTAAGGAGCGGGTGGATGACGTGAAGCTTTGAACCAAGGTTAGTTACGTTGATATCAATAGTGTTGGGTAAGTTACTTTCAAAAAAGTAACCCACAACTGATTACTAATTACTTCATGTGGAAAGTAATCAGATTACTAATTACTTTACTTTGAAGTTAATTTCTAAAACCAATCAAACCTGCAACAAAAACAAATGTGACACTAATAGCTCTTGTAGTACTTTAATATTGACTGGAAACAATAACAAAAATACAGCAATACGACAAGACAGCAACTTGGCTAAAGAGATCCAATGCATTTCTAAAAATGCAACTTAACTTTCTTATCTCATATATGCTGTAGTAGTATCATCATGTATGTGTGTGTGTGTCCGCTATCTACAACCTTCTTAGCTGTGTGTGGCATGTATTTGTACCGTATGCTTGTTTACCTGTGTTTGTTTTGGTGTGAAAAACAGAAAAAGAATACTAATGAACTGAAAACATTTCTGAAAACCCATTTTCAGACAGCTTTGATAGCAAAACCATTGTGTATTTGAATGCTTGTTGTTTCTTTTTGGTGTGCATATACAGGTTTGCTTGTGTGTTGCATCATGCATGTCTTTTTCCATAGTATTGTGTGCATGTATGTCTGTTTGTGTGTGTACATGTGCAGCATGTGTGTGTTTACACAACTTTACAGCAAGTGGATTATTTCTACCTCCCTGCTTGTGCTCGGACAAATTGAGTATCCTTTATCACTTGCGCATCTGTAACGCTACTGTATTGTGTTTGTGTTTTATTGTGTACAGTACATGAAGAACATAAAAAGCCGTTTGCTTAGCGACGTCTTTTTCAAGACGCCATTCTGCAAATGTACTTTGTAACGCATTACACCCAACACTGGATATCAATAACTACTTTGAGTTGTTATGAGATCCAACAACTGCACAGGTTGTGCCTGAACTCATTTTTACACCAGATAACATTTAAAACAGCTGTTGTTCTCCATGTGGTGTGCTCCTATTGGTAGTTTCTTATGGAGACCAGAACTAGAAAACAGGCTATTAGAATCATCATGGCACCACCCAGTGGTTGGTCAGGAAAACTGTGAATAGTTTTTTGACTGCAAGCCCATTCGGACAGGTTTGGCACATGCGCACTACGACTGCTTTGAGACTCTTTTAGCACTGTCAACAGCAAGAGTATCCGCAGATGACGTGCAAAGATGCGGACTGTCCACTTGCCTAGAAAACCTACACTGCACGCAGGACAGTCTGTGGGTACGGTGCTGAATCTGATAAAAAAAAATTGCATCATGCAGACTGTGTGTGAGATGTACCCGCATGTGGAAAACAAAAAGTGTACTTTGGGCTTAAATGGACGCCACACTAGATTTTGTGTTCTATTCACTTCCACTCATATGCAAAAACAGGAGATCAGGAACGCAAACCTTTTCAGAATTTTCAAATCATTTATGACTTCTGCTGCACACCTATTGTAAATTCAAGATTTGTACTTGACTCTAGTAACTCTGATCTGTGAATTGATATATGTAGCAAAAGTAGGGGTGCACCGATCGATCGGCCGCTGATGTAAATCAGCCAATCTTTGTCTTAAATCTGTGATCAGCGATAGGCTGATCATGCCTAGATTCAGGGCTGATATTTTTTGAATTGCTGCAAGCACAAAATCACACATACCAGGGCTCCAGACTAATATTTGAGAGCAGTGGCACCGGTGCCACCAAGTTCTTGAGTTGGAGGCGCCAGCACCACATTTGGTAGCACCGGTGGGGGGTGGGGGTCTGCGGCCTATAAAATGAAAAGTTTAAAGACAGAAACTAATAATAAAAGTAATATTACTCATATAAGTCCAATGATAAGTCCAATTTTCCAATAATATTGAATATTTTGCCCTACTGAAATGCTCATTCGACAGTAAGGCATTGATTTTGAGTTAGGATGCAGATGTAAATTTACTGGTATTAACAACAAGAGGGTATCTATAACATTGATAAAAAGTCAAAAGTTAACACCTAATTTATATAGGTCTAAATTATTATGACAGTGCGACTAAATTGGGACTCCTTTCATCAGGTTTTTGTTGATTCTTGGAAATTTGAAGGCACACAAAACCAATTTTTCTACAGTCATAGAGCATTTGAAGAGAACAGATTTTTACACAGAAGGAATACTAACTTTGTCCATAATTCTCAAAGGTCCAGGCTTTAAAGCCCTTGATTATATTTTGCATTTGCCCTTATGAAAATTTACCATAGTTTTTTGATTTTTATAGTTTTAACAGTGGTTAACAAGACCATGGTAACCTCAGGTAAATCAAAGCACATCTTCACTACCATGGTTAGGTGTAACATGATTTTTATAAAACAAACTATGGCATTTTTGTAATGAACAGTTCTCTAAACACTTTTAAAAACTATTAAATAAAAACATAAACATTTATAAACTGCCATAGTTGTCAAAAAAAAAAAAAAAAAAAATGATTCCTCACCCCCTAATGTAGCCCATTATAAATGATAATATTATTTATGAATCTATTTCTGCCTAAAATACTAGCTAATACAGTTAGTGTTACTATAGTAAATAGTATGGTAATTCTCTAAGGGCACTGTTGTGTGAAAAGTCTTTTCTTATTTTTTTTATTTTCTCCCCAATTTGGAATGCCCAATTCCCAATGCACTCGAAGTCCTCGTGGTGGCGTAGTAACTTGCCTCAATCCGGGTGGCGGAGGACGAATCTCAGTTGCCTCCACGTCTGAGACCGTCAATCCGCACATCTTATCATGTGGCTTGTTGAGCATATTACCACATGTTGAGGCTTTACGCTATTCTCCGCGGCATCCATGCACAACTCACCATGCGCCCCACTGAGAGCGACCACGAGGAGGTTACCCCATGTGACTCTACCCTCCCTAGCAACCGGGCCAATTTGGTGACCTGGCTGTAGTCACTTAGCACACCCTGGATTCGAACTCACAACTCCAGGGGTAGTAGTCAATGTCTTTACTCGCTGAGCTACCCAGACCTCCGAAAAGTCTTATTTATATCTGTTATGAATGTCAGGCTGTTTAATGTGGTTTTAAACTACTTTACTCACCAAGGGTTTCATAGAGGTTTGCACCTGAGAATTCTGTGCCGAATTCAAATCTTTTCTGCAACTCGCGCCGAGCTTCACTGGTTCTCGCAGGCAGCGCTGTGATGATCAGTGGTGTGCATCGAGAGCTCAAGACTGGTTCAGTAAGTAAACGCACCTTTTCCGAACTCTGGAACTTTCTTCTCACTGATTCTTGCAGCGCTGTAATTATACACGCCCTGCGAGTGAATGTACTTGTTCTGTGATTGCGCTGCTCTGTCCATTGGGCCATGCTGATAATTGGTCCAGGTAGCAGATAGCACTGTTTCGTTCCGCATTTGATATTGCTTAATAGAAAACAGCAGCGCATAAATTGAGAGAGAGAAAGAGGGAGAGTTGGCCAACATTGTAGTCGCACCAGTGAGACATGTAATAGAACTTAGTGCCACCGTCAGGGAAAATGGTCACAAAATGCAACCATTTAGTAGTATTCTGGAGCCCTGCATACATGGCCATTCTAATGAATGCAGGGTTCCCGCGGATCCTTAAAGAGTCTTAAACATCTTACAAGATTCAACAAAAGTCTTAATTATCATTTAAAGAGGTCTTAAATTTGTGGGCGGAAAGACAGGAATCGTGATATGACCTAATGTGATTATCAAACTTCAAAAGAATATGATCTAATTACATAAATGCATGCGGTGCATCCTTCAAAGTGAAAATGTGGCACTGTTGTATTTTCTCCAAGCAGCTAGAAACAGGGAAGTGCTTAAATTTCAAAATATGAGTCCCCAGTATTTTAGCCTTTAAAATAGCCCCCCCCCCCCCCCCAGTTTCATTTCACAGTTGCATAAAGTTCAACTTTTCTCAAAATTGTCTCGTCGCTTGCCACAGTGACCTCTGTCGCCAACGGTCACTGTCGCTCATGTCTCTGGAAGTCGCTCTACTCTCATTGAAAATAAATGGAATTGTGTCACTTTGTTGCTCAATGTTGCTGGATGAAATGTCCTCAGAGGGGCGGCAAAAGTGAGTTGTTTTCAGCTGCGTTGTGATACAGTGAAGAGGAATGTATATTTTATAAGCTGTATCTCCCACTACAAACACCAAACCTAAACCTTACCTTCTGTGGAGTGAAAATATAATGTTAGAGGGAAAAATGCAACCTCCGACTCGAGCTTGTCACTGATTTTGCAAATGCAATTTCTTCCTGGTTTCAACACATGATCCAGCTTCCTGTGTGATTATGTTGGCACACTAGTGTGTTTGTTAGCCTGCAGCATCTCAGCACAAACACAAAACCCTGCTGAATGGAGGGTGCGTTGGGAAAGGCAGTCTAGCTTCAACCACTGCTTTAGCTGTCGTGCCTTCCCCTGAAGCTCAGCAACATAAAGAGCTGGACGAGGCTAAGTGTCTGCTCTCAAAGAAGCCCCACGGAGGAGGCCATGCCAGACAGACAATAAATTACAGCCTCTAGCTCCCTGTCTTTCTCTGTCTCTCTGTCTTGCGCATGTCGACATTGCCACAGGGGAGCCTGTGTGGGTCCTTGATGCTTTGGTGATTTAGCCCCTCTCTCCTGCTGTGCATTCGGCCCGCTCAGTAGCTCAGCAGACGGGTGCCAATTTGGATTGAAAGAGGGCACTCAGGTGAGCAGAGGAATATGGAACTGCTGTAGGGCAGAAGAGAGAGAGCAATGTAAAGGCAAATAAAGGTGGTGGGGGTGGGGGGGGGGGGGTTGTTAAGGGAGAGGAGATATGAATGTTTCTATGTGTTAAACAGTGATGTAGATGTGGCTGGGTAATACAACTGTACATAGGATGCCATTGTAATGCATGGAGTCCTTTTTTCTGTCATTTTTTACACATACTGTACATACAAATTAACACATTTTAAAAAAGAGAAACAGCGAGAACAGAGAGAGAGAGAGAGAGAGAGAGAGAGAGAGAGAGAGAGAGTGTGTGTGTGTGTGTATGTGTGTGTGTGTGTGTGTGTGTGTGTGTGAGCATCACTATATGCAATGCATAATTTAAATAAATTTAAACTGACTGATCTCAGTTCAGGAGACACTGTGCTGTCAGTAAAGGGTTAAAATTTCGATGTAAGGAGTCATGTGACAAAACAACATGGCGCCGACCACAGCGGAGTTTGTCTTTGGGAGAAACGCAAACAAAACTACTTTTTTGTGACGTGGAGGAGGGCGGGGACGGGCCGTGACTATGCACGCCCAGCCCCCAGTCGGGCTAATCAGCCGAGGAGAGTGATAAATGCAGCGGAATGCGGCAGTTCGGGAGAGAGAGAGCCAGATGCAGATGCAGTGTGTGCGTTTGTGTTCAGCCGGTTCACGTCTCCTCCTTTCCCATTTTAACCTTGTTATATTGGTGCCGAAACCCAGGAAGGAGGAGGGATGCGCTGTCATGGAGTCTCGCCACTACCAGCCAACCAAGGAGCAGCCGCGGCTGTCCGCCCGGGGATGGAGACGTCACTGCTGGCCGCCGAGGATCTGTTACCCCCCATAGAAAAAAAAGAGAGAAAAGAGGGGGAGGAGCGTGACCGTCTGCCTGGGGCCGGAGGACCCACTACTGTCCACCGGGGGAGGAGCAAGCTGTGCCTGCCCCTGAAGCTCAGCAACATAAAGAGCTGGAGGAGGCTATGCCAGACAGACAATAAACTACAGCCTCTAGTCTTTCTCTGTCTCTCTGTCTTGCACACATTGACACTGCCACAGGGGAGCCTGTCGCAACTTCGTATCCAGGGTGTGCTGAGTGACTCCAGTCAGGCTTCCTAAGCAACCAATTGGCCCGGTTGCTAGGGCGGGTAGAGTCACGTTGGGTTAACCTCCTCATGGTCGCTATAATGTTGTCGCTCTCGGTGGGGCATGTGGTAAGTGTGCGTGGAAATGCGCTCAACAAGCCATGTGATAAGACGCGCGGACTGACGGTCTCAGTCGCGGAGGCAACTGAGATTCGTCCTCTGCCACCCGTATTGAGGTGAGTCACTAGGCCACCACGAGGACCTTGAGCGCATTGGGAATTGGGCATGCCAAATTGGGGAGAAAAGGGGGTAAAAAAATGTATGCAAATTTTTTATGTAATGTCTGTAATGTCTCAAAAACACGAATAACCAGCGCTCCTGGAAAAATATTAAACAATTGATAAATAAATCTGAATTTTTATAGCTTGGTATTATTTAAAATTCCACAACTTAGTCCCGCTTTCCACATATGGACATATATTTTTTAGGAAAACTATTTGCTCTAGAAAAATCTTTTAGATTTGGGATCCACTAATCCTAGTCTTGCATACTATATAGAAATGATTTGGGAATATATATATATATATATATGAATTGGGATATAGCCGATACTTCCAACATAATCCTTTGTATTTGTTTGCATCAAACAGCTGATTAATGATGAAACCAAAGATGCCTTGTAGCAGTCTCCTGCTGATGTCACTGCTGACATAAACAAAGGTGCCCCTGCTGGTTTAGAAATGCTTTATGACTAATACATACGTAAACACAGCAGACAAGCTACGTGCAAACTCCTTTCCTTTCATCTCTCCTTCCTCTCAGGTCCTAGGGCACGGATCAGGTTCATCTGTGCTCCTGCAGTAAAACAGGAGCAGAAATGCTAAAATCCCTCTTTTGATGTTAAAGGTAAGCTGAAGGGAGGAATATGGCTTTTCATTATATTTATTGTCATGTCAGTTGGAGGCAGAAGGGAGCCATCTGTATCAAACTAAGGATTTAAAATAAGCCACTTCATTTCTGCATTTTGTAAGACATAAAGCGGTTCCAAAAATGATTTGGACGCTTACTTTTTGGTCACACTTAAAAATGTTTGTGTCTTTGCGCTATGTAACAATATATCAAATTAATAGCATTTATATATTTATATATATATATAAGTGTTTCACACATGTTTTTAAATGAAAAAACAACAACAGATATACTGTTCAAAATTAAGACAAAAATATTTAGACTTTCTGGTTGTCAAATGTTAGTCAAACATAGTTAAGATGATGAACTACATCTACAGTATATTTACTCTGCTAGGACACCTGTGTGAACTCAAAGAGAACTGACTTCATACATTTAACTAAAAATCACCTTGACACCATTTGCTTAAAAGTCATTGTAAAAATGTCTCAGAAATGGGAATTTAGTGCTGAGAAAATACTCATTTATTTGCAGATGACACTTGCTTTGATATTTTATTTCTAATGCAATGACTTTAAGCGTAACTTAAATACCCAAAAGTAAATACTTCTTAGGGACACTAAAAGTAAAAAAATAAATACAAATTAATGTGACATATATAATGTAAAACTAATTTACACAACCACATTGTAACAGTTCATGGACGCGCAAGGAGGAGGCGGGAACCAGCTGAACAGTCAACATAAAGTTTAATCAGAAACTTAACTTAAAACAGACAAACACAGACACACATGCAACACGGCCGCGTGCGTAACTCTCTCTCAAACCGGCGTCTCCGGCCTCCCCTTATCTCAATCTCCCACTGATCAGCTGATTCAGTGCCGGCCATGCTCCATCACGGCCCGGCCACGCCCTCCTCCTCGTCACACACATCTCGCACATTTTACTCTCTTGTAGTCTTATGGCCATTGGTGCAGTATTATAAACACTGTTACTGTTGAAGTATACTTTGGACAGAGGTACTCTGTCTTACTCAGTCGCACACTCATGCATAGATGCTGTAATTGAACAAATCTAAAGGGCAGAGTTCTTAGATGTATTGTTCAGGAGGTTAAGAGCTTCCCCGCTGCATGTTGTTTTTTTTTTTTACCTTCAGCAGAGGCAGGGACCATAGAGTGCACAGCAACCACATAAAAACTGAACAAACACAGCATCGGTGTACAAAACCAAACATACACACCCACACACACTTGTTAAACACACAGAGCTGTTAAATCACAGAAAACAGCTACATTGTTGTAAATATATTAGCTCAGTTTAATCCTCCCTTTAAAAAGTAATCAGTGCATCACTGCTTTGTGAGGAGTGTACAGTATATGCCTGGGCTTAAGTGAACCAGGATTGTGTACAATTCAAAAGTGAATTGAGAATGCCTTCAAAAATTCCAATAACATTTTTTGAGTTTGAAATAAATTTGAATTGAGGTAGCAAAAAGATGGCAAAAATATGCTAAATTTAAGCAATTAAAATTAAAATGGAATTAAAATCATACAATAGAAATGTCATAACTGCTTTAAGTATTCAATTCCATCTCATGAACTGCAAGGAATCCAATTCTTAAACTCTCAAATTTCCCCAGTCTGCTGTAAACTGACTTGGTTTTTCTCTTTGCTTATTTCTTGAGAATAAAAAACACATGGCTGTCAGACACATGGCCTTCCTCTCATTGTCTAAACAGTGGGATTGACGGTCGACATGGCAACATGGTGCATGGTTACAGTGTGGTCACTGGGATTAAAGCAGGAAGAAAATGTACCGTTTTGAAGAGTTTATAGATGTAAGATAGATGACAGTCAGAGAAAAATGCTTAATACTTCTTTTGATTTTAGAGATAAGAATTGCTGTTGTTTAGGTCTAAGATCATTGCCAATTTAGGTCGGTCTTAGCAGAGGAATAACTCAATTTTTTAAAAGATGTTTCTGGGTATTGAACTATATACTGAAAGTGGAATATCTGTTCATCTTCTGAAATGGAATTGACACACTCTTTGTCCACTGCCCAATCTGGCCTCATTTCACACATTTCCTCTGAAGAAAATGCATTTCTGAGCCAGAAAAAAATGGCACCTCACTGTCCCAGTAGACCTGCTCTAGACCAGGGGCCGGTTGCACAAAACTGTTTTAGACTAGTCATAGTTAGTCATCTAAAATGTTGGTCTTAATTTTTTCAGTCAGTTGCATAAAAACTTAAATCAGTCTAATTTAAGACCAAAATGTAAGACAGTACACCCCCAGTCTAACTTTTGTTTACATTCCATGTTACCATGGAAAATAACTGTCAGCTGAGCCAGTGAGGGCTTCAGTTGAGTGCTGAAAGGGGCTTGAGTTGAGACATTGTAGAAGACTTTGACTTCAACGATGGAAACAAAATGTCATGTCTTTTTTATTATTTAGGTTAACATCACTAAATTTGTTCATTAGAATCAATTTTGAAGCACTGTAGTCCTCTAATAAGCAAATGTTTTCAGCGAATGAAAACTGTATTGAGCGTCCACTGTCGGCCATTTTTTTTAAAGCTCTTCAATGTCTTTTCCCACAATGCAATGCAAATTACACTGTCTTAAAGACAACTGTGAGCTAATTTTATGCAACAGGCTTTCTATGGCGTCTTTAGCTTGTCAAGCTAATTGTTAGAGGCAGTCTTAAGTTAATGGCTATGTTTATGCAACCGGCCCCAGGACCAATAACATCAGATGCCAGGGAGCGGGACAATGTCCTCATCAAGTTTTATGTTTTGATAGGGTTGTGAACAGCAGGGAAAAACAGTGCTAAATGTTAATTAAATGCAACTAACTATATAATAGTGGATTGTTTGGGTAGCAAAATATATAGGCTTATCAACATTTAAATGTAGAAAACACTTTCCATATCTTTTGTTATAGAGTGCAACAGTCCAGTTCCGGAATTAAAAATTGTATTTATTTAATAGGGGAACTGTCTATTACCGATACCTTAAGACAGACCTACCGTGAGCTTTAATGTTGTTAATCAATGGTACATGCTTCTGCTGAAGCCATCAGTCAGTGTTATTTCAACTTAATATTTAAAAAATCTTGTTTAAAACCTCCTGAGACCCGAGTGGGACTGCTGCGTGCATTTTTCATTTCCCTTTTTGATTTGTAACTATTTGCACCTAATAAACAAGCAAAAAGAAAAGAAAAAAAAAAGAACAAATTCTAGAGGCAGTAGTTTTCATAAAAATTGATGGCAACATATGTGGACAGCGGGACTAAGTTGTGCTATTTTATATAATACCAAGCTATAGAATGTCTGATTTTTATTTTTGTTTATAAAATATTTATTTTATTTTCCATAAGTGTTGGCTATAAATTTTTTTGAGATGTCACAAACATTACATCAGAAATTAGCATAATTAATTCTGATTCAAAGTAATGGCCAGCATCATCCAATCACTGACAACCATGTTAAATAATAAAATTATACATTATAAATTCTGAATCTATGTACTGATTACCTTTGTTCCATGTCTGCCAAACATGTTGAGTGGTCCAAACATCATCTGCAGCCTGAAACTGAACTTTTGGTTGGATTTTATGAGTGAATGCACTTAGCTGCAAAGAGAGATATAGCATGATCCCTTGCTCCCTTTTTAGTGAATGACTTAACCTCGAGTGTGCTGTTTGTCTGCACTGGTCTCAGAACAGTTCGCTTCATCTTCATGCTTCATCCTATCTCCATATAAAGCCTCTGAAAGCAACATTTTCAACTTTTGGATGAACCCATTGATTCTTAATGAGAAAATGCACAGTGAATATTGGAATGCATTTACTAATGTTAATGAATAGAAATGTATTGTACAGTGATAAAAAAAAAAAAAAAAATGTATATTAAAATGAACCAAAATGACCCACAGATGTGTTAATGTTGAAAGTTATTCAAAATAGCTAAAATGTTTTTTCATCTTTTGAGGGAATAATGTCCCAAAATCCATGTATGTAGACAACACGTTTATCAGCACTCTGATGCGCAAAAAATAAATGCATTTTTTTAAAGCCGCATATCAAACGAAAATAGAGATGCTACTCTTTACAACCAAACAGGTTTCAATGAAAAAACTTAGAGGTTTCTTACCAGAGGCACTTTTGCGCCCATAGAAGCGCTTCACGAAAATGTATGTCATGTTGTTGTATCATGTGACTTGGTGTGCCATAAGCTTAACCCTTAAATTACAGTTTTGAGTCTTGTGAACAGTATTCAGTCAGTTTAAATGAATTTAAATTATGCGTTGAGTATAGCGAAGCCAAAATACAATGTCCACGAATGTGGACATGGGGTCACACGAGGTTAATAGTGAAATTCGTGATGAAAAACTAAACTACCCATGATATTTAGGGGGAAATATCCACCAATCAGAAAGTCGCAGCAAAGAAACTATGGCAAAAGAGCTGTGTGGAAACCACCCACTTCGATGACACAATGACACAATCAAGCCGGTCTCTCTACACAATATTTGTATGTTTAGGAATATTATGCAATATTCTGTAATTTAAATATATTGCATTTATACTTATAATCAACAAATCTACATCAATAGTTTATGTGACAAGGTTCTTTCACTTTCTCAAGGAGGAAGTGGGAGACGACGAATCAAACTCAAAGTTATCTTTATTTCCACTCACTCTAATGTTTTTTTGTACATGCAAATGATGCCCACACACACAGGCTCTGCTCTCTCTCTCCCCTCCGGTGGTCTGGATCACCTTTTAAATCACTCTCTTCTCTCATTGCAAAAACAAAACAGCTGTTAGAGGTGATTTCCCACAGGTGCCAACCCTTACCGCATTCACTCTCTCGGCCTCGCTCTCCACAGACGTCGCTCGGTCACACCCCCATCACCACATACCTCCATCGCCTGACTCAGTCCAAGGAGCCATCCGGCCTGTCACTTACTGCCCCCCTCCCCCCCCACTTCTGGAGAGGAAATCTGCAATCCCATCTCAGCCATCTGCACCCCTGGCCTGTGGACCACCTTGAACTAAAAAGGCTGGAGAGACAGATACCAACGGGTGATCCGTGCATTGGTATCCTTCATGCGATGGAGCCACCGGAGTGGGCCATGGTCCCAACAGAGGTGAAAGCATGCCCCAACAGAGAATAAAAAAAAAACTTCCGGAACCAAGACTGCTGAAAAAATGGGCAGTTTATAGTTAATAGTTTGTTTCGTGTGTTTGGCTGTTACACTTCTGCTGTTGTTTATGCACTTAGAAAATTGTCAGTTTTCGTATTTAGCCTATGTCATGTTAATAATTTTGCATATTGTAGGTAGTTCATGGTTATTTTACTATGTTTCAGTGTTTAATTTTAATGATGTTTTTGTTTACTTTTTTAAATATACAATTTCGCTATTCAAACAGTTTCGACTGGGCTAGATGCAACACAACAAAATCGCTCCCATTATAATCAATACATCTGTCTACACTGAAAGTGCACTGAAAGTGTGGTGCTGTCTGTGTCCTGAGATTCATTTTAGCTCCATGTCTGGTCAGAGTCATACACACATGCAGCGACTTTATCGCTTGATGTCGCTAGTCTTTGTACTGTGACATCGCTAGTGGGCGTTCCTAATGCTGTCGCTCTAACGTTATTGGTGGACTGCACGTCTGGCCATGTCTATAGAAAATGTGATCACAGATGAGGCATTTAGCTAGCTCTGATTTAATTCTAATTTAACAAGGAATCCATTTTCTTGTCCCTAAAAATGCACATTTTGCAGAGGAGAGTGTTTTTATATGAACTGCAGCAGTGCTCACTGCATCATGTCATTAATAAGACGAACAAACTATCAATGTACGAATCAAACCCAATCAGTGTCGACAATTTCTTTTCCACGCATCATTTTTTATTATATCCATGTATGTGGTTACTGACGAATCATATAGAACAGTGAAATTGCTCACAAAAACTTTAACTTCTCCTCTGTCTTGCCTGCACTCAATCTCTAAGGAGACAGATGACGTGAGCTCCACTGACACAGTCTTCACTCTTATTGGTTGTTGCTCCCGAAAGTTGCTCCTCATTTGCATCAAGTTAAACTTTTCTCAAATTTGTTGTGTCGCTCGCCACGCCCACATCTACTTGCCAGAAGTCGCTGTTGCTCGTGTCACCGGAAGTCTTCAGCTCTCATTGATAATGAATGAGATGAGGTCGCTTTGTCGCTGGAAGTTGCTGCATGTGTGTACAGTGTTTTAGGCTCACTTCTTTTCCCTATAGTCTCTGCTCTTGTGTCAAGTCTATATAGCACTAAAACTGCTGATATATTTCTTTTAGAATGACTAAATGTTTCTCTTTCCCTCTGCCAAGCCTATTCCCTCCATCTTTGGTCTCAAACTACATGCAGGGAATTTCTAATCTCCCTCTTTTTCAGTCCTAGGGTCTGTAGTACAAATGTAGAATGTGCAATGCCACATAGATTTTCAAGAACAGCCTTTACTTTCTGCCTTCCTGCCCCTCTTGAGGTATTCAGGGCAGAAGAGGATAGCAAAAGTGTGTTCTCTATTATCTGAGTATCTGCACTACTCTCAGGCAATCTCTGCTGGCAGCTTGACATTTGTCTTGTGTTTATGGCAGCCTGTGAGTGGCCAGTGCTGTCCAGTCATTTATAATGTACTTCTGCCACTGAGTGACTTCCCCCACTAAATGTCATAATCATAATTGGAGCTGATATTTATAGCTTGTGTGTGTGTAAGTGCATAGGGCATGATGGCTGTGTGTGTGTGAATGAGTGTGACATGTTTAAGTGTGTGTTTGCAGGGATCTTTTATAGAGATTGTTCATTAAATTTGAGGATGTATGGTGAGGGCTACAATTATGATTGGTAAATGCCAATGGAGGTTTTGCCTTGATCCTCAACATCTGTCATTCCAAGCTCTTACCAGCTGTCATAAGCCTTTTTGAGGTTAGTGGGGGTGTTCTTACAGATGATGATGATAATTTTGCCTGATATTATTCTTTGTTTAGGCACATAAGTAAACTAGCAAATAAATAAAACCCTAATTTCATGTAGAAGTGTGCATCATTCAGGTCACCTTACTTGACCTCTCAAATAAATGGCCGGAAAAAAAACACTCCCTCCACCAGCTTGTCGTCTTTCCACAATGCATCTTGGTGCCATCACTTCCCCAGGTAAACGGCGCACACATACACGGCCGTCCACGTGATGTAAAAGAAAACGGGACTCATCGGACAAGGCTACCTTCTCCCACTGCTCCAAGGTCCAGTTCCAATGCTTGTTTGCCCATTGTAGATGCTTTCGACGGTGCACAGGGGTCATCATGTGCACTCTGACCAGTCTGCGGCTACGCAACCCCATACGCAGCAGTGTGCAATGCACTGTGTGTTGTGACACATTCCTCCTGTAACCATCATTAAAATTTTCTGTGACCTTCTGTCGGTTTGGACCAGAAGGGATAGCCTTTGTTGCCTCGCGCATCGATGAGCCTTGGGTGCCCAACACCCTGTTGGTGGTTTGTCCCTCCTCGGTCCACTGTCGGTAGGTACTCACCACTGCTGTCCAGGAGCACCCCACAAGCCTTGCCTTTTCAGAGACACTCTGACATAGTTGTCTGGCCATAAAAATGTGTCCCTTGTCAAAGTCGCCCAGGTCTTTACTCCTGACCATTTCTCCTGCATTCAACACTTTGCTTACCATCTAATCTACCCAGACCTTGACATGTGGCCTTGTTAGGAGGTGATCAGCGTTATTCGCTTCACTTGTGAGTAGTCATTATGTTTTGTCTCATCAGTGTACAGAACAGGTTAACATGATTTAAGTGTGATATGAGGGATTCACCAGCATTTCTATGTTCATACAAGATTAAAGGGTTTTTCCATTTTCCAAGATTAAACGGTTGCTTACCAACCTTATCTGTGTAAAGTTACAGTATGTTCAGTATTACAACTTTGCTGTAATTACGTAACGTAATTACAGCAAAGTTGTAATACTGAACATACTGTAACTTTACACAGATAAGGTTGGTAAGCAATTTGATATCACACTAAAGTCATGTAAACACATATAATGTGTACGTCTATTTATATGTCTATTTACATATACCGTTTTTTTTTTTTTTTTTTTTTTTTTTGTGAATAGCATTATTAATGTTTTTATATATATATATATATATATATATATATATATATATATATATATATATATATATATATATATATATATATATACTTAATAGATCTGGCCAAAAAAGTTTGTAAAAAAATTGCGTCATGTCATTAACCCATTCCTGCCAATTGGCAATAAGACCAAATACCGACCCAGTGTCAGATTTTAGTCTCCTGGTGTTTTCATTTTCTTTCTATCTATAACTCTGAGAATATGATGATGGAGTGAGTGTGTGTTGGGGAAAGTTATGCTAAAGCGGTGGCTGAATGTTGGGCATAAACCATCTGCCCAGAGCTCTAGCTGCTCCAGCAAAGGATTCATGCCTAGACAAACACAGGACACCAGAACACGAACACCAGGGTGTCTCTGGTGCTGCCAGTTCTCGGCACTGATTTTACTGCCGATTGTATCCCTGGGTTTAAGCTCAGCGATGGCTGGTGTTGCAACTAGGCTCACATGATTTATATATGACAAACAGTCTGCGGTGAACTGACTTGTCTTGGATTCTTTTCGGAATGATGCATGTTCTAAGCTGAAATAGAACTAACACAGAACATGTGCAGGAAGAATACTTTGTCTATGCATTTTTTTTGCATTTTATCTATGCATTTCCCCCCAAAATGTAATTATGAATAATTATGCTCGCTTGGCAAGCACGACTAAAATAAAGAACATTTAATAGAAATATTGCGGACATGTTACATCTGAGGAAATCACATACAAACAAAATCGAATCAATCAATCACTCATGGCAACAGAGCAAAATCCACTGCACACACACGCCAATCAGTGATTAGGGGCAAGACTGTGCTGTTTGTACCTCAAGACCCCCTTCACATAGTAACACTCATGAGATGAACAACCTAATGATACAGTCGGACCTAGCAGCAATTCATAAAAGGAAAAACAAGAAAAAACTATTTAGCCAGTGGATTAAGAAAAATAACGGGTTAATGAATTAACGTGTTTATTCCGTGTGATTTAACTAAATTATGAAACACATTAAAAAAATGTAAGCAACTAATCATGCCCCAGACCGTAATAACAAATATTCCTACCACCGAAGTAGTTCAAGCTTGACGTACCACCTTCATGTTTTTACGAGTCACAGTCAGCAGGTGGCAGTAAGCACAACTCTAGCTGTCTAGGCAACGCGCAGCTGTACAGACAACAAACCACAAATACCAAGAGTGAAAAATGAGTGTTTTTGCATTCAAAACACAACTTGATGGGGTACAACTCCGAACGCAAGCATCTCGAGACATGTTTTTTAAAGCTTCAAGACTACATTTAACTTTACACAACGTCCTACAAACACTTTTTGTATCACATGGCGCAACCAAAGTGAGACACTCCAAAAGCGTCCATCTGACACGTGTACATTGATGCATCTTTAGACAAGCCCTTATAATAAATCTATTTCTTGGACAGATAGACAAATTCGATTGCTGTGGAATTTAGGACAATAATAAGCTTTTGTTTAATAGTATAGATATACGCAAGATATTGCCTTCTAAAGCCACTTTTTGTATTGTCTTATCAGTGCTTTACTTGTCTGCCACAATAATGCATTGCATTTTAATGATCTGAAATATAATTTTTATAGTATATATAATTTTTATAGTTATTTAAATATAACTTTTAATAATTACTCATTATACAGTATATTGAATTATTGTAATTTGAGCGCTTTCTCAGGAAACATGTTATGCGATTAATTGCGATTAATTGCGATTAATTTGATTCATTGATCGGCATATGTAATTGATTTGATAAAAAAAAAAAAAAAAAAAAAATTAAGCGGTTGACAGTCCTAATTTTAGTATAAATGGACTGGACTTACACTTCCATTGTAAGTGCTTTACCATAACCGTTACCATTTTTTTTAATAATCGACATTATTGTGGTAATCAACATTTTGCCAAAAATAATTTGTATTGAACTCTAAACATTCCATTGAAATATTTTGTCCTATTCTAGTTTAATATGCTGAGGCAACTACACTAAAAGGAAGCCATTGACAGGCTGATTTTCTGAAAAGTGTAAACTTTTGTAACGTTGTAATGAGAGGTCTGTGTAAGAAGTACAATAAATGTAATTCAAAATCAATATTTCAGCTCACTCTTCAAACAGTTGTCTCTCTTTTTTGGTCAATGTCCGGCTTTAATCAGCTGTAATAATGCTAGGTATGTTCCAGATTGAAAGTCACCCACACATACAGGCTGAAGTAGTTTTCTGGGAATAATAAAGCCCAGAGAATGGCAGTGTAAGTCTACAGTTATCTAGCTCCTCTAAGGCCAGTACATGGTAAAATGCTTAAGATTGATTTATGGAAAGATTGTGCCTTAAACCTTTTACTGTGCATTGAGTTATTGGTTTAGTGAGGAAAGGAGAAGGGGGAGGAAGATGAAAAGCTTAAATAAGTAACGTCATTGGAATATATAAGCAGCATGGCAGCTATTCAGGCAATTTGATGTGTTACACTAATAACTGAGCTTGTTTGTACTACAGAATCAGTGTACATTTCTCCTCTTACACTTTTTCCAACATATTTCTTTATCATAAATGGAAAGTTCACCCAAAACTGAAGTACAAACTAGTACAAACAAGCTTAGTTATTAGTAACACATCAAGTAGCCTGAATAGCTGCCATGCTGCTTATATATTCCAATGATGAGATCCAGTAACAATCAGCACTACACATATTTATAGCATATGATCTTATTTATCTTGCCTTGATCCAGCCAAGAGCAAAGTATCATGGTATAATTCTGGTTCCCTATCCGTCACTCACTCGACATTGTGTCGATGTAGTGACACTAGGGGTCACTCTTGGGAGCCACAAACACCTCTGCTTTTTTTGAGAAAAGGTCAATGAGAATTGGTGAGTGGAATTTGCATGCCATTCCCCCGGACATACGGGTATAAAAGGAGCTGGTATGCAACCATTCATTCAGATTTTCTCTTCGGAGCTGAACAGTCATGCTCACTGAGCTGAATTCCCACGACTGTTCATTCACCTCTGCTGGATCTGACAGGGCATTTCAGCGGCTTCTCCCCCCTCTGCACTGATGCAATGCAGAGAATGACCCTGGGCGCTTCGGCAGAAATAAAAGTATATTTCTATAAAAGAGTATATTTCTCTAAAAGAGCGGCACACACGGAACGTCTTTTTAAAGAAGCGTCTTTTTAAAGATGCCTTTCCGATTGTGTGTTATTCCTGGTTGCGCTCGTTATCTCTCGCCTTCTGACGGTCATGATCACTGTCTTTTGTGTCTGGGCACTGCTCACGCGGAGACAGTGTTCGTGGATGGTCATGTTCTCATTGCGAGGACATGTCCATGGCAACGATGCGGTTGCCCTTACTTCATCGTACCGAAGAAAGGCGGTGGGTTGGACCTGCGATTACTGAACCGGGCTTTGCACAGACTCCCGTTCAAGATGCTGATGCAAAAACGCATTCTAGTGAGCGTCCGGCATCAAGATTGGTTCGCGGCGGTAGACCTGAAGGACACGTACTTCCACGTCTTGGTCTTATCTCGAAACAGACCCTTCCTGTGGTTTGCCTTCGAAGCCAGGTGTACCAGCACAAGGTCCTCCCCTTCGGCCTGTCCTTGTCCCCTTGTGTCTTCACGAAGGTCGCAGAGGCAGCCCTTACCCCGCTTAGGGAAGTGGGCATCCGCATCCTCAACTATCTCAATGACTGGCTAATCCTAGCTCACTCTCGAGAGTTGCTGTGCGCACACAGGGACCTCGTGCTCCGGCACCTCAGCCGAATGGGGCTTCGGGTCAACTGGGAAAAGAGCAAACTCTTCCCAGTTCAGAGCATCTCTTTTCTCGGTTTGGAGTTGGACTCCAAATTGATGTCTTGATGACAGCGCGCCTCACGAACGAGCACGCACAGTTGGTGCTGAACTGTCTGAAGGTGTTCAGACAGAGAACAGCGGTGGCACTGACTTCAGACCTGAGTCTGAATGGCGTGGCGCCGTGGGACACATCACGAGGCCATCACGCCGATCTGTCGCCACCTCTTCAGCCCTTGGACCGACCTTGCATTTCTACGGGCAGGGGTTCCCCTAGAGCAGGTCTCCAGACGCATCGTGGTTACAACAGATGCCTCCAAGATGGCTGGGACACCGTATGCAACGGGCACACGTATGCAATTGGCAAGCCTAGAGTTGTTGGCAGTTCTGCCCGCCCTGCGGAGGTTTTGGCTGTTGATCCAGGGCAAGCACGTGTTGGTCCGGATGGACAACACAGCGATGGTAGCGTACATCAACCACCAAGGCGGTCTCCTCCTCTGGAGTCAGCAGCACCTCAAGTCGCTATGAGCCACTCACATTCCGGGCGACCTCAACACTGCAGCGGACATGCTGTCACGTCAGGTTTCTCTCAGGGGAGAGTGGAGACTCCACCCTCAGGTGGTACAGCTGATTTGGAGTCCATTCGGTCGAGCAAAGGTAGACCTGTTTGCTTCCCGGGAATCCTCCCACTGCCTGCTTTGGTATGCCCTGACCGAGGCACCCCTCGGTATAGATGCGCTGGCACACAGCTGGCCCCCTGGACTACGCACATACGTTTTTCCCCCAGTGAACCTACTTGCACAGACCCTGTGCAAGTTCAGGGAGGATGAGGAGCAGGTCGTCCTAGTAGCACCCTACTGGCCCACCCAGACATGGTTCTCGGATCTCACGCTCCTCACAACGCGGAAGACCTAAGCTGTCTCCCACCTGCGATGGTAGACACGTTCACTCAGGCTAGGGCTCCCTCTACGAGGCACCTGTATGCCTTTAAGTGGTGTCTGTTCGCTAAGTGGTGTTTTCCCGACGTGAAGACCCCCAGAGTTGCACACTCGGATCAGTGCTTTCCTTCCTGCAGGAGAGGCTGGAGGGATGGCTGTCCCCCTCCACCCTGAAGGTGTATGTAGCCACTATTTCGGCATATCATGATGCAGTAGATGGTAAGTATTTGGGGAAGCACGACTTGATCATCAGGTTCCTGAGAGGCGCTAGGAGGTTGAATCCCTCCAGACCATGCCTCACCCCCTCGTGGAACCTCTCTGTAGTCCTTCGGGGTCTACATGGAGCTCCCTTTGAGCCCTTGGAGTCAGCTGAGCTTAAGGTACTCTCTTTGAAGACTGCCCTCCTGACTGCGCTCACTTCCATCAAAAGGGTAGGGGACCTGCAGGCGTTCTTCAGAAGCTTTACGCATCTATTTGGATCACAGGCAGAGCCTTAGAAGCTCTGAGCAGCTCTTTGTTTGCTTTGGTGGACAGCGGAAAGGAAGCGCTGTCTCCAAACAGAGGATCGCCCACTGGGTCATTGACGCCATCGCGATGGCATATCAGGCTCAGGATGTGCCACCCCCTATGGGGTTACGAGCCCACTCCACCAGGAGTGTTGCGGCCTCCTAGGCCCTGGCCAGTGGCGCCTCTTTGGCAGACATCTGCAGAGCAGCGGGCTGGGCAACACCCAACACCTTTGCGAGGTTCTACAATCTCCGGGTTGAGACGGTCTCATCCCGTGTATTGGCAGGCACGTTCCAGGACAAACTGGCCGGGTGTACCACTTGCGCATAGTGCCTTTCCCCTCCCTTGAGGTGAAAACGTGTGCTCTTGACTCCCAGTCGTGTTCACAGACTGTGATCCCTGGATGACTTTCCTCCTTAGCCCTCTTGCAGTTGAGTTTGCGGAGAAACTTGCTGACTGGCCCATTACATGCACTAATGAGCCCCTGAACTGAGGTAGGTGCTCCACATGTGCTGGTTCTCGAAGGCGACCCCATGTGATATGTTCCACAAAATTGTTTCCCTGATGGCAAACTGCATATTCCTTGGGCAGAGGCCCCTCTGCCCCCGGTCGCCATGCTCTGTAAAAACTCCTCCCCCTTTCGGATAGGACCTACCATGGGACCTCTCCACATGACATACTTCTGACAAGACTCAGTAAGACCATGTGACGTATTCCACTTAGAATATCCCCCCCACTTTGGGCGGGGTGTGGTCTCCGCTGTGTTTTCCCCTTGGGAGGGACACCCCCCGACGCAGACACTTAACGGTTCCTAACGGACCATTCGACGCTCATAAGAGTATTGGGGGAGGTTACGTGACGGCCTGGTGCGCTGGCTACGAGGCACACAGCAGTCTGCCTGTCACACACCGCCAGTTCACGTAACACAGTTCAGCTAGTTGTGCCATTTTTTATAGGGACCCCTAGTGTTACTACATCAACACAACGTCGAGTGAGTGACAGATAGGGAACATCCTGGTTACTTTCATAACCTCCTTTCCCTGATGGAGGGAACGAGACGTTGTGTCCCTCTTGCCACAACGCTGAACTACCCTCTGAAATGGCCTGGACCTGGTCTCGGCTCCTCAGCACAAAACCTGAATGAGTGGTTGCATACCAGCTCCTTTTATACCTGTATGTCCGGGGGATTGGCGTGAAAATTCCACTCGCCAATTCTCATTGGCCTTTTTTCAAAAAAAGCAGAGGTGTTTGGGGCTCCCTAGAGTGACCCCTAGTGTCACTACATCGACACAATTTCTCGTTCCCTCCATCAGGGAACGGAGGTTACGAAAGTAACCAGGACGTTTGTTGTTGTGGAAACTCAGTATATAGCCTTATAGTTTTGTGTTCAGTTTTTTTTTTTTAAGAATATAAGTGTTTTGAACCAAAACATATTACAGTTTGTTCCTCCAGTCTGAAATAAGTTCTAAGTAAGTTATAGTTACCCCAGAGTAAATTCTCTTGTTCCTGACATAAGAACTAAAAATGTGTCAGTTAGCACAGCCTCGGCTTTATTTCAGTGCTGGAGTTTACAGAGCAGCCAAATAGTCTAGCATACACATAGCATGAGCCTCATTTTTCACTGTCACATTGCAGTACAACACATATTTTTAAAGGGGACAGATCTTAAGGTATCAAGTAAATGCATTTCTCCTGATAATACACAGCAAAACAGCATGGAATTGAAGGTGTGAATTCCGACAGCAAAGCACAAACCAACTGCATACAAGCTCCTCCAAAGTCATTTATAAACTTTTTGGGATTGTTTGGTGAGAAGAAATATGTATGTAATTTTGACAGTGAATGTTTAAACCTTAAAGTATTAAGATGGATGGTGTGGTATGATCATGGAACTGTTGATTCTGAAATCAACTTCCATGCATTTATCAAAGTAGTATGGTAATGACTGCGGAGGACACTAATTATGTGATAATTACTGTGCCATCCATTTGTCATTATGTAACTGCCTCCGAAGATCAGATCACATTTATAGAACATTTATGCAAATTAAATAGAGGTTTTTGTTTTTCCAAAGGGCTCATAAACTTTGTTTTGTAACCGTACATTGAATTATGCACTGATTTGACCAGTGCTTAAAGGGATTGCTCACCCAAAAATGAAAATTCTCTCATTTACTCACCCTCATGCCATCCAAGATGTGAATGATTTACTTTCTTCAGCTGAACATAAAGCGAAGACATTTAGAAGAAAATCTCAGCTCTGTTGGTCCTCAAAATGCTAGTGAATGGGTGCCAAAATTTTGAAGCTCCAAAATACACATAAAGGCAGCATAAAAGTAATCCATAAGACTCCAGTGGTTAAATCTATATCTTCAGAAGCAGTATAAGTGTGAGCAAGAAACAGATCAATAAGTCTTTTTTACTATAAATTCTCCTCCCTGCCCAGTAGTTCGCGATGTGCACAAAGAATGCAAATCGCCAAAAACAAAAGAAAAAGAATGTGAAAGTGCAGATTTATGGTAGAAAAGGACTTAAATATTGATCTGTTTCTCCCCTTCACCTATTATATCGCTTCTGAAGACATGGACTTAACTACTGGAGTCTTATGGACTGCTTTTATGCTGCCTTTATGTCCCTTTGGAGCTTCAAAATTTTGGTACCCATTCATTTGCATTGTATCAACCTAAAAAGCTGAGATATTCTTCTAAAAATCTTCATTTGTGTTCAGCAGAAGAAAGTCATAAACATCTGGGATGGCATGAGGGTGAGTAAATAGTGAATTTAAATTTTTCTAATGTATTCACCACTAAAATGTCATTCTGGTAATTTTTGTGAAACCTTATCTTTGGATGTCTTTGCTGGCTGTGGCTTTTCATGTGACTTGAAAATAGTGTTTAATTTTCATTACATACATGTCATTTGTCATGACAAATAAGAAGTTTTATAGTAAAGTTTCTGTGAATTACCGTCTTGTTACAGTTTATATATTATATGTTAGGGCTTGGTAAAAAATATTGATTTTCCAATTTTTTGTGATCTTAATTTGAACAATCCAGATATTGATTCTTAAAATCCCAAGATCGATCTTTTACTTTAAAGTTTACTTCAGTTCCCTATCTGTCACTCACTCGACGTTGTGTCGATGTAGTGACACTAGGGGTCACTCTTGGGAGCCCGAGACACCTCTGGTCTTTGATAAAAGGCCAATGAAAATTGGCGAGTGGTATTTGCGTGCCACTCCCCCGGACATATGGGTATAAAAGGAGCTGATATGCAACCACTAATTCAAATTTTCTCTTCGGAGCTGAACAGTCATGCTCACTGAGCTGAATTCCCACGACTGTTCATTCACCTCTGCTGGATCTGACAGGGCATTTCAGCGGCTTCTCCCCCCTCTGCACTGGTGCAATGCAGAGAATGACCCTGGGCACTTCGGCAGAAATAAAAGTATATTTCTCTAAAAGAGTATATTTCTCTAAAAGAGCGGCACACATGGAACGTCTTTTTAAAGAAGCGTCTTTTTAAAGATGTCTTTCCGATTGTGTGTTATTCCTGGTTGCGCTCGTTATCTCTCGCCTTCTGATGGTCATGATCACTGTCTTTCGTGTCTGGGCACTGCTCACGCGGAGACAGTGTTCGTGGATGGTCATGTTCTCATTGCGAGGACATGTCCATGGCAACGATGCGGTTGCGGCTCGCCTTCGTAAGAAAGCAAGCCACCCCAGAGGCTCCCCGCCTCGGTCCTTTTACCCGTGGGTATGAGGCCAGTGCAGCTAGCATTGGGGGCAATTTGGGGACCCCAATGGGACCGCCTCCACCGGGTATCCCCCTGCAGACCTCCCATTCCCCAGCACGCTCGTCTGCCCCAGTTGGGCTTCCGGATGAGTCCGCCGGCTCGTCTCACGGCGAGTTTGACCTCTTATTCGGAGCCCGCGAAAGTGATGAGCTCTCGAGCGCAGTATGTCCGGGGGAGTGGCATGCAAATACCACTCGCCAATTTTCATTGGCCTTTTATCAAAGACCAGAGGTGTCTCGGGCTCCCAAGAGTGACCCCTAGTGTCACTACATCGACACAACGTCTCGTTCCCTACATCAGGGAACGGAGGTTACACAAGTAACCATGACATTTTGGTTGTGCAAATTATTATATCTGTTAAATAAATAGCAAATTATATATTGGGTTAATGGGACAATGCCCAAATTCCTGTATGTCAGGAAATGTATTCATACTGCTCACCTGCATACCTAAAGTACATACTTTTTTGAAGTACGTTTTTCAACAAAAGCAGTATATACTTTGATAGGACACAAATTTGGTCGCAACTTTAAAGGAATATTCCGGGTTCAATACAAGTTAAGCTTAATCGACAGCATTTGTGTCATAATGGAGTTAATTAACAGAGGTTTGGGAGGAGCATGTTCATTTTAATCTGACAAATCACAGCCCACGAGCAGGAGTATATAAGCCACTGCTTACCTGCTTCCTGTGACAACACTCCTGACATCCCACCTCCACCCCATCTCCACCTATTCTCTAGATCCATTATCTAAATAAGTAAAGTCCGGGGGTCGAGTCTCGAGCTCCGAGCCCTCCAGTATACGGACAGCAAGCCAAATACGTTTACTGCTTCAACACAAGTTTACATTAACTTACGAACTACTGAAATGTTGATCACCACAAAAATTAATTTCCACTCGTCCCTCAAGAAAAAATATGGGTTACAGTGAAGCACTTACAATGGAAGTTAATGGGGCCAATCTGTAAACGTTAAAATACTCACTGTTTCAAAAATAAAGCCACAAGACATAAACAATGTATGTGTTAACATGATTTCAATGTGATAAAAATGCTTACCAAACTTTTCTGTGTAAAGTTAAAGCCAATTTTACAACTTCATTCCCATGACGATGCAATGTCAACAAATGCAAAAGTGACTTTAAAAATGACACTTTAAAAAACTTTACAGCTCAAATAATACATGAGTTTTAACAGAAGAATTAATGTAAGTTCTTTTATAAAATTATAAGCTTCATATTTATTTCTTACAAAAGCAGGTAGCATCTGATTAAACTGGATTGTGGGTAATGAGTAAATAGAGTTTTGAATTTACCCCAATATGTTTTAAGAGTTATGTTTTTGTTTTGTTTTTCCAGAAGAAATTTGTAGGCTTAAAGTAAAAGTAAAAACAAAACGTGTGCACACATGAAAATGAAATGAAATTAAATGAAAAAGTCTGGTATGAATATAATGAAATGCAAAGACACTGACTTAACCTTCCTGGGGATAGTAGATTTATCTGATCATCTCTCTCTCCACCGCATGTGTACTACCTCTTGGCCAATGACATTGATTACATGATGCATGATGGGCTGCTGAACGTTTCATAATTACCCCTCAGATACAGCTCCAAGGTAGAATTTATTAATTGACGAATGATTTATCACAATAACCTGCATTGTAGATGCAGTCTTGGCTCATAGGAAAAGAAAGAAAGAAGTTGTTGAAAGTAAGTGTAGAGCCGAGGAGGGCGGGGCCGGGCTGGAATGAGACACACCCGGTCCCCAATCAGCCTGATGGGGTGTGCGAGGGATAAAGGCGGCTGGGGACGACAGTTTGAGAGAGAGAGAATTGCAGGCAGCTGTACTGTGTGGTTTTTAGTTGTGTGTTTGTTTAAGTTGTTTATTAAATTATTATTTATATTATTAAGCCGGTTCTCGCCTCCTCCTTTCCACCGAACCCCCTTACACTGGTGCCGAAACCCGGGAAGGAGGAGGGATTCCCGTCGCAGAGTCCTCGACACTGCCGTCCACCCAGGGGAGCACCGCTGCCGTCCGACGGGGGACGGAGTAGCCCAACCACCCGGACGCGGGGAACGGCCGCCGTCCGCGAGGTGAGTGGGGATGGGACTCCCCGACCGCCTGGAGCGAGGGAGCCACTGCCGGGGGCGGAGGAGTGCCCTGCCGTCCCCCGGGAATGCGGAGGGGTCGAGAGAAGACCACCGTCCGCGGGGGGAGGAGGGAAGCGACTCCCCGACCACCTGGAATGGTAGGGCCGCTGCCAGGGGCGGAGGAGTGTCCCCACGGGACGCCGGGAACGCGGAGGGGCGTTCTGTCCGCTGGGGGTCGGAGGTCTGACTCCGGTCCGCCCGGGGAGGAGCGGCTGCAGTCCGCCTGAGAGGGTGGAGTAGTGATCGAGGACCACGCGACGGCGCATCAGAGAACCGGTGAGTTTCTTTTTCTCTCTCTCCTCTCTCTCTCTCTGTCGCTCCGTGTTGGCCTTTCCCTCGCCATTTTGTTTTGTTGTTTTTCCCCTCCTGTCTCCTCCCAGGTCGAGGAAGGCGGGGATGACCCGCCGGCAGTCAGGGCGTAAGGCACGCCCCCCCCCCCCGGAGAGGAAGGGTGGGGGATGTACGTCATGCCGGGGGCTCCCCGGCCTGAGGCAACGCCGGGAGGAGTGTAGAGCCGAGGAGGGCGGGGCCGGGCTGGAATGAGACACACCCGGTCCCCAATCAGCCTGATGGGGTGCACGAGGGATAAAGGTGGCCGGGGACGACAGTTCGAGAGAGAGAGAGAATTGCAGGCAGCTGTACTGTGTGGTTTTTGGTTGTGTGTTTGTTTAAGTTGTTTATTAAATTATTATTTATATTATTAAGCCGGTTCTCGCCTCCTCCTTTCCACCGAATCCCCTTACAGTAAGGTTTTAATAAGTGATTTGTTTTAATTTTCCTATTAACTCTCTCTTGTGCTCCCAAACATCTCTCTGGTCTTCAACACTGATGGTAATGTGGACATCATGTTAGTACATATTCTATTTCCTCACTCCCCTGTTGGGATCAGTACACACATGGCCCACAGTTACCCTACATACCCCATCACTGTTTCAGTGTATTTATTAAAACACTGACTATTCAGGCTTAATAAATGATAGCCAATTAAGGTAGTAGCTGTGTACTTATCTAGTTTCTCTGCACTATGTTCAAATGCCTTTGTGCCCCATTGAAAACACTAATGATCTCAATTAGCACACGCAAATATTTACCAAAGAAAGGCATGATTGATTTATGACAGACTTTCTCTCTATCCTTCTTTCTCTTACACACACACACACACACACACACACACACACACACACACACATTAGAAGATTTTAGGGCCTTAATATTTGTACAATAAGTTTACTTAGCCATTAGAACCACCTGAAAAACAACTGCTTTGCTCATAACTCTGTTTTGATCCCAGAATGGAGAGACCCTTCAAATCATAAATATACACAAACCTCATCACCATTCCATGTAATAAGGTCCAACCCCCCCCACCATTCCTCTTGTAGTCGCTATCCTTTGATGTGTTGAGAGTGATGGTTGTCAAGTCTAATTCCACTGCAATTGTCTGGCAGCGCAGCAACCCCACTTTTGTTGTCTTGTGTGCATACCCTCTTCAATGGCCTCCTCTTAAACAGAGGCTGGACCCTAGTTTAAAACACATTAAAGCCATCGAGGGCTCCTTTTACTTCTCGATACGCCTAAACTGAGTTTGTGAAATAGCGCAAGGGTGCACATTCCACCTTTTCATGCTGCATTGAAAGAAAATATGTGTTTTTGCTACATCCAAGTAGTGCTGGGCGATAAAACTATATTTATCAGAAAAAAATAGAAAAAAAAATCTGACATCGATGATACACTTTTGAGTCATTTTTTATATTTAGCCGATGTTGTACTTCTAGACAATTGGATCAGGTACGTCTTGCTAAAAACGCAAGAAGTTTGGCAAAGTTATTCACACAACTACAGTACCTAACTGAATCCCAGTCATGAAATCAGCCTGTTAGGATGTATTAGCAGGCAGCCCTGCTGTCAGGAAATCTGCAATGAGGCTCGGTAGCCGCTGGCTAGCAGCTAGCTTTCCCGCTAATATGATATCATTGTGTATCCAACAAGGCAGCACTGACAATGCAATACAGCTATCAACTGAACACAACAACAACTCTGACATCAACACCATTACTGTGTATATACTATTTAGTACAGTGGTTCTAAACCAGAATCCCCCCAACACTACACATTTTGGATATCTCCCTAATCAAAAACACCTTATTCAACTCATCAGCTCGTTACTGGAGACTTCAAGACCTGAATTGGTTGTGTCAGAAAAGGGAGCTATTCAAAATGTGCAGTGTTAGGGGGCTCCAGGAACAGGGTTGAGAACCACTGATTTAGTTAAATGTTTTTTCATGATCCATAGCACTGTCATGGGCAAGAAATTGTTTCTTCTTCTTGTGATGTTTATTGGCGGTTTGCAATCCAGCTTTTGGTGCATTACCGCCACCTACTGAGCTGGACTGTAGAGTGTCACAAGAAAGTCTTTCAGTGGAGTCAGATGTCAGCTGAAGATGATGAAATTGGCAAAAGTTCATCGAAAAGAGGTGACACACCTTATGTAGGATTAAATCATAAACTGAGTACACTTTAAAGGCACTAAGACTGACCTCGCCTTGAGTGTGACGGTCACACGTCTCAGCGCACGCCCTGGGCTGGACGATGTCCACACTTGTGGTCCGAGAGCGGCATCTGTGGCTCAACCATGCGGCGATGCGAGACGCCGAGAAAGTCCGCTTTCTTGATGCGCCCATCTCCCAAGGGGGGCTTTTTGGAGACATTGTCGAGGATTTCGCCCATCAGTTCTCGACAGTGAGGAAGCAGACCGAGGCAATTAAACACATCCTGCCGCAATGTGACCCGGCCGCCTTCAGGCCACCGAGGTCCCGCACCCCGTCTGCTTCTTGCCAGAGCCATTCCCCTGCGGTGCCGGCCTCAGAGAAAAAGATCCTCCCATGGGAAGCCGGCTCCACCTGCCTGTCAGCTGGCCCCCAAGAACCCCAGGCGACTACCAGGGATGAGGCAACTACTCCTGACTGGTCTGGCCCAAGGAATCTCTCCAGCCCCATCATCGCCCCTGGGCCAGTGCATTGTGAGTATAACTCTGCACCCACATGGTCAATAAAAGAGCAGTTTCCTAATTCCCTGGGCCAGCGCACTCGCAACGGCCAGGCGCTGGAAGTCTTTCTGGTCAATCAGGCGAACGCAAGTACTTCCCGTTCCCTCGTTCTCTGTCGAGAGACAGCCGGTGAACAGGTAAGTGTGCTGGTCTCTGGGGCTGCTCGCCCGCCCCAGTCACCAGCCACCGTGGTGGGCTTGCGGAGCAGCACGTCCCCCCTGGGCTGTCTTCCAGGTGGGGCACTTGCTCTGCCTTGCCGCGAATCACCCTGCCATGGCACGGCAAGTCCAGTCGTCCCCCTGGTACCACTGTCACGGAGACTGGAGACCTGGTTAGAGCTCTCCTGCCCCTCACGGTGGCTCATCAGGACAATTCGCCTTGGCTACGCGATCCAGTTCGCCAAATGCCCACCCGGTTCAGTGGCATCCTCTCCATTATGGTGCAGGGCAAGGGTGCCTTCATCCTCTGGGCGGAAGTTGCCACCCTTCTGGCGAAGGGAGCAATAGAGCCCATCCCCATAACCGAGTTGTGCAAGAGCTTCTACAGCCCTTATTTTATCATGCCCAAGAGAGGGGGAAGGTCGCGCCAAATCTTGGACCTGCGTGCCCTGAACAAGGCCTTACAAAGGCTTCCATTCAGGATGTTCCTGGCATTAGTACGACATCAGGATTGGTTCGCGGCCATTGACCTGAAGGACGCGTACATTCACATATCGATCCTTCCTCGGTTTGCCTTCGAGGGACAAGCATACCAGTACAAGGTCCTCCCCTTTGGTCTGTCCCTGTCTCCTCACATCTATACCAAGGTCGCAGAGGCTGCCCTGGCCCTGCTGAGGGAGAAGGGAATTTGCATTCTCAATTATCTCAATGACTGGCTAATCCTAGCTCACCTGTGAGATCTATTGTGTGCACACAGGGACCTTGTGCTTCAGCACCTCAATTGACTCGGGCTTCAGGTCAACTGGGAGAAGAGCAAGCTCTCCCCTGTGCAGAGCATCTTTTTTCTCGGTATGGAGTTGGACTAGGTCACTCTCAGGGCCCGTCTTACGACCGAACATGCTCAGTCAGTGCTGACCTGCCTGAAGACCTTCAGGCAGAAGGTAGCGGCACCAGTGAAACAATTTCAGAGGCTCCTGGGGCATATGGCATCCTCAGCGGCGGTTCTCCCCCTCGGTTCAGACCAACACATGCTTGCCCTGAATCAACGGCTGGAGCCTCCTGTCAAATCGGGGTGGATTTGTGCCACAGCTGGGCGCTCAGGGTGGAAGACCGCCGCTGGAGTGCCAACGTCTTTTTAAAGATGCGTTTCCGATTGTGTGTTATTCCTGGTTGTGCTCGTAATCTCTTGCCTTCTAACGGTCACGATCACTGTCTTTCATGTCTGGGCACTGCTCACGCGGAGACCGCGTTCGTGGATGGTCATGTTCTCATTGCGAGAATATGTCCATGGCAACGTTGCGGTCGCGGCTCGCCTTCGTAAGAAAGCCACCCCAGAGGCTCCCGCCTCGGTCCTTTTACCCACGGGTTTGAGGCCAGCGCGGCTAGCACTGGGGGCGATTTGGGGACCCCAATGGGACCGCCTCCGCCGGGTATCGCCCCGCAGACCTCCCATTCCCCAGCACGCTCGTCTGCCCCTATCGGGCTTCTGGGTGAGTCTGCCGGCTCGTCTCACGGCGAGTTCGACCTCTTATTCGGAGCCCGTGAAAGTGATGAGCTCTCGAGCACAGCATCAGAGAGCGGGCTCATCCAGTCGGAAGCCTCAGCTGGGCTCCTCCCTTCGGGGTCGATCGCCCAGTCACAGGCTGATGCGGAGATGACGACATGCTTTCCTGGGCAGCCGCGAGCGTCGGTTAGAGTGGATTTCACCGCTCTTCCCTGAACCCTCGCGGCTCGGTGATTGGTTCCTGGGCTCGTGGTGCTGCTCAAAGCCACGCCCCGCCCCGTTCCTTTCTTCCCGGAAGTGCATGAAGAGCTGACAAGGTTGCGGGAGGCACTTTTTACTGCCCGGTCCCATTCTTTTCAGCTTCCCCGCTCTCACTATTCGGCAAAGCCCCGTCCAAGGCCTGTAGGTTTATGTCATCTCTGACGGCCAAGGCCTACGGTGCCGCTGGACAAGCCGCCTCCGCCCTGCACGCCATGGCTCTCCTGCAAGTCCGCCAAGGCGCTAAAGGAACTGCACGAGGGTAGTTCCGCTCCAGGATTGATGCAGGTACTGCGCTCGGTGACCGATCTCACTCTCCGAGCGACGGAGGTCATGGCACGGTCTCTCGGGCGGACGATGGCCACACTAGTGGTCCAGGAGCGCCACCTTTGGCTCAACCTGGTCGAGATGGGTGAGGCCGACAAGACACGATTCCTTGCTGCCCCCATTTCCAATCTGGACCTGCGAGTACTGAACCGGGCTTTACACAGACTCCCGTTCAAAATGCTGACGCAAAGACACATTCTAGCGAGCGTCCGGCATCAAGATTGGTTCGCGGCGGTAGACCCGAAGGATGCGTACTTTCACGTCTCGATCCTTCCTCGACACAAACCCTTCCTGCGGTTCGCATTCGAGGGTCAGGCGTATCAGTACAAGTCCTCCCTTTCGGCCTGTCCCTGTCTCCTCGCGTCTTTACGAAGATCGCAGAGGCTGCCCTTGTCCCGTTAAGGGAGGTGGGCATTCACATTCTCAACTATCTCGACGACTGGCTAATCTTAGCTCACTCTCGAGACGTGTTATGCGCACACAGGGACCTGGTGCTCTCACACCTCAGCCGACTAGGGCTTCGGGTCAACTGGGAAAAGAGCAAGCTCCTCCCGGTTCAGAGCATCTCTTTTCTCGGTTTGGAGTTGGACTCAGTCTCCTTGATGGCGCACCTTACGAACGAGCGCGCCCAGTCGGTGCTGGCCTGTTTGAAGGCATTCAAACAGAAAACAGCGGTTCCACTGAAACATTTTCAGAGGCTCCTGGGGCATATGGCATCCTCGGCGGTGGCCACCCCGCTCGGGTTGATGCATATGAGGCCTCTTCAGCACTGGCTCCAGACTCGAGTCCCGAGACGGGCATGGCGCCACGGGACACACTGCGTGGCCATTACGTCGGTCTGTCACCGTCTTTTCAGCCCTTGGACCGACCTCTCGTTTCTATGAGCAGGTGTTCCCCTAGAACTGGTCTCCAGGCGCGTCGTGGTCACGACAGACGCCTCCAAAACAGGCTGGGGCACTGTTGGCAACAGGCACGCAGCCGCCGGCCTCTGGACGGGTCCGCGGCTGCGTTGGCACATCAACTGCCTCGAGTTACTGGCAATTCTGCTCGCCCTGCGGAGGTTCCGGCCGTTGATCCAGGGCAAGCACGTGCTAGTTCGGACAGACAGCATGGCAGTGGTAGCATATGTCAACCGCCAAGGTGGTCTGCGCTCCCGCTGTATGTCACAACTCGCCCGCCGTCTCCTCCAACGGAGTCAGCAGCACCTCAAGTCGCTGCAAGCCACTCACATCCCGGGCAACCTCAACACTTCGGCGGACACGCCGTCACAACAGGTTACCCTCAAGGGAGAGTGGAGACTCCACCTTCAGGTGGTCCAGCTGATTTTGGAGTCGATTCGACAGGTACAGGTGCACCTGTTCGCCTCCCAAGAATCCTCCCCACTGCCCACTCTGGTATGCCCTGACCGAGGCCTTCCTCAGCATAGACGCACTGGCACACAGCTGGTCCCCTGGCATTCGCAAATATGCGTTTTCCCCCAGTGAGCCTGCTCGCACAGACCCTGTGCAAGGTCAGGGAGGATGAGGAGAAGGTCGTCCTGGTAAGCACCCTACTGGCCCGCCTCGGACCTCATGCTCCTCGCGACAGCTCCCCCCGGGCAAATTTATCAGGGAAGGGACACCATCCGGCACCCGCGCCCAGACCTCTGGAATCTCCATGTCTGGCCCCTGGATGGGACGCGGAAGACCTAAGCTGTCTCCCACCTGCGATGGTAGACACGTTCACTCAGGCTAGGGCTCCCTCTACGAGGCACCTGTATGCCTTTAAGTGGCGTCTGTTCGCTAAGTGGTGTTCTTCCCGTCGGGAAGACCCCGAGAGATGCGCAGTCAGATCAGTGCTTTCCTTCCTGCAAGAGAGGTTGGAAGGGAGGCTGTCCCCTTCCACCTTGAAGGTGTACGTTGCTGCCATAGCAGCACACCACGACACAGTCGACGGTAAGTCCTTAGGGAAGCATGATCTGATCATCAGGTTCCTAAGAGGTGCCAGGAGGCTGAATCCCTCCAGGCCGCGCCTCGTTCCCTCATCGGACCTCTGTAGTTTTTCAGGGTCTACAGAGAGCCCCCTTTGAGCTTTGCAGTCAGCCGAGCTTAAGGCACTCTCCTTGAAGACTGCCCTCCTGACTGCACTCACTTCCATCAAGAGGGTAGGTGACCTGCAAGCGTTCTCTGTCAGCGAAACGTGCCTGGAGTTCGGTCCGGGCTATTCTCACGTGATCCTGAGACCCCGACCGGGCTATGTGCCCAAGGTTCCCACCACTCCTTTTAGGGACCAGGTGGTGAACCTGCAAGCGCTGCCCCAGGAGGAGGCAGACCCAGCCCTGTCGTTACTGTGTCCGGTGCGCGCTTTACGCATCTATTTGGATCGCACGCAGAGCTTTAGACTCTCTGAGCAGCTCTTTGTCTGCTTTGGTGCACAGCGGAAAGGAAGCGCTGTCTCCAAGCAGAGGATCGACCACTGGCTCATTGACGCCATAACTATGGCATATCTCGCCCAAAACATGCTGCCCCCGGTAGGGCTACAAGCCCATTCTACCCGTGGTGTAGCGGCTTCTTGGGCCCTGGCCAGAGGTGCCTCTCTAACAGACATTTGCAGAGCAGCAGGCTGGGCAACACCCAACACCTTTGCAAGGTTCTACAACCTCCGGGTGGAACCGGTTTCGTCCCAGGTAGTGGCACGCAACACAAGCGGATAAGCCCGGGATAGCCGGCCGGGTGTATCGCTTGCACATAGCGCCTTCCATCTCCTTTTGAGCTGAAGACATGCGCTGTTAATTCCCAGTAGTGTTCACAAAAGTTGTTACCTGGTTGACTTCCTCCGAGCCCTGTGGCAATCGAGTTTACGGAGAGACTCGCTGCCGGCCCATTACACGTGCTAACTAAGAGCCCGGTTCTGGGGTAGGTGCTCTGCATGTGGCGGTTCCCTGTAAGGCTAACACCATGCGATCTATATCTTCCGTTAATTCATTTCCCTGCTGTCAAACTGCGTCTTCCTTGGGCAGAGCCTCTCTGCCCCAGTCTCCATGTTGTAGTAACTCCTCCCCCATTGGGCAGGATCTACCTTGAAGGCTCTCCACATGGTTGGAAAGACCATGTGATGTATTCTTCCACTTAAATATCCCCCCTCTCTTGGGGCGAGGTGTGGTCTCCGCGGTGTCCTCCCCTTGGGAGGGACACCCCCGACTAGACCTGGCGGCCCAGTCGGATAATCCCCCTTCTTTTTTAGGGAGTGGAAAAAGAGAAGGGGAAAGAGGTCACGACTGGGTTAAGCCTGTCTATCTCTGGGTAGTCGACTTGTCCCCAAAAAGGGCCGTTCGACACTCATAACTGTGTTGGGGTTGGTTACGTGTCGACCTGGTGTGCTGGCTATGAGGCACACAGCAAGTCTTCCCACCACACACCGCCAGTTCACGTAACAGTTCAGCCTTGTGGCGTTTTGTATAGGGACCCCTAGTGTCACTACATCGACACCAACGTCGAGTGAGTGACAGATAGGGAACGTCATAGTTACTGGTGTAACCTCCATTCCCTGATGGAGGGAACGAGATGTTGGTCCCTCCTGCCACAACGCTGAACTACCCGCTGAAATGGCCGGACCTTATATCGGCTCCTCAGCGTAAAACCTAAATGAGTGGTTGCATACCAGCTCCTTTTATACCCGTATGTTCGGGGGAGTGGCATGCAAATACCACTCGCCAATTTTCATTGGCCTTTTATCAAAGACCAGAGGTGTCTCGGGCTCCCAAGAGTGACCCCTAGTGTCACTACATCGACACCAACGTCTCGTTCCCTCCATCAGGGAACGGAGGTTACACCAGTAACCATGACGTTTTTGCTTCCTGATCTCATTATTATTCACAGGAATTCGTATGTAACATTCACACTTACATTTTTGTACCTTTGTATAGATGCTGAAATGTACTGTACAATATGGATGTATTGACAGCATATAAAACGTAAATGTTTTTACACATTTACAGCTTTGGACACATACAAATATTTACGAATCCTTTGTTTTATAAATATATTTGTAAATTTTTGATTTCTTAACCCAACCCCTACCCCTAAATCAAACCACTTCTCAAAAACGTAACAGGCAGTTAAATGTACAGTGACAATAATTTTACTTACCATATACTAATTTATATATATATCTGTGTGTGTTTGTGTGTGTGTATATATACAGGGTTGGGGAGTAGCAAAATACAAGTAATGGGAATATGTATTTAAAATACAAAATATAAGTAACCGTATTCCACTACAGTTAAAATTTTAATCATTGGTGTTTAGAATACAGTTCAATTCTAAAAGTATTATGATTACTGAAAAGTTTACTTTGCATTTTATTGTCATTTGTTTCATTTAATTTTTAATCCTTTCAGATGGAAAACACTTATACTGTAGCATAGCGTGCAGGAGGATGTAGAAATGAAGAGGAGACTGAGCGCTGCATGTTTTCTGATTCAAGAACAGCACTTTGTTTTACACAACTCAAAGAAAAATGTTACCATTCAACAAGCTAGCCCCCCCCCCCCCCTGCTGAAATAAAAACACCTTTTTTCAACTCCAGCATAACAGAACATAAAAGATATCCCTATTTACTGAATTTCTTCCTAAACACATCTTATTTAACACTTAACTGCTTACTTTACCACATTCCAGCCCTATGCTGAGCATCCTGGGAAATGGAAATCCCCTGCACAAATTCAACCACCCATCACACATTACGTCACAATACATTTAAATGATGTGATCCAAAGTGCATTTGAACAGCGGTGAAACACTTTCTTATAAAGTGTTACATTCATAGGAGCAGTCAGAGAAGTAAGTTTGAAGTAAGTTTGGAGCACAAGAAATAGAAATAAACCTTGTGTAAATTGTCAGATTTATGCTAAGCTAAAATGCTATTTCTAGCAATTTGCATGCACATGTTACCAGGCACGATCATATTTTTTTATTAAGAAAATTCACGTAGACCTTTGATATTAGGGCAAAAATCGTATTCTTGATAATAATTTTTGTATTGTTTTCCTGTAAAAATATCTAAAAATCCTTAAAATAAGATCAATTTGAGAATGTATTTTTAACATGTGTATTTTGTCTTACTGTACTGGCAGAGTTTTTATAGTCAAAACAAGTGAAAAAATCTACCAGAATTGAAGAAGTAATCCAAAGTATTTAGAATACATTACTGACCTTGAGTAATTTAACGAAATACGTTACAAATTACATTTTACAGCGTGTATTCTATATATATATATATATATATATATATGTGTGTGTGTGTGTGTGTGTGTGTGTGTATGTGTGTGTGTGTGTGTGTGTGTGTGTGTGTGTGTGTATATATATATATATATGCTGTATAAACTGTACATATACTGTATATTTGAGCCGATAATCTATCCCTTCCCCTAACCTAACCATGTCTTAATATATATATATATATATATATACACAGGTGCATCTCAATAAATTAGAATGTCGTGGAAAAGTTCATTTATTTCAGTAATTCAACTCAAATTGTGAAACTCGTGTATTAAACAAATTCAATGCACACAGACTGAAGTAGTTTAAGTCTTTGGTTCTTTTAACTGTGATGATTTTAGCTCACATTTAACAAAAACCCACCAATTCACTATCTCAAAAAATTAGAATACATCATAAGACCAATAAAAAAAACATTTTTAGTGAATTGTTGGCCTTCTGGAAAGTATGTTCATTTACTGTATTTGTACTCAATACTTGGTAGGGGCTCCTTTTGCTTTAATTACTGCCTCAATTCGGCGTGGCACGGAGGTGATCAGTTTGTGGCACTGCTGAGGTGGTATGGAAGCCCAGGATTCTTTGACAGTGGCCTTCAGCTCATCTGCATTTTTTGGTCTCTTGTTTCTCATTTTCCTCTTGACAATACCCCATAGATTCTCAATGGGGTTCAGGTCTGGTGAGTTTACTGGCCAGTCAAGCACACCAACACCATGGTCATTTAACCAACTTTTGGTGCTTTTGGCAGTGTGGGCAGGTGCCAAATCCTGCTGGAAAATGAAATCAGCATCTTTAAAAAGCTGGTCAGCAGAAGGAAGCATGAAGTGCTCCAAAATTTCTTGGTAAACAGGTGCAGTGACTTTGGTTTTCAAAAAACACAATGGACCTACACCAGCAGATGACATTGCACCCCAAATCATCACTGACTGTGGAAACTTAACACTGGACTTCAAGCAACTTGGGCTATGAGCTTCTCCACCCTTCCTCCAGACTCGAGGACCTTGGTTTCCAAATGAAATACAAAACTTGCTCTCATCTGAAAAGAGGACTTTGGAACACTGGGCAACAGTCCAGTTCTTCTTCTCCTTAGCCCAGGTAAGACGCCTCTGACGTTGTCTGTGGTTCAGGAGTGGCTTAACAAGAGGAATACGACAACTGTAGCCAAATTCCTTGACATGTCTGTGTGTGGTGGCTCTTGATGCCTTGACCCCAGCCTCAGTCCATTCCTTGTGAAGTTCACCCAAATTCTTGAATCGATTTTGCTTGACAATCATAAGGCTGCGGTTCTCTCGGTTGGTTGTGCATCTTTTTCTTCCACACTTTTTCCTTCCACTCAACTTTCTGTTAACATGCTTGGATACAGCACTCTGTGAACAGCCAGCTTCTTTGGCAATGAATGTTTGTGGCTTACCCTCCTTGTGAAGGGTGTCAATGATTGTCTTCTGGACAACTGTCAGATCAGCAGTCTTCCCCATGATTGTGTAGCCTAGTGAACCAACCTGAGAGACCATTTTGAAGGCTCAGGAAACCTTTGCAGGTGTTTTGAGTTGATTAGCTGATTGGCATGTCACCATATTCTAATTTTTTGAGATAGTGAATTGGTGGGTTTTTGTTAAATGTGAGCTAAAATCATCACAATTAAAAGAACCAAAGACTTAAACTACTTCAGTCTGTGTGCATTGAATTTGTTTAATACACGAGTTTCACAATTTGAGTTGAATTACTGAAATAAATGAACTTTTCCACGACATTCTAATTTATTGAGATGCACCTGTATATATATATATATATATATATATATATATATATATATATATATATATATATATATATATATATAACCCAAGCATATAATTTTTTTCCCAAAAATGAAAAATGAGCAAAAAGCAGTAGGAACAAAAGCAGGCCAAATGAAGATGTGCTACATTGAAGTGCTCTCTGATGGCATACAAGAGCTTTATGTGAGGTAGAGTGGGGAATTTATGTTTTTAATGGCTGAAAATCTTCCTTTGATCACCAGTCGTCATACAGAATTGCATTAAATAGATACATCACTCAAAATATGAGTTGAATACGGCACCAGAAATTACACAGAACAAAATTAAGCCATTATAATTTAGGTAAATGTGTCAAATACATTAAATAGATGTGATGGCATTGAACCATAAAAATGCAATAAAATCAACTGATTAATTCCATGACTCAAATATTTATGGATTTAATAAGAATTTATAAACATTTGTATGTCTTTAAATTAGGATTGTCAATCGCTACATTTTTTTAATTGAATTAATTACATAACATGCCAATTAATTAATCAAATTATTTAAAATTAATCACATGCATCATTATTTGTTGTGAAAGGCCCCCAAATGAAGGTAATTCATATAAATGCATAACAATTCAAATATTTATATAATACGTAGGGCCTAAAATAAATAATATGGATTGAAATTCAGTTTTAAATAAATGGCTTTATTGTGGCAGATGAATAAAGCATTGATTAGATGACACAAAAAGTGGCTTAAGAAATCAATAAATTGTTTAATTTATTCTCATATCATTGAACAAGCCTACAGTACATCAATCAGTTTTGCCTTGAGTTCGTTGATGTTTCCAGTTCTCAGTATGCATTCTTGCGTTCCGTCTACACTATTTTTAATTGTCGCTCTATGTACAAGTCTGTGCCTCAGACAGACATGTTTGGAGCGTCTCACTGGTATTCAGCATCATAAACGCAGCATTTTTAGGTGCTTTGTCAAGTTAAAAGTAGTGGGAGCTTTGAATATTGTGTCTCAAGCTTCCTGTATTCTGTTGTGCTTCCTCAGTGAGCGGTTCTCATTCTGTGGCTGCGCTGCTTGTGAGGTTTGTTGACGCGGCTCGTAAAAAAAGATGTTTTCAAGCTTGAATTGCTCATGTGGTAGGAAAATCTGTACCTTTATTATGGAATTTACGTATGCATCCCTGGGCATGATTAGGCTAATTGCGTAAATTTTTTTATATAAGTAATCACACTAAAATAACGTGTTAAATCAACAGCCCTACTTTAAAGTTGTTAATATGTAAAATGATTTACGTTTTATATGCTGCCAATACTTCAGTATTGTAAGTTTCTGTACCAATGAAATCGTTAATAAATGTATGTGTGCTAGAACCAAATTTACGTAAAAATACCTACGAATACTCATGACATTGTTTTGGTTTGTCCGACCAGTGGGAGATTGTGGGAGTGTTTGGTAAACCTGTTTGAAAATTAATTATTTTGCAGTTCCGTTGGCATAGCTGATGATTTGTTTATTTTTTTGCTTGAAATGGGGGGAAATTCTTTTTGCAGAGTATGAGCAAAACCACAGACTACATCTATAATCTTGATATATTTACAGTACAACTTGAACAAGTGTATTGTGATGCAGAAAGACAGGCTGTGTACTTCCTTATTTATATACACTATATTACCAAAAGTATTCGCTCACCCATCCAAATAATTGAATTCAGTGTTCCAATCACTTCCATGGCCACAGGTGTATAAAATGAAGCACCTAGGCATGCAGACTGCTTCTACAAACATTTGTGAAAGAATGGGCCGCTCTCAGGAGCTCAGTGAATTCCAGCGTGGTACTGTGATAGGATGCCACCTGTGCAACAAGTCCAGTCGTGAAATTTCCTCGCTACTAAATATTCCACAGTCAACTGTCAGTGGTATTATAACAAAGTGGAAGCGATTGGGAATGACAGCAACTCAGCCACGAAGTGGTAGGCCACGTAAAATGACAGAGCGGGGTCAGCGGATGCTGAGGCGCATAGTGCGCAGAGGTCGCCAACTTTCTGCAGAGTCAATCGCTACAGACCTCCAAAGTTCATGTGGCCTTCAGATTAGCTCAAGAACAGTGCATAGAGAGCTTCATGGAATGGGTTTCCATGGCCGAGCAGCTGCATCCAAGCCATACATCACCAAGTGCGTCGGATGCAGTGGTGTAAAGCACGCTGCCACTGGACTCTAGAGCAGTGGAGACGCGTTCTCTGGAGTGACGAATCACGCTTCTCCATCTGGCAATCTGATGGACGAGTCTGGGTTTGGCGGTTGCCAGGAGAACGGTACTTGTCTGACTGCATTGTGCCAACTGTGAAGTTTGGTGGAGGAGGGATTATGGTGTGGGGTTGTTTTTCAGGAGCTGGGCTTGGCCCCTTAGTTCCAGTGAAAGGAACTCTGAATGCTTCAGCATACCAAGAGATTTTGGACAATTCCATGCTCTAAACTTTGTGGGAACAGTTTGGGGATGGCCCCTTCCTGTTCCAACATGACTGCGCACCAGTGCACAAAGCAAGGTCCATAAAGACATGGATGAGTTTGGTGTGGAAGAACTTGACTGGCCTGCACAGAGTCCTGACCTCAACCCGATAGAGCACCTTTGGGATGAATTAGAGCGAAGACTGTGAGCCAGGCCTTCTCGTCCAACATCAGTGTCTGACCTCACAAATGCGCTTCTGGAAGAATGGTCAAAAATTCCCATAAACACACTCCTAAACCTTGTGGAAAGCCTTCCCAGAAGAGTTGAAGCTGTTATAGCTGCAAAGGGTGGGCCGACGTCATATTAAACCCTATGGATTAAGAATGGGATGTCGCTTAAGTTCATATGCGTCTAAAGGCAGATGAGCGAATACTTTTGGCAATATAGTGTATGTACTGTATTGTATGGCTGACAGATAGTGTGCTTATTGCTGATGCATCATACTGCAGGCAGACAGATTGTGTACTGCTGCAGTTACATATGTGTTGTACAAAAGACAAACCGAATTTTGCAATAACATACTCAGTATATGTTGTACAGCAGACAGACATGCTGTATGTTGCTATAGTAACATATGTTTTGTACAGAAGACAAATCGGTTATGTACTGCTATTGTAATGTGTGTATTGTGGAAGATAGACAGGCTGTGTGTTGCTGCAGTAACATGTATTTTACAGTAGACAGACAGGTTGTGTGATGCTGCAGTAATGTATATACTGTAGAGCACCAACCAGACTGTGTTCTGCTCAATATTCAGGTGTCTACACTATATATCAGACAGGCAATTTGATATTGTCATATTCGCTCCAGCTGTTTGTGTGTAATGGTTATGGATGCAGGTGGTCTATATTTGTTATGAACATAGTTGGTCTCTCCTCCAGGCTGATCTCTCTATGTCTCATTCTCTGATTAGCTGCTTCTCCCCCCACCTCTCCACTTTCTGGCCTACAGTCTAATTTATGTGTCTTCTGCCAGAGAGAGGGGAACAGACCAGCATTATAGAGTAGTGTAATGTATATTGATTTACCTTTTGGATGGAGGGATGGCTGAGGAAAGAGAGAGGGATGGAAGGAAGAGAGAGATGAAGGATGGTGAGTCTCATCTTTGAAAAGCCCATCCATCTTTGGAAGGGGAGCCGTGGTGACCCTTTAACCTCCACAGATGAGTTGTCTGTGTGTACACGCTGTATGCATGCGGGGATGTGTGTGTATATATTTTTTTTATGTGTATTTGTGATGTACTTTCACGCCTCAGAGGAATTGAAATTAATAGTATAAGGGTTGCTTACATTCGTGCAAGATTTTGCCTGACAAAAAAAAACTAAAAACCCTCTAAACCTTAGAACATGTATGTTTTTGTTTATATGAATAGCCACTGAAACATACAATATCAACAACATCTAAAACATAAATGCATTTACATATGTACATCGTTAGAGATGTACTGTACAAATCATTACAAATTCTTTGACCGACAGAAGGGAACAGGAATTTCCGAGACCTTTCCGAAGACATTGCTGTAGGTGAACAAGTTTAAGACAATTCCACACAATCCCATAGCAGGACTCCAATTTATCATTCAGGGAGGCAAACTACTCACCTTTCAGCTAAAGTCACCCTTTTTTAAGATCATTTGCCCAAATTGTTTGGTAACATTTTCTACATTTTCCCACCGGCAGGCCGCCGAGAAAAAAAAAAAGAATTAGCAAAATATTAATAACTACAGTCTTGCACTTTACAATGCATGTAGGCATTATGACCAAAACTGAACAAGTGTTTTGAAATTTGCAGACAAATCAGAAATGTTCCATTTTGATAATTTAGAACTCAATGACGGACTCAAGATGGCGCTGAGTATGGCTGCTGCGTTGCGAGTGTTGCGAGCTCCGACACAACATAGCAATGGTTTGTTTGTTTTGTTTACAATTCTTATGTTTTTTGTCTTGGATGTTGTCTGCCTTATTGTCTATGACAGACAAACACTTTTGGACATTGGTTCAGCGATCTCACACCGTAAACCGGACTTCACATTCCTCAATGCCGACCCGCTGTTTACAAACACGCAAGCGGAGCCCTTTGTCTGGGCAGCACGGCCGCGGAAACGCAAGAGGAAAAGGGGAAACAGAGCCGGCATTCTCATCAGAGTAAGACGCTGCGCAAATCGACCCCCGCTACCCACTATTCTACTGGCAAATGTTCAGTCTCTGGATAACAAGCTCTGCGAGCTGAAAGCGCGGATCTCTTTCCAACGAGAGACGAGGGACTGCTGCATTATCTGCCTTACGGAAACTTGGATGTCTGCAGAGATTCCAGACTCAGCCATTGAACCCGCGGGGTTCTCCATGCTCCGAGCGGACAGAGCGAAAGACCTCTCAGGTAAAACTAGAGGAGGTGGTGTATGTTTTATGATCAACAAATCCTGGTGTGATCAGAGGAACGTACATTCCATCAAGTCTTTCTGTTCTCCTGATCTGGAATTTCTTATGCTTCTGTGTCGACCATTCTGGCTACCGAGGGAATTCACAGCGGTCATTATCACTGCTGTGTACATCCCACCACAAGCCGACACAGACCGGGCACTCAAGGAACTGTATGGGAGTATAAGTGAGCAGGAAACCGCGCACCCTGAGGCCGCGTTCATTATGACCGGGGGCTTTAATAAAGCCAGTTTAAAATCAGTTGCACCAAAATATCACCAGCACATTAGTTTCAACACACGAGGGGACCGGGTTTTGGACCATTGCTACTCTCCGTTCCGGGATGGCTACAAATCCCTCCCCCGCCCACCATTTGGCAAATCGGACCACTCTTCCATTCTGCTTCTGCCCGCTTACAGGCAGAAATTGAAACAGGAAGCACCCACCCTCAGAACGATCCAGTGCTGGTCGGACCAATCAGACTCTACGCTACAAGACTGTTTTGATCGCACGGACTGGGAGATGTTCCGGTCAGCCTCTGATGACGACATCGAGCTTTACGCTGATAGTGTAATGTGTTTCATCAGAACGTGCGTAGAGGAAGTGATTCCGACCAGAACTGTGCGAATCTATCCGAATCAGAAGCCGTGGATCAATAGCGATGTTCACGCGGCACTTAATGTGCGGACCTCCGCTTTTAATTCCGGGAACGCGGAGGAGCATAAACAAGCCAGTTATGCCCTCCGAAAAACTATCAAAACAGCAAAACGCCAGTACAGGAGCAAGATTGAAGGACAGTTTAACACCACCAACTCTAGAAGCATGTGGCAGGGAATTAACATCATCACGGACTTTAAAGGGAATAAAAACTCCGCCATGAACACCGCTGCCTCCCTACCGGATGAGCTAAATACTTTTTATGCTCGTTTCGAGGGAAATAACACCGCCCTCGCGGAGAGAGCGCTCACGGCCGAAGCTACAGAGGTTAGTTCACTCTCCGTCTCTGTAGCGGATGTAACCCGATCCTTCTGACGGGTGAATATCCGCAAAGCCGCGGGTCCAGACGGCATTCCGGGCCGCGTCATCAGAGCGTGTGCGAACCAGCTGGCTGGTGTTTTTACGGACATTTTGAACCTTTCCCTCTCTTTGTCTGTAGTCCCCACATGCTTTAAAACATCCACCATTGTGCCTGTTCCAAAACAATCGAAAATAACTTGTTTAAATGACTGGCGTCCTGTTGCTCTGACCCCCATCATCAGCAAATGTTTTGAGAGACTAATCAGAGATTACATCTGCTCTGTATTACCACTCAATCTTGACCCGCTGCAGTTTGCTTACCGCAACAACCGTTCCACTGATGATGCCATTGCATCTACAATACACACTGCTCTCTCCCACCTGGAAAAAAAGAACACTTATGTGAGAATGTTGTTTGTAGACTACAGCTCAGCATTTAACACCATAGTGCCCTCCAAGCTAGATGAGAAACTCCGGGCTCTGGGCTTAAACAGCTCGCTGTGCAGCTGGATCCTGGACTTCCTGTCAAGCAGACGCCAGGTGGTTAGAATAGGCAGCAACATCTCCTCATCACTGACCCTCAACACTGGAGCCCCGCAGGGCTGTGTTCTCAGCCCACTACTGTATTCCCTGTACACACATGACTGTGTGGCAACACATAACTCCAATGCCATCATTAAGTTTGCTGATGACACGACGGTGGTAGGTCTGATCACTGACAATGATGAAACAGCCTACAGAGAGGAGGTGCACACTCTGACACACTGGTGTCAGGAGCACAACCTCTCCCTCAACGTCAGTAAGACAAAGGAGCTTGTGGTGGACTTCAGAAGAAAAGACAGAGAACACAGTCCAATCACCATCAATGGAGCACCAGTGGAGAGAGTCAGCAGCTTCAAGTTCCTGGGTGTCCACATCACTGAGGAACTCACATGGTCCGTCCACACTGAAGTCGTTGTGAAGAAGGCTCATCAGCGCCTCTTCTTCCTGAGACGGCTGAGGAAGTTTGGAATGAACCGCCACATCCTCACACGGTTCTACACCTGCACTGTGGAGAGCATCCTAACTGGCTGTATCTCCGCCTGGTACGGCAATAGCACCGCCCACAACCGCAAAGCACTGCAAAGGGTGGTGCGAACTGCCAGACACATCATCGGAGGTGAGCTTCCCTCCCTCCAGGAAATATATACAAGGCGGGGATCATCAGAGAATCCAGCCACCCGAGCCATGGGCTGTTCTCACTGCTACCATCAGGTAGGCGGTATCGCAGCATCAGGACCCGCACCAGCCGACTCCATGATAGCTTCTTCCCCCAAGCAATCAGACTTTGAACTCTTGATCTCTCACAATCAAATACATCAGCACTGCACTTTATTACTCTTTTATCTCACACCGGACTGTCATAAATTATATTACTGTTATTATATTATGTCTCTCTTAACAACTGACTATCAACCGACAGCCTGAATGTCAATACAGTACAATACTGTACATTCTATATATATATATATATATATATATATATATATATATATATATATATATATATATATATATACTTTTTTTTATATATATTTTAATTTTTATTGAATAATGTGAATCTATATAGTATCTATATAGTAAAAAAAAAAAAAAAAAAAAAAACAGCATATTGTATACTGTACAGTGTATGTTATTATTTGTATATTGTTGAGTGTAATTATGTGTATAACAGATGTTTAAATTGTGTTGTGTTAATTTGATGTTTTAAGTTGTGTAATTATGTATAACAGATGTTTAAATTGTGTTGTGTTAATTTGATGTTTTAAGTTGAGTGTAATTATGTATAACAGATGTTTAAATTGTGTTGTGTTAATTTGATGTTTTAAGTTGAGTTTAATTATGTATAACAGATGTTTAAATTGTGTTGTGTTAATTTGATGTTATTGTAAATTGGTATATGTCTCATCACTGTCACGACTGCTATGTTGATCGGAACTGCACCCAAGAATTTCACACACCATTGCACTTGTGTATATGGCTGTGTGACAATAAAGTGATTTGATTTGATTTGATTGATTTGAATTTATAAAAAAAATTCCACTGTACATATTATTGTAATCGTACATACACTGTACAATAATTATTGTAAAAAACATCAAACTGATCAAATAGCCATGTGTCATATTTTGTTGGAAAGCTCTCAAAGAATATAATACAAGCAACTTTGCTCCAACCAGTGGTGATAGTCTTCCATATTTGGGCAAAGTGTCAAGTGATCAATCACTGTAATAACATATGGCCACCAGAAAATGACACCAAGTACATGACTGTCATGATTCACTGTTGTTTGCCTGTGTGTTTCTCCCCTGTCATCTGTTCCTCCCGGACTACATTTCCCATAATTCCCTGTCCTCATCACTGCCAGTTGTCCTTGATTGCCCTCGCCTGTTTCATTAACTCATTAGTCTTTTTGTATTTAATGCCCTGTTGTTTACTCATTCCTTGTCAGTTGTTATGTGTTTTGACCTCCTGTGTATACCTGTTCCCATCGTGGTTGTTTCCTTTGCTCCTGTGTTCTCCCATTGTGGTTGTTTACTTTGTTCCTGTGTTTTCACCATTACTCTGTATTTGTTTATTTTATTAAAGAACTGTTTTGCCGCACCTAGATCTAGCTCTCGTGACTTCCTTTCATATGTTACAGAACAACTGACCACACAAATGGATCTAGCGGCAATGTTCGTCCAGTTGAGCCAGGAGGATTTGCCCATAAGGGAATACTCCCTTTGTTTCAACGCCATTGCCAACTTCTTGGGATTTGTGGACTCTCATCTTAAGTCGATCTACTGGATTGGACTATTAGCTCACCGGTGGAGGGATTTGCGGGAGACCACACTTGGAGAGAGTACATGAGGTTAACCCAGGAAATTCTCGCTTCTGAGGATCCTCCTCTCTCTGTCCCAATCCCGGCTTCCGAGCCTTCCACGCCTGAGTCCTCCTCACGCCATGTCACAGCCAGGTCTGAGTCTACTCCACGCCATGTCACAGTCAGGTCTGAGTCTGCTCCACGCCATGTCACAGCCACGTCTGAATCTGCTCTACACCGTGTCACAGCCACGTCTGAGTCTGCTCCACACCATGTCACAGCCACGTCTGAGTCTGCTCCATGCCATGTCACAGCCACGTCTGAGTCTGCTCCATGCCATGTCACAGCCACGTCTGAGTCTGCTCCATGCCATGTCACAGCCACCCACCAGCCTGCTCCATGCCATGTCACAGCAATGCCTCAGCCTGCTCCACTCCATGTTCCAGTCAAGTCTGATTCTGCTTCACGCTATGTTCCAGTCAAGTCTGAGTGTGTTCCATGTCATGTTCCAGTCAAGTTTGAGTCTGCTCCATGCTATGTTCCAGTCAAGTCTGAGTCTGCTCCACACCATGTCCCGGTTAAGTCTGAGTTGGTTCCACGCCATGTCATAACCTTGCCTTCCACAACTCCCTGCTTGAAGCCCTTCTCGGCCCTTGTCTCCAAGTTGAATTATCAACCCTTGATGTCAGTGTGTAGGGTCAGAGCTTAAACAGTTAAAAAACAAAACAAAGTCACACATGCAATAGTTTGATATCAGCTCATTGCCTTGTGGAATGAGGTTAACACTACAGTGACAATTTGTAATCTTTACAACAGTCAAACAGATCTTTTGATCCAACATAGTTACATACTTACATAGGAGAGTATGTGCTGTCCATGTTTTTTACTTGGCTACAACTTCGACAGTTGTACTGAAAAATTCTGTTACAGTTTACTGTGATAAATGTTAGTAAGGGTGTTGATGTGAAGATGTGAAAAGTCTTGTAATTGATGCTGGTGCAGGGCAGGTGTTTCTTTTTCACTCATCAGCGCTGTTTAGAATATCGCGGCTCTTTACCTGTTTGACAAGGTTGAATTGCTCCATAGTACTTTAAAATAGAAAATACTCATGTAGAATTCAAATGTGCCACGATATCGAAGGAAGCCCCATTTAATCGCACATGTGATCGGCTCTGCGCTATCCTATCACCGGAGCTCGCAGCCCTGTTGACGGGCAATCACAGATAGAGCACAGCACAACTTCAGGCTTCAATTACTCCACGCCCCTCCGTGTCCCACATGAGAAGCATATTTAGTGCTTATAAAGCGAAATGTAAATCATAAGGTTGCTGCATCGTTTGACGGAAATGCATATGGACATGGCTGGCATGAGAATGTAAAAATAAACGTGCATCTTTAAAAAAATATACATCACTGTTTACACGTTGCATCAATTACATCGCATCGTTGGTTATTTAATCGATGCATCAATCCAGATCAATGGATCGTTACACCCCTAATAAAAGTATAAAACAATTTGCACTATTTGTTTAGCTGAATTTTATTATCACTAAAGCTCAAAAAATATGAAATAAAAGTGAAACTGTGTTAAATAAATGTGATGGTGTTAAACATGTACTGTAAATATGTTTTGTGAGGTAGTCTACCTAAAAATGTTCTTCATGTGTTAACATCTAAATTAACTGGTTTTGTTTCATTCAAACGTTTAATTTAATCTGATTAGCCTTAATTTACCTGAAAAATTAGATTACACTAAAAAAGTACTTTTTTTAAAGGGATCAAGTAGAAATAGATCCTTGAAGTAACAATTGTTAATTTTGTATTTAGGCCTACTGTAATAATTCTAAAAAAAAAATAATACAATAAACCTATTCATTCTTTGAACTTTTAAATTTCAGCATTTTAGATTCATAAGTCCGACGTACGGACAATGTAGCACAAGCGAACGTGCTAGAATCACACTTTTCATATGAATGCTTGCGTGAACATGTTGATGTTCCGGTATATTGTACAGTAAGAGCTGCAATAAAGATGCATTTTGAGATCAGTTTTGAGTGTAACCATTCCACATTTGTGTGAGATATCGTCAGAATCATTGTGATTCTAGAGCTGAATTCTCCAGCAAATGCAATTACATTTGCTGAGCAAAACATTGCCTGTAGCTCCTAGTAAAAGGCAAGTATTTGTTCTACTCTCTTTTTCTTTTACCCATGTTCTGTGTTTGAGGGAAGCTGCAGGCATTCAGTTTGCCCCTCATCAGCAGAAATGGCTGACTCCGTTTAACCTCCAAAAACCCTCAGCCGCATTGCCATGACAGGCTCATTCCTAAAAATGTGTGCTACTGACCTATACACACATAAACACAGACCCTCTATCCCATATTATACATAAACAAATGGCTATAGTACTCAGTAGGAACACAAATGCTATACAGTATGAAATATGTGGTTACATTACAGGGTCAATGATCATGTTACATAATTAATTACAATAGCTTTAGCAACTGCAATGTGTAATTACAAGCAGCGATACAAAATAAGTACAATGTTATTAATTAGTATTACTCAGAAATTCTAATTACAATGAAATATGAACACTAATGTAAAGTTGGTCACACTTTATTTTACAGTGTTCATGTTACTGTGTATTTACATAGGTAATTACTGGTGAATACTGATCAACTACATGTTTTTGTTGGTTTTGAGCTAGAACTCAGTTGGTAGGTTATCAATTGCTGGAGAATTTATTTTTGGATATAATCTGAGCTTTCACTTACTATTTTAGATCCAAACCAGTTTAATGACTAGGGTTTCTAGTCCAGTTGTTGAGAAGACAGTTCGGTTTCTAATGCTTTTTCAGAGTTTGCTTTCATTTGCGATTTTGCTAAAATGGTAATCTGGCAACCGCATGTGGCTGGTATAGTCTACTTTTTAAAGCCACCTGACATTGTGCGTCCATGAATGGTTTTGTTGTCAGGGAAATCACAGAGCCAGCGTGATGAAAGCAATCTCTTCACTACACTTCAAACTAAAAAACAATAGTGTTATTTACACAAATCTATGCTTTTTGACTCCTTTCATAGTGGTACATATTTTAACACTGTTTTCAAAAAACAAGAGGAAACACTTTACCTTGATGGTGATGTTATAGATCAGCAGACACTATAGTTGACGCTCTTCAAAACATAAGGGTGGGACATACTGTATGCAGTTTTGATGGAGACTTCTCAAGGCCAGTGGAGTTAAACAGATAGCCTGATTAAACATCTTTTTATTGGTCATTTCGATGCACAATTCAAACAGTAGGAAGAGGTCATTCGGCGCATTCCGTCAATGGTAAAAAGTCAAAATTGCCAAAGGAGATTTTCATTGGTCAGCGATGATATATAGATTTTTTTTATTTCCTCCTTTGTGGCCAAAACTCTTTATCTGGTGAATATAAAGGCTATACAAAGCTTAATTTGGTAAATATTTACAAACAGAGGATTGTAGGGGGGCCAAGTCTCCATCACTCTTGGACACCAACTAATGGACCGTGTCCACTGGTGTGGAAAAATCCGCTTAATGACACTCACAACACGCTTTGGGGCGTGTTTGCTATTTTCAAGCGAGCGTGTTTTGTCTATCATTGTTTTCCATACACGAGCAATAGTATAATATATGTTCCCTGTCTGTCACTCATTCGAAGTTGTGTCGATGTAGTGACACTAGGGGTTCACTCTTGAGAGCCCCAATCACCTTTGCTTTATTCAGAAAAGGCCAATGAAAATTGGCAAGTGGAATTTGCATGCCACTCTCCGCCCCGGACATACGGGTATAAAAGTAGATGGCATGCACCATTCATTCAGACTTGTTCTTCGGAGCCAAGCGCATGTGTGTGTGTGTTCGTCCCGTCACCTTATTCCTTGCTGCTGGAGTTTACGGTGTATATCAGCTCGCACGGTCGAGTGTTGTGCTTCCCCTGGGTGCTTTGGCGGCTGAGTCCACAGGTGTTTAAAGAGTATATTCCAAAAGAGTATATTTTCTCCAAAAGAGCTCGCACAAACGATTGGCGTCTTTTTAAAGATGTCTTTTCACCTTTGTGCTATTGGGTGCGACTGTTATCTCTCCCCACCGGATGGCCATGAGATCTGTCTCGAGTGCTTAGGTCACCAGCACACCGAGGCAGCTTTCGTGGAGGGGTCATGTTCTCACTGTGAGAACATGCCCATAAGAACGTTGCGGTCAAGGCTCTCTTCCTTCTTTGTGAAGCAGAGAGCCACTGCGGCTGCTTCCCGACCCGGTCCGTCCTGTGTTGAAACTCAGGCGGCTGCGTCGGCGAGCGCCGTGGGCGATCTGGATGTGGATATTGGAGCGTTTCCGCTGGCTCAATACCCGCGGACCTCCCAGCCCCCAGCACGCTCATTCTGCCGGGTAGAGTGCAGCGGCCCGCCTCAGAGTGGATTTAATATCTCATTTGGGGCTCACGATGAGGATGAGTTATCGGTTGCAGCATCAGAGGGTGGGCTTCTGCTTTTAGAAGCGGACGAATCTTCTGAGCTCCCGTTCTTGTAGAGGCATACGTTGAGTTGGCAGCTGTGCTTGCCCGGGCTACTGCGAACATCGGGCTGGAGTGGAACCCTCCGCTCTGCCCTGAGCGTTCGCGGCTAGATGATTGGTTTCTGGGCTCAGAGCGTGACTCACGGCCATGCCCCGCCCCAGTGCCCTTCTTCCCGGAAGTGCACGAGGAGCTCGCGAAGTCGTGGAAGGCAACTTTCTCTGCCCGTACATGATTCGCCGGCTTGTCCACCCTAACTGCCTTCGACGGTGGAGCAGCTAGGGGATATGTTGAGCTTCCCCAGGTAGAGCGCACCATTCTGGTGCATTCATGCCCGCAGGGCGCAGCCACCTGGAGGAACCGACCAAGGCTCCCTTCCGAGGCGTAAGTTTTCTGCATCACTTGTGGCGAAGGCTTACAATGCCGTGGGTCAGGCTGCTTCCGCCATGCACGCCATGGCCATTCTGCAGGTCCACCAGGCCAAGGCGCTCAAAGATCTGCACAAGGGTAGGACCGACCCAGGGCTTATGCAGGAACTGCGTACCACGACCGACCTTGCTCTACGGGCGATGAAAGTCGCGCTCCCTGGGCCGGACGATGTCCACCTTGGTGGTCCAAGAGCAGCACCTGTGGCTCAGCCTTGCGGATTTGCATGACTCCGTGAAAGTCCACTTTCTCGATGCACCCATCTTTCTTTGGTGACACTGTCAAGGATTTCGCCCACCAGTTCTTGACGGTGAAGAAGCAGACGGAGGTCATCAAACACATCCTGCCATGGCGTGGCTCGGCCACCTATAGGCCTCTGAAGTCCCGCACCCTGTCTGCCTCTCGCCAGGGCCTCCCCAAGAGGTGGATATCCCAACATCGCCGGATGCCTTCTGGGCTCCGACACCCAGTTGTCAATAAAAGAGCAGTTTCCTCATTCCCTGGATCATTCTCCAATGCTCAGCCCCTCTGGCCCTCGCAAACAGGTAAGTATGGTGGTTCTTGGGGCCGCTCGCCCGCCCCAGCCACCGGTCACCATTGCGGGCTTGCGGAGCAGCACGCCTCCCCTGGACGATCCTCCTGGTGGGGCATCTGCTCTGCTGCGAACCACCCACCCCGGGTGTGATAAATCCAATCGTCCCCCTAGTGCCGTTAGCGCAAAGGCTGGAAGCCTGGTTAGCACTTTCCAGCCAGTCACGATGGCTCATCAGGATGATCTGGCTTGGCTACGTGATCCAGTTTGCCAGATGGCTGCCCAGGTTCAGTGGTGTCCTCTCCACCACTGTGCGAGGCGAGGATGCCTCGGTCCTTCGGGCGGAGGTCGCCACCGTTCTGGCTGGGGGGGGGGTTACGCCCAATCCTGGATCTGTGTGCCTTGAACGGAGCCTTTCTTTCAAGATTTTGACGCAGAACCGCATTCTGATGTCTGTACGACATCAGGATTGGTTCATGGCCATCGACCTGAAGGACGCGTATTTTCACGTATTGATCCTTGCTCGACACAGACCCTTTCTTTGGTTTGCCTTCGAGGGATGAGCATACCAGTACAAGGTCCTCCCTTTCGGTCTGTCCCTGTCTCTTCGCGTCTGTACCAAAGTAAATGCATAAAGTGGTGCATTTCTCAACATTTTCGATGCCCTCAGCCACTCACAACACTGTCGATCCCACAATCCCCCTCGTGAGCATGGCGCTCGACTCCCATAGATATGAATTGAAAACAACTGCTCAGTTTCGCTCACCATGCGCCAGTGGACATGTATAGTTAATCACGATTATTAATACCAAATATATAAAAAGACACATGAAGCACAGAATTTATTCAACATTTATTTATTTAACCTTTATTGATTGCTGAGTTGATGTTGATTATTAATGACAGTATCACTAGAGAAAAGGAAAAAAGTATTTTATAATACTGGAATACCGGACAATTAACAAGTGACCACTGTTGAGCTGCTATTGATGAATGATAATCTACTTTTGATCAGAATCAGAATGAGCTTTATTGCTAAGTATGCTTACACATACAAGGAATTTGTCTTGGTGACAGAAGCTTCCAGTGCACAAACAATGCAACAATACAACAACAAAATAGAATAAAAATAAAAAGCAAATAGAAAATATAAGTAGTCTTCTGATGTCCCATTTCGTAGCTGAACCAAACCAGACAGTTATTGAAGTGCAGAGGACAGACTCAATAACTGCTGAGTAGAACTGTATCAGCAGCTCCTGTGGCAGGTTGAACTTCCTCAACTGGCGAAGGAAGTACAACCTTTTTCACAATGGAGTCAATGTGGGTCTCCCACTTCAGGCCCTGTAAGATGGTAGAGCCCAGGAACCTGAATGACTCCACTGCTGCCACAGTGCTGTTCAGAATGGTGAGCAGGGTCAATGTTGGGGTGTTCCTCCTAAAGTCACTATCATCTCCACTGTTTTGAGCGTGTTCAGCTCCAGGTTGTTTTGACTGCACCTGACAGCCATCTGTTTAACCTCCCTTCTGTATGCAGACTCATCGTCATCCTGGATGAGGCCGATGACAGTAGTGTTGTCTGCAAACTTCAGGAGCTTGACAGAGGGGTCCTTGGCGGTGCATTCATTTGTGTACAGGGAGAAGAGTAGTGGGAAGAGCACACATCCCAGGGGGGCACCAGTGCTCATCTTACAGGTGCTGGAAGTGAATTTCCCCAGTCTCACTTACTGCTGCCTATCTGTCAGAAAGCTGGTGATCTACTGACAGATAGAGGTGAGAATAGAGATTTGGTTTCATTTAGTCCGGAAAATAGCTGGGATGATGGTGTTGAATGCCGAACTGAAGTCCACAAAAAGGATCCTTGCATGTGTCCCTGGTCTGTCCAGATGTTGCAGTATATGATGCAATCCCATGTGGACTGTATCATCCACAGACCTGTTTGCATGATAAGTAAATTGAAGGGGATCCAGAAAGGGTCCAGTGATGTCCTTCAGGTGGGCCAACACCAGTCTCTCAAATGACTTCATGACCACAGACACAAGAGCCATGGGTCTGTAGTCATTAAGTCCTGTGATTTGGGTTTTTTTGGGACAGGGATGATGGTGGAATGTTTGAAGCAGCAGGGAACTTCACACTGTTACAGTGATCTGTTGAAGATCTGTATGAAGATGGGGGCAAGCTGGTCAGCACAGGATTTTAGACAAGTGGGTGAAACACCATCTGGGCCCTTTGCTTTCCCTGTCTCTTATTTCTGGAGAACCCGGCACACATCATCTTCACAGATCTTAAGTGCAGGTTGAGTAGCAGGAGGGGGGAGGAGGATGGTTGCAGGAGGTGTTGATGTTTGTGTGAGGTGAAGGTCAGAGCGGGTATGGGGTGTGAGACTGGGTTTTTCAAATCTACTGCAAAACACATTCAGGTCGTCAGCCAGTTGTTGATTCCCTATAGTGTTAGGGATGGTGTATTGTAGTTAGTAATGTCTTTCAGGCCTCTCCGCACTGATGCAGGGCCATTAGCTGAAAACTTGTTTTAGCCACTCTAATCTCTTGTCAGTGTGTTTCTGGCCTGATTGTACAATATTTTATCCTCACTTCTGTAAGCATCCTCTTTGGCCTGACAAAGCTGCCTGAGTTTTGCTGTAAACCATGGTTTGTCATTGTTGAACGTTAAATAAGTCCTTGTAGGAATGCACATATCCTCACAGAAACTGATATAGTATGTCACAATATCTGTGGGCTCATCTGGATTGGTGTCTGCAGCTTCAAACACACTCCAATCAGTGCAGTCAAAGCAGGCTTTTAGTTCCAACTCTGCTTCATTGGTCCATCACTTTACAGTCCTTACTACAGCTTTAGCTGATTTAATTTTCTGCCTGTAGGTTGGAAGAAGATGAACCAGACAGTGATCAGAGAGTCCCAAAGCTGCTCTAGGGACAGAGCAAAATGCATCCTTTAATGTTGCGTAGCAGTGATCCAGTATATTTCTGTCTCTGGTGGGGTATGTAATGTGCTGTCTGTATTTTGGCAGTTCACGGGTGAGGTTGGCTTAGTTAAAATCACAGAGAATAATAATAAGTGAGTCTGGGTATTGTTGTTCCGTGTCTATGATCTGATCAGCCAGCTGTTGCAGTGCTGCACTCACACACACTTGTGGAGGAATATAAACACTCACCAGAATAAATGAGGAAAGCTCCCGTGGCAAGTAGAAAGGCTTACAGTTGATAAAGAGCACTTCCAAATTAGGACAGCACATCTTCTTTAATGTTGTTATATCTGTACTCCAACTTTCATTGATGTAAAAGCATGTTCCACTGCCTCTTGTTTTTCCTGTTAACTCCGCAGTGCAATCCGCTCTGAACAGCTGGAAGCCCGGCAGATGTAACACGCTGAACAGCATGACTTCACTTTGCCAGGTTTCTGTGAAGCACAAGGCAGCAGAGTTTGAAAAGTCCTTGTTTGTACAGATGAGATGTAGTTTGTCCATTTTGTTAGGAAGAAAGCGGAGATTCACTAGATAAATACTCTGCAGCGCTTTTCGAAGGCCACGCTGACGGAGCTTGACCAGTGCGCCGGCTCACTTCTCTCATTTGCGTCTCATAGCGCGTTTGAACAACACAGCTTCGCCTCCAACTAAAATGTCCAGGAAAATGTCTCAATAGTCAAAAACCGGGAAAAGATTATCTGGTATGTGCTGCCGTATGTTCAGCAGTTCAACCCTGCTAAAACTGATTGGAAAAAAATTACTAAACACAAGACAAGCAAACAAAAACAACAAAAGAATTGGAGAGCTCTATACTGAGGCTGCCATCCGTGGCGCCATCTTGATACCATTGTTACTCAGTGTTCTGGCATTGAACACTGTTTCTCTTGAAGCACCATGAGATGAGTGGGCTGAAATGCTGCTCCAAACAGTACAGTATTTATTAGCCCAAATGACAATGTTTACTTTATAGTATTTCTATTCTTATACATTGTAGATGATTGTAAGGGTGCATGTTTTGTGTTTCTTGTGTGTTTCAAAATAAGAGTCCCTGGTGTATTTGGGCTTGTTATGCCCCAAATCCAAAATAATCTCTTGTTATTATTGGGATTTTGGTTACTCAGTAAACCCTCATCTGGGATTTTACTCATTTTAGACTCTTTTACCCTTTATGTCTGTGCCCATCACATTAAGGAAAGACTAAACAACTGTTTTACCATATAATAAGTGGATTTTAAAAACTAGGTTTGTCTTGGCCTGCTTGGCCGAATGCCATAAGGATAATTAACTAAATCTCTATGTGTGCCTGAGCCTGCTTGTCCAAAATGTTTAAACGGCTAGTGACATGACTCATAACGTGTACCTGGACATGAAAAGCCCAGAGCTTAATAACTAGTGAGTTAGCCTAGCTATGTGTGGATTTATTTAAACTAATTACCTAAGATAGCGACGTTTGTCAGTGCCTGATTTGGCTATGGCTTACCTTGATAAAGATGTGCTGCTATGTGTCATGGCCAAAACAGAGCTTACCGTGCAAGCTGTTAGAAGAAAAGCCCCAGCAACCACCTGAGCAAATAGCATTTTAATAGAAAACTCTTGCAGTGCACTGCAATGAAAATGACTTGCAAACTGAGCAAAATTAAATGTTAGCAATGACAGTATGCAAGTTGATTGGCTATCCGTTTACACATCAAAGGACCTATCATCTTACATCATGTGAGCCAATTGGCTTGAGATACCACATTTGAGTGAGCTGACTGGCTAACAGATAAGTTCAAAGAACCTATCAGCCTGTGCGATTCAGCGTTTCATGGCTGAACTTAGTCATTCTTTATTTTCACCACTTTATTTCTAAGCTGATCAGCTGTAAATGGAAATTCACACATTCTCTGAGGTTTTAATTGTTTTGTCAGATTTTATTTACATTTATGCATTCGGCAGACATTGGCATTGGCATCTTGACAATTGCTCTACCAGTTGAGCTACAGGAACACAAAGATTCACAATGTTGCTATATCGAAGAATGCTTTAAGAAGAGATAATTTGCTCTTCAAAAGTAATAAATGGGTCAAATGTGAAACCAAATTTCTGAACAGGAGTGTTGACAAAAACTCCATCAAGCTCAATCTGAGTTGGATTTAGACTTTTGGGTAATGTACATTTGCATATCATCAGCATAACGGCTGATGTGATGACAAATGATTTGACCGAGGGGATGCATGTTGATTATGAAAAGGAGAGGTCTAATGCAGGGGGACACCTTGAGTGAGGGGAGCACTGGAGGATTTGTGTTTCTGGAGAGATGATAAATTGTCTGTCAGCGATGCAGGAAGTAAAGCAGCAGAGAGCTGTGGCAGTAATATAAATAGCAGAGAGTCCGGGAAGGAGTATGTCATGACAAACTACATTAAACTTCAATCAAGCGGAATATGTATGCTAAGGATTTCACAGTTTGTAGAGATAAAATGGTCCTCAATGATTCTAAAGATAGCTGTGTTAGGTGCTGTTCAGACTAAACATGTTCTTGCGTTAAATAATAGAACAAAACGCCGGTATCTCAAGACGTAAAGGGGGATCAGGCCACTTGAGTTTACTGCAGTAGTTGCCCTAGTGAGATTACAACACAAGGCTCAGCTTGCTCGGCAGTGAAGCTGTGTGCACCAACAATGTGATACTGAAAACAGCAATGAAGCATTTGGTAATATTTAACAGCTACTTGTTGGAAAAAGTTGCTTGTTACTGGAAAAGCTACTTTGTTTTAAAAACAGTTACTGTCATGCTACTGAAATATGAAGCTACAGTAATAGTTTTGCTACTTTACTTAACCCTAGTAACTGGTCCAGGTAAACAAAGTTGGGAAACAAAAACAAGACCACAAGACATTTGTGTGTTGCTGGTCTCCCATTCCTCAATTATATGATGTACACGGTCACACACATATACGCACCTTACGAAGCCATTTTCAATTACCCCAGCATTCGACTTGCCTTCTGTAATTAATGAGATTTTATGAATCCAAATCTAATCTGTGATCAGCTTTGGACATATTTGATAAGCGAAATGGAATCTGTGAAAGCGCACTCTGAATGGAAATGTAATTACCTCTGAGCCTGGGCGTACGTGAGCAGCCAGCCTGCACCCCTCCCCACAATCTCAAGTTGAACGTGCTCATCATACTCTGCTAATGAAGCACCGGACATTGTGGCGCTTGAGCGATTTGTTTTGGCAGGATGCAGATGCATGCCTCTCTTACTTGCCTTGGTTAAATGTCCCTAAATCAGCAATCGTTTAATCAGGCTAATGTTCCAGCTCGATAGGTCTAATTAACTTCAACTCAGAGTGGGAAAATCTGTCGTCCGAAACCAAACATTTTGCCTTTGCTCGCTTGCTTGCTTAAAGTCATTTATTCACAGATTCCTTCACGTGTTGATGAGCTTACTGCTAATTTTGCACTCTGCCACCACTTGCCTCCTGCTCTTTGGTTTGAATAAACAGTTTAATCTAACAAAATTAGTTCATAGTACAGCACTTACAATTTTGTGCTAGCATTCACCTCAAAGCACCCTATCCCCGATCAATGTGTTCACAAGCCTCTATTTTTGCACCTAATCTATTGTATAATACATTTATTGCAGAAAGTGTTATTCCTGATGCTAAAAATAAACATGTTGTGTGAGCTGTTGGAGTTCAAGATAATTTTGCTTTAATTAAATGTGTGCGCATACTTTTTTCTGTGCTGATTTGAGTCAAGGGGGGCTGTTTTAAGACCTGTCAATCATGTAACATGAGACAGTTTGAGAGAAAATATCATGTTGTGGTGATGGGGGTGTGGCCGAGTGACTCAGAGATTGAGACTGGGAGAGACAGAACGGTAAGGATTGACACCTGTGAAAAATTACCTCTAACAGCTGTTTTGTGTTTGCAGTGAGAGTGGAGAGGGATAAAAAGGGCAATCCAGGCCGCCGGAAGGAGAGAGAGAGTTGCATGCTGCAGTGTGTTTATGTGTGTGATCAGTTTGTTGCTGAAAAGCAGTATTTGAGTTTATGTGAGACACTGAAAAGTGTGAGAAATAAAAAAAGACTTTGGTCTTTTGGAGTGTTCAACCAGCTGCTGCTTCCTAATTTCTAAAGAACTCGACAAAGTCAGAGACCTTGTCACACACATACACAAGATTGAAGTACTGCTGTTATATATTTAAAAACAATTAATTGAAGCTAAATGCATACTGTATTGGCAAATGTAGGATAACTTATTTCAGCTTTATCCTTGAAATTAATTGCTGCAGGTTGCGAAGTATTTGTAGTACTACTATTGGGTAGTAGATTTTCCATTACAGTATCCAGTTGTAGCAAGGGGCAGATCACTTAGGGTTGGGATCCTTAGGTCACGTCCACACTAATACGTTTTAGTTTAAAAACACATATTTTTCTCTACGTTTTGGCCTTCCTTCCACACTGAGACAACGTTTTTGAAAACGCTCTCTGGATACATTTAAAAACGCCGTTCATGCATTGTAGTGTGGACAGGAAAAACGAAGATATTTGAAAATGATGACGTGTTTGTTGTCAGGTGACGCACAGTCACAGACATGTGATAATTTCAACCCAAAACAATCAAGATGGTGGTCGATGTTGTAGTGGTGTTGTTGTTGTCAACGAGTCCAATCCAGACTCCTGACTGTTGTGCCTGCCATTCACTTTGATAGCATTGTTAAAGATGAATATTACTTTGATCAACCTTAACATTGCATTCCTTCAAAGGTGACGGAAAGTTTACTCGGAATTTCTGTCTGGTGACGGAACACGAGGACAATTGCATTTTAGACCATACATGGAACAGCAATTTTTCGGATGCGCAGTAAGGAGAATTAACAGTTTTCATAAGTTTTAGTGTGGACAAGCAACTATTAGGCAACACTTGAAAACAACAATGTGGATAGAGATCGTTACGAAAACACCCTTTTGAAATGTATCCGGATTCATGTGGACATAGCCTTATTCAGAACCAGTAAAAAAAATAAATTATACTGGAACCGTGTGATTTTCATGACTTTCGGTTCTGTAAACGGCTCCCAATGCGCTACCTTTTTACTGAATCTACAGCGCAAAACTGATCAGTGTAGTCTGATTTCTAAACAAATGACTCCTATGAGCTGGTTCTTTTTAGTGAATTAAAAACATAAAGCGTGACCAGTGTAGTGCGGTTCCCGAACAAATTATCTTTATGAGCTAGCTCTTTTTAATGAATCAAAAACACTTAAACAGGACATCTGTAAGAGCGGTTACAGATTTATTCTTACTGATGTGCAAATTATGACTTTCATCATGTCCAACTCAAATTGAAATATGAATTTGTAAAACTTCAATCAGCCAGTGCCGTTAATTCTTGAGTTTTTTGTTTGTTTTGAATTTGTATTTAATATATAGGCATGCTGTTGTTAGAATCAATTATTGGATGCATTTATGCCTATAAAAGGTCTGTGTAAACGACTTTTACCTGAAATGTATTCAATTTATTTCTGATTTGTTACATCTGCTAAATGTGACTTTTGGATCGTCAGAGTGCTGGCACCCACGTACTTTAATTATAAGGACCTGACAGAGCTCTATCGTCTTCTAAAAATCTTCATTTGTGTTCTGCTGAAGAAAGACAGTCACACACATTTGGGATGGCTTCAGAGTAGAGGGTATTCTGTCCCGCTCCCACCTGATCCCTCAAAAAATATATCTTATCTTACCTTCTCCCGCTCCTGCCCCTGCCCCCAACTTTCACGTTTTGTACCGCTCCTGCCCACAAAATCCTGCAGGTAAAGGTATGCATGGGTTAGCATGGGACAGTTTTTTAAAAAGCAAACACAAACACCACAGCCATCATCAGCTGAAAAAGAGGATGAAGCATCAGTAAAAACTTACTCAGGCTTGAGGCAGCTGCAGTCCACACCTGAATGTTTATCTGACCCAGGTAGACTACTCAGGTTTAGTCCATAGCAGTTATTTAGGCTGAAGACAGTAGCCTACCAACTGCAAAGATATAAAACTACAGCTAACTTCGTGAATTAATTAAGTTATATGTATTGTATTTTTTAATGTCTTCTGTTAAAGTAGCTCTTTTAACATAGGATGATAGCTGATATTATCAATATTATTCTCAGTTAAATATAACTATAGGTCTTGTCATCTGCAATGTGCTAACATTGACAAAAGCAACTTAGTTAAGTCCAGTATATGTGAAGTCCCAGATGCTGTTTTGTATATTTCTTTTAAAATTAAATAATAATTGAAAAAGAATTGGAAAGTATTTGTGAGCTTATTTGTAGTACATCAAGATTACATAAATGTATGTGTTTATATTAAACATGTTGCATTTTGAAGATTAAAATAAGGTTTATATTAAGTAAGGTCTGACTTTATTTTAGGTGTCTTTAAATATGATGTACTTACATTAAAATTTCTGTCTCCAATGTCTTAAATATGGAGCGTGCCAGAAAGAGTTACGAATGAGCTTGTAAATCCTTTTTTTAGTTGTTGTTGGTGCTCTTGTGCAATAGATGAATAACAATTCATTTATTTTTAGATATTTCTATTTTGCAGGAGTCCCACGAATAATTTTATTCTCTCGCAACCCGCACACAAATGAGTGTCTTACTACCCGCCCCCGCACTCACCAAGCAAAACTTGTCCAGCGCCGCACTCTGTTGCGTCGGGTCCTGCGGGAGTGCAGGCCTCTACATCAGGTTAAGTGAATAATGAGAGAATTTTCATTTTTGGGTGAACTAATCTGAAGAGATCTGAAATCTGAAGAGAATGAACAAGCTCCACAACATTATAAAACAACATTGCAGGGTTTACACATAATGCACATCCAACACAATGCATCTGAATATATTAAACTGTTCATCTCAAGCACAACTTTTAACACTCACACCCTGTCTACACCAGACGTGAGAGTCACGCCACGTCAAAAGCAATAGAACTCATTATAATCAATGATGCTGTCTACCATGGAAGTGTCTGTTGCGACAATAAACAGATGTCCCGTTCTATTTTGTGCTGCACACACTGGCGCTATTACTGCCAACAACACAAATAAACACTTTAAAAAGTTTGTATCGACGCGCGGTGTAGACATTATCACATTTGAAATATTCGTGAGTGTAACTGTTTACTTACTGTTTTGCATCAGGTCCAAGTGTTTTTAACTGCCCCCTCCTTCAGTAACAGTTCCTTTGCAAAGCTTGAATCGTTTTATGGCTGGTTCACAAGCCATCCACAATGATATAAGGTGAAAAAAACATACAATCCACGCTGAAATATGCTGAAGACACATCCAAATGATGCACATACATAGTCCAAAGCACGTATCCAATTTCCAGTATCATCCTGCACTGAAATGCACATTGCCGGAAACACATCTAAAACAGTCAAAGACATCCATCCAGCACATGTTTTTATACACCAACAATTAAAAATAGGGCAGATAAGCGAAAGAACGTGTCCGTGATGCGTTTGTACTTAAAACAGCAAGAGGCAGCAGCTGAATGACAGAGATAGGATTTTCCTCTTAAGAGTTGTAACTTGACACTGCATCTTTTAAAAGCGGCAAAGACATCTGTCTGTGCATGTTTATATACAAAAATAATTGAAAATAGTCCAGATGTGTCCCCTTTGGTGTTCAGGAATAGTGAGGCCACAGTAGGCCTTGTTTGTACTTCTCTCTCTGTTTACGAACTGATGCACCAGTGGGCGTGGCCAAGGGTGCGTTGGTGTAAAAGTAGGCGTTGATGTTTTTGATATGTGTTTGTCTCGTAGTGAATTAATATATTACAGACAAGCTACATTTCTGAAAAACCCAGGAGGAGGAAACCCCATTCATCAGGGATACTACTGAAACAAGTCAGAATGGATGAGACTAAATGGAGAAATCGCTGTAAACAGGGGACCCTTTTACACAGATTTTGAAATGTTCACTTGTCCGCCTTTATTTAGCAGCATAAATCTAGCAAAAAATGTTTGTATTTCAGTGTTTAAGTTATTCCGCGTACAATTATATAAATGCAGTGTCATGTTAGCCTGGCAATGGTAAAAAAAAAAAAAAAAAAAAAACTAATCAAACTGCAATGGGGTTTCAAAAATGGCTGCTGAGGGAATGACAGTAAAAAACAAATTACTTTTGAAAAGTCATTGAAAAGTAATAGTGGATATTATTTGTTTAGCTTTTGGAACAAATGGGAACTATAGACATTTAACCTGCTATAGTTAACTTCCACGTTTCAAACCCGGAAAGGTGAAAAGGGTCCATTAGGAAAAAAAAAAAAAAGATGAGGGGTGCTGCTATTCGGCAGAATAAGGTAGAGTGGAGTGAAGGCAGGAGTAGTGTGTGTGTGTGTGTGTGTGTGTGTGTGTGTGTGTGTGTGTGTGTGTGTGTGTTAGAGAGCCTGATGCTGCTGTTTCTGCAGTAGTCCTCTAGTCACCCTCATTGAGCTGGTGAGCCGGTCGACTGCTGCTGATACTGCTGCAACAGAGGATTCCTATCTGAGGTCAGGATAGTCACTTACACCACGACAGAGAGACGACAAGAAAGACAGAGGCTTCCTCTAACCTTCCTGGGTCATGTTGACACCTTGCTTTGTTTATACAAGGACAGAGGAGGAAAGTGACGCTCTTCAGGTGTGAAAAGGAACTCTGAGAGAGGAGGCGTGCATGACCGACTGTTGAATCGGGACTGCACAAGAGTGAAGGTAGGGGATTCTTCCTTTTGGAGTGAATATAGGGGCGTATGACAATGTCACTACAGCACAGTGTATAGATGTGTTTAAGGTGGCATATGTGTGAGAGGGGTCAGTTGCAGTAGATGCTTGTTTAAAGTGCAGAATTCAGGAGTTGTATGTGTTTATTTGGGGCAGTGAGATGAAATCTAAGAGATGTATTAACTCTAAGCTGTGTGGGTACACTATAGGCACTGTGTCAGGGCTTTTGGTTCAGACTGGGTGTATAGGGTACAGAATACGCGTGTATGTGTGTGTGTGTGACTGTTTTATTTATAAGTATGGGAGATTAGTTTTACAGAGTTTTTTTATTTTTTATTATTGAAAGTGGTTCTGCTTGATTTTGTGGCCAACATGATACTGTATTGCTTTGAAGTTCATTATTAGGGAGGGGTATTGCCTATGTAAGGGATAATGTACAGGTTGCTAACCATTATCACTGAATAAACCCATTCAGGGTGATACAAGAATTTATTTTGCAATAATGACCACCTGAGTGTACATTTATTATGCCTATTACATGGCTTCTCACCAGTAAATGGACATGAGATCTTGAGTTAACTTGAAATTATTTTATTATGTGAGAAGAAAGAGACCGCAGAGTTATACAAGAAACATTAAAACTAGCACAGATAGGAAATCAGTTGCCTGGGACACGGGTCAGTTATACATTTCAGCTGTCATCTGATTGCAGAATGCTGCAATTTGACCAAAGTGTGTATGTGTAGGCCCTTGCATACTGTCTTTGATTTGGAAAGGTACTGCACGTGTGTGAAGCTGTGAGTTTGTTTTATGTAAATTTTAAGATTTGTTTAAGTTTTTAAGTGCATCTTAGGTGTGGATTGCTGTGGAGTAGCCTACTCATGTACTGTATGTTACATAAAGCCTCAAAATGCCAGCCAGATCTCATGAAAATTGTGTCACTGTGGCAACATTTTTGCTAAATTATATTTTGTGGTGTCTAACACATATTATGGCAGTTTTGAAGTTAAATATTCACTATGTGACACTTAAAGAGAGAGAATTTTTCTCCCAAACAGATGAGTTTTTAAAGGGTAGTGGTAATTGAGTTTTAAATCGACAAAACAAAACCTAACCCTACACCTAAACTTAACCGACAGTATCATGACAAGCAAATGTGAGATGAAAAACAGATGAGGTTTTGAAGGTTAATGCTCTTTCGAGCTGTAACTCATCAAAATCAACCTCCCTACCCTAAACCTTAAGCCTAACCTTCAGTGTCATAAAAAGCAAACGTGTCATGTAAAACGCAATTGCTAAAGCATTTACTTTATTTTATGGTGCTTTGATGACCTTTTCCACTCACGTGTCGACTTTTCACTTTTGCATTGCAAGTGCAGCTATCTATCATGTGAGCTACCGCACAATTTGATCGCACACAAATAAGCTTGTGAATTGGCTTGTAGTTGGTTATGTAATACAAATGTTAAAATGTATTGCGCTATAGTAGTGTTGTGATGTCAGGGCAAAAAGTAAATGTTAATGAAAGGATAATCTGTTTTTTTACTCGTGGTTTGTGTAAAAGTGAATAAAAGTCGTTGCAGCACCTCTAGTGTTCATTACACCAGCAAAGTGCAGCAATAAGTACAACGAGCCACGTACATTTTCTTTTTTTTTTTTTTAACAAATGTAGGTATGGTTACGTGATTTTTTTAGATAATGTTGCAAAACACTCTATAGACGTGAAACTCTAAAAAAAACTTAGACTTATACAGATGCGCATTGATTAGCTATACAATATTCAACTTATTCCCTTTTCCGCACTCCACTCTTCCGAATTTTGTCTTCTAACTTCTTTTGTATTGAAGCTACTGAGAAGAATTGATCAAAATGGATTACGTGTGGGAGCACAGAAAGTATTTTCCACCAAGAGTTGATAGTGTGAGTCTACATCACCCCTTTACTATGTGAAAATGCTAGTGAGGTGTTTTTTCTGTCATTCAGACAGCTATGACACACTGAACTTGTTCATGAAGCAAGCGTTTAATTGTTATATGTGCAATTCTGCTTATTTCTTTATGTTACAACTTGTTATAATGTATGCTAATGTGTTGTTGACATGAAATTTCCAACACTGACAGCTCATATTATTACACAAGTTCATAATGTTACAAAGAAAATTACAATTGTACTTTTTAAAATTAATTTGTCACCCTACATTTTTAAGAGGCTTAAATGTGATACAATTTTTTGTAAATGGAGTATAAAATAAAACATACACTTTTACATGTATGTGTGTATATAAATACTGTATAGTAGCACCCCTTCCCTCATCCTGGTTAAACACTCTGCTCACCTTAACTATAACACGATGGGTAAATGACACAAGAAGATGGTCAGAGGTGTCGTACAGAGATATTTTTAATGACTTTGTGTTGTCTATTTGAGTTTCATGAGCAGAGAGGCATATCAGTCCATCCACAATGTGAAGGTAGGATCTTGTGTATTTATGAATGAAGTTAAAGAATAAAGAATAAAATACCCATGATGACTTTTGACAACTCTATATCTTGTAATCCACTTCGCTAGCTCATTTTACTTTGACATCAATACCATAGATGGCAATATAGCAACCGCTAGACCGGAAGTTCAGAGACAAAATGTTCAAGATGGATGCGCGCTAGTTTCTCTGGTGCATAAAGTGAATACAAGATACAATAAATGTTCTCCACCCTTCCCCTTAGCTGGGTATCTCTCTTTCTCTTTCTTTCTCTCTCTTTTTCTTTCTCTCTCTCTCTCTCTCTCTCTCTCTCTCTCAGTTTAATGGAAGACAGATGGGTATGGGAATGAGATTCTGAATCTGAAATGCAAAAAGCAATTAGGACACGTGAGGTTAAAATAAAGTAAACTAACAGTCGTTCCATCTGCTGGGAGGTAGATCTGAGGCGCCTGCACACAAGTGCCCTTCTGCACGTGTGTAATGGCATTGCTCCTGGCTGATTGATTCCTCTTACATGCTATGTTGAAATGGGACATGGTTGGCTACACTCGACATGGTTTCTGTATCAATGCGTGTCTCAGACACAGCAATTAGATTCTGTTCCAGCTAGCTCTGCTGTCTGTCACCACATGCGGTAAAAAAAGCCACCTACTGTTGTCCACAATATCCAAATACAAATGCACATGTTCGTTAAACCAGTTTGATATCGTTCATTTGCATAGGTATTCGTACGTTAAACATACACATACAGTTGCAAGAACAAGTATGTGAACCCTATGGAATTAGCTGGTTTTCTGCATTAATTGGTCATAAAATGTGATCTCATCTTCACCAAAGTCACAAGTATAGACAAATACAATGTGCTTAAGCTAACAACACACAAACAATTATAAAATGTAATGTCTTTAATGAATGCATCCCTTTAAACATTCTCAGTGCTGTGGAAAAGGTAAGTGAACCCTTGGATTTCATAACTGGTCGATGCTCCTTTGGCAGTAATAACCTCAATCATGCATTTCCCGTAGCTGCGGATTAGACCTGCACAACATTCAGTAGGAATTTTGGACCATTTTTCCTTACAGAACGGCTTCGGCTCAGCCATATGCTTTGGACGTCTGGTGTGAATGACTCTCTTTAGGGCATTCCACAGCTTCTCAATTGGGTTAAGGTCTGGGCTCTGACTGGGCCACTCCAAAAAGTGGATTTTCTTTTTTTGAAGCCATTCTGTACTCGATTTACTTCAATGTTAAGGGTCATTGTCCTGCTGCATCACCCAACTTCTACTGAGATTCAGCTGCTGCAAAGCCACCCTGACATTATCCTGTAGGATATCTTGATAAACTTGGGAATTCATATTTCCCTTGATGATGGCAAGTGGTCCAGGCCCCAAAGCAGCAAAGCACCCCAAAATCATGATACTCTCTTCACCATTCTTCAATGCTGTGAGAATGTTTTCATGTTGGTATGCAGTGCACACGTTTTATGCCATACGTATTGCTGCATGTTCTTCCCAAACAATTCAACCTTAGTTTCATTAGTCCACAAAACATTTTCCCAGTAGCGTTGTTGAGTGTCAAGTTGGTCTTTGGCAAACATCAAGCATGCAGTAATGTTTTTTTTTTTGGAAAGCAGTGGCTTCTTTCGTGGTGTCCTGCCATGGACACCATGCCTGTTTAATGTTTTCCATATAGTAAACTTGTGAACAGATGTTAACTAGCTCCAATGATTCCTTCAGTACTTTAGCTGTCACTCTAGAGTTCTTTTTTTTTTTACCTCATTGAGCATTCTGTGGTGTGCCCTTTGAGTCATCTTGGCTGGATGGCCACTTCTAGGGAGAGTAGCCACATTACTAAATCGTCTCTAAGACAATTTGTCTAACTGTGGACAGATGAATGTCTAAGCTCTGTAACCCTTTCCAGCTTTATGCAAAGTGACAATTCTTGATCGTAGGTCTTCTGAGATGTCTTTTTTGCAAGGCATGGTCCACGTCAGCAGATGCTTCTTGTGAATAGCAAACTCAAAATGTTTGAGTGTATTTTATAAGTCAAAGTAGTTCTAACCCACACCTCCAATCTCGTTTCATTAATTGGATGCCAGGTTTGCCAGCTCCTGACTGTAATTATCTTTTGCTGATGTCATTAGAGTTGGGGTTCACATTTTTCTCACATACTCTCTTTGGTGGCTGAATTTAATTATTATAGAATTATTATTAATAAGTATGAAACACTGTCATCATTAAGGTGTAACTTTAACATGTGTTTCACTCATTTACAGATTTGAACAGAATGAAAGTTATAGTGTCAAATTAGGTACAGTAGTGACCAAAAATATTGGCACCCTTGGTAAATATGAAGGCTGTGAAAAATATGTCTTTATTGCTTATCTTTATGATTTTTCATTCAAAATATTCACAAAAATCTATCCTTTAATTGAATTAAAATAATTGAAATGGGGGAAAAATCTCATAATTAAATATTTTTCGCCAAAACATGTTTGCCACAATTATTGGCACCCCTAGAAATTCTTATGACTAAAATATATCTGAAGTATATTCCAGTTAATATTTTACATTTTTTAGAACAACTGGGTGACTAGGAACATGAAATTGTTCAGCCATGACTTCCTTTTCGCATGAGTATAAATATGAGGTAACACGCAGGCCAAATTCCCTTAGTCATCCATCACAATGGGTAAGACCAAAGAATATAGTTATAATGTTCTGCAAAATGTTGTTGTGCTTCACAAAATGGGAAGTGGCTATAAGAAAATAGCTAAAGCATTGAAAATGCCCATTTCCACCATCAGGGCAATAATTAAGAAATTCAAATCAACTGGAGATGTTACGAATTGGCCTGGAAGAGGACGTGTGTCTGTATTGTCTCCACGGATGGTGAGGAGGATGGTTCGAGTGGCCAAAATTTCTCCAAGGATCACAGCTGGAGAACTGCAGAAATTAGTTGGGTCTTGGGGTCAGAACGTCTCCAAAACTACAATCAGACATCACCTACATCACCACAAGTTGTTTGGGAGGGTTACAAGAAAAAAGCCTCTGCTCTCATCCAATCAACAAACTCAAGCATCTTTAGTTTGCCAGACACTACTGGAACTTCAAATAGGACCGGGTTCTATGGTCAGATAAAACAAAAATAGAGCTTTTTGGCATCAAACACAAGAGATGAGTTTGGCTCACACAGAGAGGTAGCAATATGGAAAAGTACCCCATGCCCACGGTTAAATATGGTGGTGAATTTTTAATGTTGTGGGGCTGTTTTTATGACAGAGGTCCTGGACATGTTGTTCGGATACATGACATCATGAACTCTATCAAATACCAACAGATAAAAAATCAAAACCTGACTGCCTCTTCCAGAAAGCTTAAAATGGGCCATGGCAGGACCGTGGCATTGTTGGGCCTCATGTATTCAGATAGAAGACAAAGGCAGGCCTAACACAGTCGTAAAACCTGACTGAGGCCCACACACAAGTCATAAATCTTACTGATAAAAACCACGCTAAAATCAAACAAAGGGAGTCCAAAACAGACTACAAATCCCATGAAGCCTTGCTCACTAAAGGATCGAACTCTCAACTCCTATTGGATGAGGCACACAACAGAAAGGAAAAGGAAGTAACATCTGACTTGAAACTGTGGCCAAACAATCTCCATCTCGCTGGACAAGTTGAGATTACTCTGTGTTCCACCGAACACTCTAACGGATCCGAAGGAGACCGCCGAGCAATCCGCATCTTCATCCATTTACCTGCAGAAGTGAAGAGAGAAAAGATTTCTCTTCCATCTTCAATCAAGGCAATGTCGCTGATTTCTCTGCCAGCCTGCCGAGAATCAATAGCCGTACCGCCCGCCGACAGAGCGAGGAAACGGCCTCCCGTCATCACCTGAGCCTCGAGGAACCGAGTTGGAGTTAAAGGACGGATGAACACACATTCTACCTGCGTCCTCATACGATTCAAGTAAGAGGTTTACGTCTGGGCAGAGATAGAATATTATAGTGTGTTATTCTTGAGTATCAAGGTTATTGCTTGTACAGTTTACGGACCGCCGAGTCCGCTCATTGCTGCTAATAATACTCAAGGTATTACTGTAATGTTCTGTTATCACGAATGAGATCTGCTGTGTTGTAGTCCAACCACATTGGACTGTTTTGTATTTCCGCCATCGCAGGTGAGACCGGCACACTGAGTTTATCCATTAAAGAACCAAAGACCGTGGGACGGTTTACAAGCCATCCACCGTGTCTCTGAGTGATAAATTAACAGATGCTTTCTCTCCCACGATCGCGAAACTGGCTTTGGTGCCGCCACTTTATTCTCTTTCTCTCATACTAACCACACACACACGTGACACCTCACAAACATTCTCGCACACACTTTTGGCTAGTAGATAACTTCGTGATAAAGCTCAGCTTCGTCCCTAAGTTATCGTACAAGCGAAGACACGTGGTAAACGGGCAGACGCCATTAACCGGCTTCTCTCCGCCCACATTTGCGGCCATAATCTCTGGCCGGAAATCTCACGTGACGTACTCTCCACGAGAGACACATCCGCCATTTTGTGCACGTCACTCCTTACACACACACACACACAGCCATTCACACACACACACACATTTTCCTCTCATGTGTTATAGGATTATTTTGGTTACCATATATAATCATGTCACTGTTTAGTTTGTAGTTGTAAGTCGGAAGTTTATTGACTGCATTGTATTGATTATTAATTGATATTACTGCATAAATAAACTTTGTTTTGGTTTGTTTTGCATACACCTGGGTCAAATGCCTTCATTGTTTCCGTTTGAATGTCGATTTTCTAAAGAGAACAATCTAATATTGAGACTGTTATACTGTCTGGTTATTAGTCCCTGATTCCAGGGTGGTGCCCCGGCGATATTAATCCTTATTAATATTCTATTGATTTTGATAATTGATAATTATCTTTGATGATTTTTGAATCTGAGGATCAATAAGCTAGTGTTAATTCTAATCAATTTTCCATTGATTTTAATAATTAATGATTGTCTTTGATAATAATTGATATTCTATTGAATTTGATGGTTATCTTTGATTGTTGATGTGAAGGATTAAAAGAGCTAACATTGATTCAAATCAGTGTTCTATTGATTTTAATAATTGATAATTATCTTTGATAATTATTAATTATTGCTAATAACCAAACCCACTCCTGAACGTAGCGCACTACATTTACTGGAGTCCCATATGAGGTTTTAATAAGTTAGATTCTATTATTTAATTTAAATATTAATTAATAACTAAATAAATTATTATTAATAATCTAAACAACCAGTAGAACCTACAGCATCTTCCAGCAGGACAATGTTCCAAAACAAACATCAAAATCAACACAAAAAATTATTCACTGACCACAAAATCAAGGTTCTGCCATGGCCATCCCAGTCCCCTGACATGAACTCCATGGAAAACCAGTGGGGTGAACTGAAGAGAAGAGTCCACCAGTGTCGAACTTGGAATTTGAAGGATCTGGAGAGTCTCTGTATGGAGGGATGCTCTCAGATCCCTTGCCATGTGTTCTCCAACTTCATTAGGCATTATAGGAGAAGACTCAGAGCTGTTATCTTGGCAAAGAGAGATTGCACAAAGTATTGAATAAAAGGGTGCCAATAATTGTGCCACATATATAGTTGTCAAAAATATTTGTTTTTTGATACAACTTGTGTTGTGTTTTGTTTGATATTCATTATAGGATAGATTTGTGTGAATATGTTGAATGAAGATCAAAAGGATAAACAATAAAGACAATACATTTTTCACAGCCTTCTTTGCTCATATTTACCAAGGTGCCAATATTTTGGCCACAACTGCAAATGCTATTTTTTGGGCTGGAGAGAAAGTTTTGAGTTCTGAAACTTACAGTTTGTTTTTATGGCCTCTTACATGTCAAAAAATATCTAGGAAAAATGTATTCCTCATATCATGGCCCCTTTAAAATATTTAGTTGTTTTATTTATTTAATTAATAAAAATAATTTAATTTAATTTGAGAATTTTGTTATGAAATTTAAATGCATAAATTGTAAAATTATATTTTTGGGTGTATTACTTATTTTTAAGTGTACTGAGTATAAACACAGTAGTCATTTGCTCTAAAATAGTCTCAATATTCAAAAGCTTGTTTTATGGACTTGGTTATGTTTGTTAAGCTAAATAGAAGTGTAAACTTGCTGGTTGAATTATTAGTTGTAAGCTGAAGCATCTTTTTGCATGATGTTGTGTGGATCTAACTCAACAAAACAAAACAAAAAACAATTACAGTGTAACTTAAAAGAAGCTAAACTTTAAAGCTAGCACACTACTGGACAACCACTGAGTAAATTATATAATGCTTCAGATTGTTTTTACCCATTCTGTGACTTTTGGAGGTTAAAAGGCTGTGTTTTTTATGTTTGGAAAATAATAAAAAAATTTAATAAACAATATACTATAGCTTAGTGAATGGAGAACATGGTTACTTTTAAAATGGCATCTCTGGAATAAACAATGGTTGAATGCATGAAATCAAATCATGTCCAGCCATAACTAGCTAGACCAGAATACAATTTTCAACCTCTCACAAATCTTTTTTAATCATTAAATGGCCTGTGAGCCACGGAATGGCTATCCATTCCCTGAGTTATAAGTGTGTTATTTGTGTGCATGTGAGTGAAAGCTTTCTCTGTGATAGATTCTGTCTCCCACCAGGTCATTATGTGAGTGGTCCTTTGCATGTTTTCTGCCGGGCATTGTTAGGACAAGAAAGCACTCAATTCAATATGGCTGCCCACTTTTTGTCTCCTGGGATTTTAAAATAAATTCAATACAGCTATGAGCAATGGAAACCAGGCTGTCCATCCGTCTGTTCCTCACCAGTTTGACTCAGCTTTCTTGTAATTCTTTGTCTTTTTGTTCACCACCATTTCTCCATTATTCTTTCCTCCTGTCCCAAGGCCAGACTTTAAACACATGTTCCAGGAATGACAGATAGGTTGTGAAGGAGTGTACGAGAGGAAGTAAAAGAAGGAAACCACATTTCTTCATCAGCGATTTGCACTGACAGTCTCTCTAGGCTTGTTCTAATGAAGTCACATTTATCTCTGGCCTGCCTAGATTTCATTAGCCTATGTCTAATTGTGTTAACTCTCAGTATGGCCTTAAGTGGGTCATGGTGGCATCGTAAAACTGTGAGTATCTCACTGTCTGTGTGTTCCACAGTGTATACTGGTTTATTCTCTATTTACATTATGTAATGTTTGTCTGCATGCTATACCACAAATTGTCTACTGTAATGTTTTTTGTATTAGTTGCAGCACAGAAAATATTTCTGATGCTGTAATTCTAAAATATGTGTTTATACTATACTATACTATACTATACTATACTATACTATACTACATTACACTAGTGTGTGTGCTTATGTGTAGTAAAGACGTGAAAAAGCTCATGGTCAGTGTAAAGTTTGGAGTCCATTTATAATGTTAGTCAAGTTTTACTAAATTTCTATTGTAAAATGTTTGTTTATCATTACGTGCTGCTTAATACATGTGTGTTCAAGAAGAAAGTCTGAGTTAAGCCTATATTATTTTAATACCAATTAAGGAGACAGCAGTTTTAATCATTTTGAATTTTAAATTAATAAACATGATATATAAGATTAAGATTACATAAAAAAAGGAGAATTTTAATGTTACAAAAACAGATTTGTGAGAGTTAGCGGAACGGAGGGTTTTAGAATAAACATGAATATTATGTCATCTCTGTCATCTGAGAATCTGTCCAATTACGAATTAGCTGTGTCGTCTTCAGAGCTTGTGAAGCAGCTGACCCAGTCGGCTGGTCTCACCTCACTCTCGCAACACTTTTATGGCATACGTCATTGTGATGCAGCAGCGGCGCAAATGAAAGTCGGACAAAATTTCTAACAATACAATGTATCAAGGTAGGCACTGGTTGGTCTGTGCAAAGCTGCATGAAGTCAAACACACCTATATACTCTGTCCTAAATATATATATATATATATATATATATATATATATATATATATATATATATATATATATATATAGCCTTTCCCTGTAATATATAGACTCCATCCTATCATCCGTAGTCCCTCCCTGTCATGTGTAGACTCCACCCTCTCATATATAGCTCCTCCCTCTCATATATAGCCCCTCTCTTTCATCCATAGCCCCTCCCTGTCATGTATAGACTCCACCCTCTCATCCGTAGCCCCTCCCTATGCGGTATAGACTCCGCCCTTTCATATATAGCCATTCTTGCTTCTTGTCTATATTATTTTAATGTGTATTTTACTCTCCTGGGAGCACTGGGCATGGATGCAAGGACATTTGTTTTATTTTTTATGTAGAGTCCCCTTCACTACTCTTGGCCAGGCTCAGCAGGCTTCCTCAACCCCTTTGTGAGACTCAGTTCCTTGTCTCTTTCTCTGCGCAGATGTTAATTACCTCAACAAAGTCATCCCCTCCCTATTCTCTTGATTGCCTATCCACTGCAGAGAATCACCAGAGAGCAGGTAGCTTTCCAGAGCTCCTGAAGGGCAGCCATGTCCACAGTCTCACAATTTTGTACCTCCACAGGGTTTACACAGTTTACAATAGAACAATTTGACACTTCCCAGTGTCACTTAGACTTGCCACAGTATCATAATTTTCACACTGGTGCAGTGTTCACGTTCAAACTGACTAACACCGGTATTACCGCTGATTGGATGCTAGGTGGTACTATTGGGTAATTTTCATAAAGCAATAGCCTACACAATAATGCAAGGCAGCTTGATTTCAAACTTTGAACTTGATTTTTTATTTATTAAAAAAAAAAAAAATATTCAGATGAAACTGAAAAAAATGAAGTGCAATTAATATGTGTGTTGTTCAACTTTTTGAAAGATGGCTTTTCAACAGTTGTGAAGGGCAACATCTCTTTGGCAACAAACCAATTTCATCTGTGCATTCTCTCCATCATGGGCTACCGGTTGGGTATTTCGTTGTCCGGGCAAATACATCACTTATTGTGGGTTCTTGCGGGTTTAATGTTGGTGTTTTATTACCTTTCATTCCAGGACCAAGTTTAGCTGCTTCAGAAGAGTAATGACTTTGAATGTGTGAATACATTTGTTTTGTTCCCTACTAGGGCTGGGCAATATGCAAGAAATATGTTCACGATATTTTTATTCTAAAAAATATATATATCACAATATCCAATTACATCGTTAACCCCCCTGCTAAGGGATCAGTGAATATTCTTGCTTTTGCGATTCTGCATTGAAAATTAAATTCATTTATTTAAAAAACGAAAAACTTAAACCAAAGACATTTCTAAATTCAAACTGCACTTCAAACGAAATGAAAAAGCAATTAAAATAATGAAGTGGTAAAAAAACAAACATATATAACCACCTTTCCATTTACGGTCAGGCAAGTATCTGTCTATGACAACGGTGGAAAATGACTAATACATATTAAGATCTAAAAACAATTCTAAATGTAAACATAATAATTATAATGATGATAATAATCACTGAAATTTAAATCATGGTTCGAGGTGAACGTGTTTTTGTATTATTTTATGATTTAATCACAGATATAGTATAGGCTATATATAAAGTGACTCTGCAGAGTTGTGCTCACAATGAACTGCTCTGTGGAAATAAAGCAAAATGAACTCAAAGCACCTCCTGAACCGAGATGTCTGAGGTCATTTACAGCATTCTTATAGACTATACTATTCTTGCAAAAAATTTCAGAAGACTGAAACAAAGAAAGATTGAGAACCTTTTACATACGTGTGCTCCACAAGACTGCACACCTCCGAACAAACAGCGCACCAGACATGCGCATAGATGGCTTTTCTGTCATCTGTTCTTAAAAATATAATAAAGTGTGTTTCTTCAACCGTGTCTCTGTGTCTAACAGCATTTCTTGTATCATTCTGAATCAGAGACGTTTTACAGTTACCCACCATGCACATTTTATTCGCTACATGCAATTAAACGTATTCTGTCAGTGCGCATACTTTGCTTCCTGTGTAATTTGATACGTTGGTAAAGAACATCTGGCTTTCAATGCGTTATTTAGGTTAATTTATCATGGGTCACAAACTCTTCATTAGGCAACTATTCTTTATTTAAGACTATTCCATTCGTTAGGCTATTGATATTAGAAGTTCCATTCATAATGTTTCCCCATTTTACCCTGTATAAAATTTCACACTGGTGCTGTCCCTTGTACGGAGTACAGGTAACACAGTACACCGTGGCAACCCTAGTGTCACTCAGCACTATGCATTAGAGTTGAGTAAGGCATCATTTTCAGGGGGATCTTTGGACAGATGCCACTATCCTTATTGTGCAGATCACACATACAGAAGCAGGAAAGGCCATGATAGATCAAATACTTCAAAGTCTGCTGCGATACAGTTTTGATTTGATTCGATTCAGGGCCCTGTGATCGATATTCCGATATAATTTTAATATTTTATTGAGCTCTCTGAAAAGTGCAAATTTAGTATCCACATTGGGATATCCACAACAAAATAAGGTTCTTCAGATGTTGAAAAAAATTATACAGATAATAATATAAAAAATAATGTCACACACAAGTGATAATCAATCATTTGATTACAGCTTATTTTTCAGTTGAATCCAATTCAAAGTACTTACATACCCATGACTTGTTTCCAACTATCCGTGCTATCCACAGTTTTCTTGGCTACAACATCCATAGTTGTAATAAAAAATTCTGTTACAATGTTAGTAAGGGTGTTGATTTGTAGATGTGTAAAGTCTTATAACTGATGCTAGTGCTGGGCAGCAGGTGTTTCTCTTTCCCTCATTAGTGCTGTTCAGAATGTCGGCATTGTCAAGACGTTTCACATGATGGATGAACTGCTCCATGGTACTTTTAAATAGCAAACTCTCATGTAAAATTCAAATGGGTCACATGTGCAACGATTTCGATGGAAGCCCGAATTTATCACGCACGTGAACCGCTCTGCGTTTGTCATGAGAGCTCGCATTTTAAGGAGTGCCCGGTTGACGTGCTCCCACTGATCCCATCACTGGAGCTCGCATTTCGCGGGAAACCCGGTTGACGCATTCGCCCGGATAGCAGAGCGCACATCTTTGTCCCACATGAAAAGCATATTTAGCGCTCAAAGTGAAATAAATGTAATAAGTTTGCTTCATCACCTGACGGAAATGCGTACGGTCGTGGCTGACACGAGAGTATTAAAATAAATAAATCTTAAAAAATGTCTATATCGATATTTACACGCTGTATCGATAACATTGGATCGTTGGTTATTGGATCGATGTATCCAGTATTAGCTGGTGGTACCGTTTGTGACCATTGCTGGATACAGTGTTTTGTGGGATGCGTGCTTCTGTTTCCCCTGTTGTTCATTCGTTGTTGTTAGTTCGTTGATGCTGAGCTGTCTTCACCTCACATCTTACGTCTTTTTTATTTACAGTACATCATTTTACAGTGCTGTGATATATTTTTTGTAATTGCACTTTAAACTATTCTGTTCTTGCCATGAAAATAAGTAATGGCTTTACTTTCTAAAATCCATAATTTAAGTCTCTTTTTACCATAAATTCTCCTCACTGCCCAATAGGTGGCGATATGCAAACTAACAATGAAAAATATATTTGTACAGCATTTGTTCTTTGTTAATGTTAGTTTACAAAAATGCAATTATTCATCGTTAGTTTATATTACTTCATATTGTTACGAGTTACGAGTGTTACAAGTGAACAATAGTGCATTAACTAATGTTAACATTTACAACTTTTGAATTAAAAAGTGTATTAATATGTAGAAATGAACATTAACAAAGATTAATAAAAGCTGTAAAAGTTTTGTTCATTGTTAGTTCATGTTAACTATTATAGTTAACTAATGTTAACAAATGGAACTTTATTGTAAAAGGTTAACGGTTCATTTTGTCAATGTTTGAGAGGATGCCTGCATATAGATGGCTTTAAAGCTAATAGACATGGAAAAATAGCCACAAAACTCCAATCGTGATTTCATAGATACTTTGTTCATAGTCACGTCTCCAAACACAATCATTTTTTACCTTATTTTCAAATTGTTTCAAATGCATTGCCTATCTTTAACCTTAGCTGTGTGTTTCAACTTCTCTAATAATTGTAATTCTGTTTCTGTTTGGATCACTTTTTACTCCCCTGTAAAATGTATGTTTAGAAGTCTTGACCGTTTAATGTTAGGACACTCTTAATACTCATTACTGGAGTAGTGTCTGCTAAGGTCATCCTTTGTAGCCGACCGTCTATGTTCAGTATTAAAATATTTTCTTACTGTGTTTTTGATTTCCCTACTTCCCTGTAATTAACACACATGTTAAATCAGCAGTAATTTGTGTGTGCATCAGAGTAGAAGGAAAACCTTCTAAGTTTCACAGAAGGTGATTTTTTTTTTTTTTTTTTGAGTAATCGACTACCAACGAAAAATGTAAGGGACACACTCCCACACCATTAAAAGAGACTGCAGAAATGCAGCTAAACATGTAAAGATTAATTTGCATGTTCCTCCTCTCAAACACACAAAAATAAATCCATGCATCCACTCAGACTCACCCACACTCACGCGGACTGCAAACACATTTACTCAGCAAGAGCTTGATTAAATTTTGATTAAAAGAAGAAGAAGAAGTAAAAAAAAAAGCAGCAATAGAAGAATGTTTTTATTTTTCATGTTTGTGTTTTATCGCATTCAAATATTGCTGGCCAACAAAAATACATGAATGAAGAAGTCATTTAATTATTATTATTATTATTGAACAGGCTTGTTCAATTACTCTGCTGGCATTTTAGTCATAAGTAGTATAGTTTTGAAATTGTTCACATCAATAACCCACTTTAAGAAAATAAAAATAATATGGCTTTTACATGCAATGATAGCACTTAAGACTTTTCTCTGTAATGACTTTGTTTCATTTTCATTATCTTTATTAAAGGAATAGTTGTCTGTTGTCACATTGTTCCAAACCTGTATGAGTTTCTTTCATCTGTGGAACACAAAAGAATGGATACTCTTTTCCATGTAATAAAAGTCAATTGGAACTCAAAATGAAAAAACAAACAAAAACAACAACATATACAGTACGTATTATTACATTAGTCCAAACATCATGTGTACTATATTCCAAGTCTTCTGAAGACATCCAATAGATTTAGTTAATTTACTGATTGACTTTCTTTCCACTGATACTTTTAAATTAAATGTGGTGCCTTTAGACATGTCGCATAAGTTTGACGATAATCATGACTGGTCATGTTGCATTAATATAAAACATGACCCGCTGCATGTAAATGCACCATATTTAAATGTGTGCAGACAGCAGAGGGCAAGATTTTCTGCTTTTATTCAGCAAGCTGATAGGTTCTTTGTACTAGTTATCTGTTAGCCAATCAGCTCACTCACATGTGATATGTCAAGCCAGTCGGCTCACATGGTGTAAGCTGATAGGTCCTTTGTTGTGTAATCGGGTAGCCAATGAACTTGCATGCTCTCTCTTTGCCTAACATTTAAATTCGCTCAGTTTGCAAGGAAGCTCACTGGAGCTCACTGGAGAGCACTGTGAGAGTTTTCTCTGAAACCCTCCTTCTCCCCAGTTTTTATGGACAATACCTTCCTGATATTTTAGTCTGAAGTCGATTTATTTTTTTGGTTGTTTTTGTTTTAGCTGTATGCTTTATCCAACAAACATAATATCATTAGAGTTAAAAAAAAAAAAAAAAAAAAACATGAGCTGGTGTCAAGAGAACCACTACTGCTACAGACAGATGAGTAATAACTACACAGAAGGACGGGGCAGCCACTCTCTTTGACATCACCATTAACCAGAGTGAGATGAAGGTGAGAGAGAGGGGGAGGAGAGGAAAAGAGGATCTCTGCTGATTTGACGTCACCATTTATCAAGGTACAGGAGAGAGTGATGGATGAAGTGGAGGGAGCAAAGGTATTAGAGGGAGAGAGAGAGTTTATGTGTGGCTCTGTCTGCAGTAGCAGAAGGCTGGTAGCAGAGACTGGTGAAATGGACTGTGATATTGGCTTTTAATTTTCTGTCTGCCTTCAGCATAAAGAGGAGGAGAAGAGAGAAGTGCTGGAGAGGAGAAGGGAAAAAAGAGGAAATTCAGAATTCTTTACTGACTAATACAGCACAGTTACAGTCTCTGCACCCAGTAGTTTGGAATTCTTGGAATTGAAACCACCAAGAAAAACAAATGATTTTCCGTCAAATGGGAAAATAAAGGCTCCATTTAACTAGACACGTTAAATTGAAAAAAATTGACATAAATATATTACTTCTGTATAGCGAAATGTAATATTCAATGTAGTAGTAGTAGAAGTTGTAATAATAATAATGATAATAATAATATATCAATAACAATTACATTATATTTAAGCAATATCTCAAGAAAGAGTTTCATCACTGCTTCCAAATAATAATAACAATAAATAATAATAATAATAATAAAAAAAAACAATTTGGGTTCCCTTTCGCAAGGAACTCGAGCTGCATAATCGCATTGGGACACGCCCTGAGTGTCACGTGGTTTGAAGCCCTTGTACAATCACGCCAATGTATTGGCTGGTGGTGCTTAAGCAATGCCTCAGGAAGCTACGTCACAGGCTCCATAAAAGCGCTTGCTTTGGTGCCATCCAGTCAGATTTTCTATTCTTCAGTGCATGATCTCATCTGGCCCGTGTTGTACCAATGACTCACTTAATTATAATTATTATTCTACCTTTTGAGTGGCAACACAGGATGGAATTTAAGAAGTGACTCATGTCATTTTATACAGCGTAATTTCAGAGCAATTTTAATGTGCTTTTTTCCAAAGGGTCCGGTGGGGACAGCACCACTGTTCGAGGCTCACAGTTTCTCACCATGAGGCGTTATCCCCACTTGTTCCAGTTCCATGGCCTCCAGATTGGCGCTCCGTGTGCGGGGGCAGTTTGGGATTTTCGGCTTTGTGTCTGAGAAGATTGGAGTGTGAACGGACATCGGATTCTTCCTCGTGTTTGATGTCCTCCCCTTTAGCGAAAGTGCGAGTCTTGTCAGACATGCTCTGAGGTCTAGCTTGGTGGACATTTTCTGACGAACAAGCATGCAAAAGGGTTTCCATGCACGTTTTGAGTTGTCGCTATTAAAAACGCTGTATGAGAGAATTCGTTTTTGAAAGTAAGGAAATAAATTGGCCCCCTTTGTCCCTATTGTCTTTTTCTGTGTTGTTCTGGGAGAATGCCCATGAATAAGGCAATGGAGGAGCGGCCTCAGCCTTTCTCTCTCTCCCCTCCCTGTTTGAAGCATATTGCTCGCGGCAGAGGGGATCATGCATGGACCGGTGAGCCCGGCCACAGAACGAAGGGGCTGGAATAAAAGAATATTCCCCAATGGAGTAATGGCGAACCAATGCATGAGCACTTCGTCGGTGCCATTATTCTTTCAGGATGCTATCAGGAGATGCGAGGTATTTTAGCTATTTTTTATATTTTTTTTGTCTTTCGCCCATTCATGGACCACGTGGGCATTCTGGCGAGACAAGAGATGTGCACTGCTATCACTGCTTGATTTTTTGGTGGCGGTATGGACGTCGCTCTTTTAGTCAACTGTTGGATCTACACATGATGGTTTTGCAGTCCAACCAAGCGCATCGCGTTAAGGAATACCTTGAACCAATGTCGGCTCCGTTTGGAATTTCATGCTGAGGAACGAGTTGGTCAAGGCGATGCTTTTGTTCTCGAGGATGTCTCGCACTATCTGGGTACTATGCATTGTTCTCCCATTATATGTTGGGACCGGTTTAGTTCTAACCCGTTTTTTCAGTACACCAATTTAACTCAGTGTCCCCCATAATTTCCACTGGTGAACAAGCATTGAATATTTTCAGTTTGAGTTTTGCCTCTGCCTCCATGACCAAGGATCTCAGGGCACACGTAATATAACTCAGTGTATGATAAAAATAGGTGTACACATGAGCCTGATGGGCTTGCTGTATAACGAAGGATGAGCCCCTATTCAGTGATCAAAATTGGACTGTATAAACGTATCCGTTTCTCTCCTGTTTGCCCTTCGGTCAGTATCGGGATGAGTTCGCCGTTGTACATGCCTCGAATGTCCAACAACCAAAATATGGTTCAGTTTTCCCCCGCAGCTTTCTGGGGAGGGAACATAAATAAATAAATGAAAAAAATATATATATATAAATACGCTTCCCAAATTCAGCCTCTGCCTCCATGACCAAGGGTCTCGAGACATGCATAACAGAATTCAATGTTCATCAAGCACAAGTCTACACAAAACCTACAGTGAACATAAGCACCACACATTGTCCCCCCATAAAGAATGTCGAAGCTGTTGTGGTGAACCAGTTTTCTGAAATAAACATTTCCCCCAATGTTCATACTCTTTTTCCCCGTTCAAATAACAGGGAAAAGATTTATTCTGTCAGCGTCCCTGCTGTAGATACATTCAGGGTGTTCATCATTTATGCCTAAATACAATAAAGGCAAGAACATGATCAAATTCCCTTCAACCAGCCACCGTATTAGTCACAGTCACCAAGAGTAAGCCAAGCATGCCATCTAGTGGTTACAGGTCACTCTGCAGGCAAGAGCCATGCATTAATCCCTCTGTCTGCCCGTCTGTCGGCTTGGCAGCAGCTGTAGAGCATTTAGAACTGGGTACTTCGAATGATAAAAGCATGGTTATGTAATTCAATTCAGACGAGCTCCGATGTTGTTCAATTAGGTTGTTCTAACAGACGTTTCTGTTCAAGAAGTCCCGTTTTTGATTTGGGAAATTAATTCTCTCTTAGAAAAAGGGGCAATAGATTTCCCCTTCTCAGAGAATGTGGCTTTTACAGCCGTTATTTTCTGGTGTAGAAAAAAGACGGTGGCTTTCGTCCCATTCTGGTTTTGAGACGTTCGAATTCTAAACTAATGAAATGTTTCCATATTCAGACTGCGCCGAAGCACAGGTGTTTTCTCAGATTTGCTTTCGGGGGCAAAGCGTATAAATTTTGTGTCCTTCCATTTGGACTTGCATTGGCACCACGCACTTTCACAAAATGCATTGATGCTGCTTTGACTCCCTTGAGGATTCAGGGCATCTGTGTTTTGAATTATCTCGAAGATTGTTTGGTGCTAACCCAACCAGATTGGCTGCCCAACATCAAGATGTCATTCTCAGCCATCTGAGCAATCTAGGGCTGTGTGCAAACCTAGACAAGAGTGTCCTGTTGCCAAGGCAACAGACTCTGTTTCTAGGGGTGGAGCTAGATTCGCGAGTGATGTAGGCGCATCTGTCTCCAGCTCATGTTCTGTCATTCTGCCGGTGTCTAGCGATTGTTCAGAGTGGGACGTGTTCTTCCATTTCACAGGCTTTTGGGGCTCATGATCGTGGCTTCCGCTGTTATTCCCCTGGGCATGTTGCATGCGAGACCTTTTCAGTGCTGGATGAACTCTACAAAGGACTTCAACCACTGAGGCATGAGTTCCGTCTGTTCAAAATGACACGTGGGTGCCACCGAACTCTATTACCATGGAAATGGACCTGCCTTCTATTGTTGGGCATTCCATTGGGACAGGTGTATTGCTGCAAAGTTATAATGACAGACGCCTCCTCCACAGGTTGGGGCACTGTATATGAGGGTCATCCGGCCTACGGGGTTTGGACGGGCCAGCGGCAACATTGGCTCATAAACTGTTTGATGTTCATGGTGGTGCTGGCGTTAAAATTTTTCCTCCCGGAGATTCAGGGCAACCATGTCCTTATCCGGTCGGACAACAGGACGGTGGTGTCCTACTTCAGTTGCCAGGGAGGAGTGTATTCTCATGGAATTCTGAGGCTGGCATGGCACATACTTCTGTGGGCATGGGACAATGTGCGGTCTCTACAAACCGTGCGGGTTCTGGGCCGGTTGAATTTGGGGGGCGGATCTCCTGTCCAGACAAGGCTTGATGCCCAGAGATTGAACATTACATCCTCAGAATATGGAACAAATATGGAGAAGGTTTGGCAGAGCGGAAGTGGATCTGTTCGCTTCGAGCGAGATGTCACACTGTCCCTTCTGGTTTTCCCTCTCGCCCCCAGCACCGCTGGGCATCGATGTGTTGGCGCATCAGTGGCCGACAATGCGTTGTTACGAGTTTCCACAGATCAGTCTGCTGCACGCAGTTCTGCAGAGAGTTCGGGAGGATTGGGTTCGTCTTCTGTTAGTGGTGCCGTTTTGGCTATCTAAAGTATGGTTTTCTACTCTGGCCCCTCTCCTGGAGAAAGTGCCTTGGAAGATTCCAGTCAGAACAGACATGTTGTCTCAGGCTCGGGGCAGCATTTGGCACCCCCGACCAGACTTGTGGAAATTATGGGTATGGCCCCTCAATGGGGCACTCTTTTGAATGATGGGTTATCCCCTGCTGTGGTTGATACCATTCTGAATGCTAGAGCTCCATCAACTAGGAAGCTTTATACGTTCAAGTGGCGTATTTTTGCTTCTTGGTGTACAGCGCTAGGTGAAGATCCTGTTCACTGCCCTGTCGATACAGTGCTCGGTTTTTTTTTGTTTTTTTTTTTGCAAGAGCATTTTGGGGCTGGGTATAAGCATGCACTTATCAATGGAGTCTCTGTAGGTCGACATTATCTTGTTTCCCATTTTATGTGTGGGGTAAGCAGGCTTAGACCTTTTCGTCCCATCCGCGTTCCTTTATGGGATTTATCTGTTGTTCTAAAAGTGCTCTCCTGTGCTCCGTTTGAGCCCTTGGCAACAGTCGCTGATAAGTTTCTGACTCTTAAAACGGCCCTTCTGGTGGTATTGGCAAGGAATAGTGATTTGCATGCCCTGTGATCAATCCCTTATGTATGGATTTTGTGCCAGGGTGTTCAAGACTGGTGTTAAGACCTCATCTGGGCTATTTGCCCAAGGCCATTTCTACATCATTTCGCTCACAGACTATTCGTTTTCTGGCTTTCTATCATCCCCCATTTGAGTCGGAGGAGCATGAAAAATCCCATATGTTTTGCCCAGTTTGGGCACTGCGAGTTTATGTTGACCATACTAGCCAGTGGCATAAGTCAGAACAGTTGTTTGTGTGCTTTGGAGGCCGCCACAGGGGTGTTTCAGTGTTCAAGCAAAGGCTTACTGATGCAATTTCAAGTGTTTACGAAGTGCGTAGTTTACCTTCGCCTTCAGGTATTCAAGCCCATTCTATGAGGAGCATGGCATCCTCATGGGCTTTGGCTAGAGTGTGTCCTTGGAGGACATTTGTAAGGCGACAGAGTGGTCCTCACCACATTTGTTAGATTTTATAATCTGGATGAGAATTTGACTCCTGCTTCCCAGGTTCTCTCTGTTGGAACAGGAGTAAACTCACAATTTTCTCTGTTTTATTTAGATGCTTTAGCTAACTTGTGCACAACTATATGCTTGCCACATGGGCGTAGATAGTTGGCAGCTACTGTTTGCATGGCATGAATATATATCTTTCCCAATGCGATTATGCAGCCGAGTTCCTACAAAAGGGAATGTCTCGGTTATGTGAAATGTAACCCTGGTTCCCTGTGTGGAAACGAGACCCTGTGTAAACTGGCCATACTCTCTAGTAGCTGCATAGGCTCGTGCCTTCCTACAGAAAATCTGACTTGATGGCGCCAAAGCGAGCTCTTTTATGGAGCCTGTGATGAAGCTTCCTAGGGGTGTCGTTTAAGCGCCACCAACCAATAAATTGTCGTGATTGTACAAGGGCTTCAGACCATGTGACACTCAGGGTGCAGCGTCTCGTTCCCAATCAGGGAACCAGGGTTACGTTTCACGTAACCGAGACGTTTTGGATTGTGTGAGTATCAGTATAGACACTGATTATCAGTAAAGACATTTAATCAAACATTAATGCAATGGTAATTTGAAAAATAATTTTTCTGTTTTCATTTAATTACAATTCTATGAATTAAATTGATTGAAGAGTTTTTTTTAATTATCAAATGTTATTAAACTTTAAAACCCGAAATTCAGAGAAAATAAAACGGAAAACACAGAATTTGGAAAAAAATTTAACTGAATTTGAAAAAAAAAAAAAAAAAAAAAAAAACGGATTTCATAGGGCCCTAGTGTCCACTCACTGGTTTCTATACCAGGGCCACCACTAGTGTCAGTCTATGTTAAATGCATACCTAACTCATTAGCATTACCAAACTCTCGAGTGTGGACCTTCTCATGAAAAGGTTACTGTTAATAATAGTTGCTTATTTTTGGCTAAACAGCATTTTTGTATACATAATGTGTATAGATTGACTACACCTGGATGGGTATTACCAAATCATCACTATTCATGCAGGTGATGTTCATGCATGTCAGTATGTACATACATATGACCAGGACAATAGCTAAGATGACCTTAATGGTGCATTCTCACATTTAACTGCAGTCAAAACCTTCACTTGTACACAAAACAATAAGAACTGAGAAAATACTGTAGACAATGCTACAATGGAGGATCTTGTGCACCAACTGGTTACTAATTGGTTACAATATGCAGAGCATTAGTGTAGTCCAATACAATAGAAAGTGCAAGACAATGCAGACCATTAGTGCAGTGTCATAAAGAGTAGTAAGAAAAAAAAAAAACATGATTTATAACAGAATTTACAAATCTGCTATGTATGTGAGTGTGTATTATTATTTCACCCAAGAGTATTCGTGTAACACATATAACCATTCATTTATACAATGTGCCATGTTGTGTGTAAAATGCCAGTTGAACAAAAATACCCAGCAAATATTGCCACATATATAATTTAGATATTTTTTTGTAATTTTGTTTAACTTTTTGATTCTGTTTTTGATGGCATCTTACCAAACTGATTTATAATTAAAGGGATAGATCACCCAAAAATTATATTTCTGTCTATATTTTCTTGGCCTCATGTTGTTTCAAAACATATTACATTCTGTCTTCCGTGGAACACAAAAGTAGATTGACAGCCTCAGTCACCATTCACTCTCATTGAATGAAAAAAAAAAAAAAAAGCAACAAACATGAATGGTGACTTATAGTTAATTAGAGGTGTTTGTCAGTCCCTAACATTATGCCTAACATCTCCTTTTGTTTTCCTCAGAAAATGGTAAGTGATATGGGTTTGCAATGATGTGAAGGTGAGTAAATAGACAAATCAATATCAAATGAAAGCTCTCATTCTCAGGAATGTGACTGTACAGTTGATTTTGTTACCCTAATACCAGAGTTTGAATTTTTTTCAAAAGAATCACAAAGTAATATATGATTTCTCTAAGACGTCAAATACAAACGTGTCCTTTATGCACCGATTACTGCTGCTATAAGCCCCAAATATCTAAAAACTTTATATCTGCTTTTACCTTATTATTGAAAAAAATTATAATAAATAAATAAAATAAATAAATAGTAATTTTTTACTTGTCTGTGTGCTTGTTTGTGTGAATAATCCAATGTTATATCTCAGATGTCCAGAACAAAATATGTGGTCCAGCAGGAAAAGCATGTTAACACATCATTGGAAATATATGTGATCGACTATTGATGATGAAATTTTCGCAAAGGGGAGGATCTCAGATTTCTAATGACACCTAGAATGAGCTTCTGGTCCTCTCTGAAAAAAAAATGAGGCCAAGTTTTGACAATTAGTCCACAGTTTGTGTAAATGGTGAGCTTTTTCATTTGAGTGTGAATAATTGCAGGCAGCAGCCCAGAAATGCTCTAGAGTTGAAGAGGTTAAGTGCATATTTTCCACAAATATGTACATATGTGCACATGTGTATGAGAAAAAGTAGGAATGCACCAATGGTGCATGAAGTGCCATGTGACATTTAGTAACTCAGTGATTCACATGTGGCATAGAGTTCTGTCTTATGTGCAAATATACAACCTCAGGAACTGTGTTCCTCACCTGTAATGACACAACCAAGTCACCAGGGAGTCCAGCTTTGCACTCCATCGTCATGGAAACAGCCTCAGTGCTAAACATAGTGTGGCTTTATGGGGATCACGTGGCCCTTGGGGAGTACAGAGAGGTGGATGGGGTCAGCAAAGAGAGTTTTGGGGCTCCATGGCCCATTTGAGACACATGGAGAGAAAATAATAAAAGGAAAAAATATAGAATGAAGAACAAATCGGCTTCTAGGGAAGCTTCTAAGAGAGGTATCAGGGGTGCTGATCCCTGTGACATGAGCAAACAATTTGCTCTCCATTAAAAGGCAATTAGAGTCCTACTGTAACACAGAGGGTCAGTTTAAGAGATTGTCTTAAAAATGACGTTATGCCAGAGCCTTGACACAGCACTTGGTTCATTTGTTTCTGCCACATTTGCAGAGGTGCTCATGTGGAAGATACAGGTTCGAGGCCAGCTTGCAAAGTGTCATAATCCCATTCCCCCTCCCAAAATATCATATTTGATCATATAATGTAAATAATTCTAAAGTCTTTTAACTCATGCAGTTGCATGCAGAGAATACATTCACAAGACACACACACACACAGGAACCAATGAAGTTTGATGTTATTGTAGTCCAACCGACGCCATATGAGGTGAAAATTATACGTTAATATCAAATTTCAATCTGTGAAATTTTTCTTTTTTAAAATAATTGTAATTTTTCAAAAGATAGTTCCCATCCTGAATGCTGATTTGTCAATAGCCTTGTTTTATTCACGATAAACCATAGCTTTGACCTCTTCACACAATTTCTATTTGTATAACTACACAGCACCAATAAGGCCCCTGCTTGCTTCTTATGAATTTGAAGAAGGAATGGGTGTGACGTAATTTCGAAAAACATCTGTCAAAAAAAGGGTTATTTTGAGTTTGTTTCAGTGGTTCTTAACAGCTGTAACAAGTGGCTGCTGATGCTGACAATGGTGAAGATGATGACGATGGAATGAAGAACCCAAGTGCAATTTATTAAACAAAAGTGATATCCAAATAACCCCAACTTTAAACATGAAACATAAGCATAACATGAACTTGACTTGGCTTGACATAAACTGTGACTACGTTACCAAAACCAACCAAAGTTACATTCAGTAATTCCTGACAATGGACAAAGGAAAACATGAGGCTTAAATACATGAACATGGGAGAACACAAGGAATCAAATCTACTCAAATGCTCTTAAGTGGCCATTCACTTTGTTGTTTAATAAGCTGCTTCACTCATGTGCCATCTGCAGCTGAAAGCCATTCACACATCTGCCCAAAGTAAGGTATGCCTATCAAAATTCTTGTGTCTGTATTATGCCCATTAACACTCTTTTATACACCCATTTTTGGAGTAGTATCAGTCTCATCATGAATTACAATAACAGAGTGTAATCAGTGCATATTATGGCTGTGTATAGCATGTTTGCGCTATGAATTCATAATGTAAACAAGACAAATTGGGCATTTTCTACTGAATATATATTACTTTAAATCATCAACGTGTGGTTAAAAAAAGCATATTTTATGGATCTCGTGTGAATTCTACTCATAGAATGAGGTACAAAGTAATTTATTACACACTTTAATCTCATATTAGTTGATGTAGCCTTGAGCGTTCCTTATATTTAAATGCTCCACTAAACACCTCCCACAGCAGTGTGGTGGGTGTCTGAATGTTCGCAAACAGCATGTCGTTGCTCGGCTGTTTCAACCTTCTTTTTACCTCTGAAGGAAGAACGAAGAAGAACTTCTCTATAAGTGTGCTGGAGCCTAAAGCTGCTCATTATTTTTGTAACATAGCAACGTTCTATTACTTTTATCTCAAAATGAACCCAGACAGGGACTATATCTAGAAATGGAGGAACTGTTTCAGAGACTATATTTCCCAATGGAAGGATGACATTAAATAATTTTACTTACAAACTATCAAATTTTAATGAACATTTGTGGCCTTAATATTTTATTATGTGGTAACCATTTTATAAAAGCATAAAGGCATTTGAGGCCATATTATGAATATAGTCACAGCTGAAGTCACATTGCACTTCACTTTGTGCCTAATAACGCCCTTTGGCCATTAACTATATTCACTATATTATAGCACAGCCTCTCGTACCTAATTGCTTAAATAATATCATATGGGTTTGGAACGACAAGAGAGTGAGTAAATAACATAATTTTCACTTTTGGGTGAACTGTTCCTTTAAGGCAACCTATTGGAGAAACAAGAGCAGATTTGGGTAGAGGACAAAACACCCTACTGATCACTGCTGAGACACAGTCAGTGTGCACTGCAGAATTATTTGTGTGATTCTCTGTTTTTTTACAGCATGAACCTTAGTGTCTGTGAGATACTGCTGTTGCAAAATGTTGGTGACATGCATAGATAGACCTGCATGCTCTGAAACTAATTTTACAGATAGGGGCACAGTCTGACAGGGCAGATACAAGCTTCAAAGTGTAATAAATTACAAAAGGAATTATCCCAACTGAGGGTAAGACGAATACAGCTGGCCTTTTCTTATTTACTGCTCTCTCTCTGGTCACAGTGACTGTAGTCTGAGAAAAGTTCTTTGTCAGTGGATGTGGCAGAAAGGAAGATGATGGTATGATCTCAGGGTCTAAAATTAAAATGTGTTAAAATTAACAAATGCAAGTAAAAAGTCGGCTTTTGCGACTCAAGGGCATCATGCAACTGTTTTTTATGAGGGGGCACCAGTGACATATGCCCTATGTGAGACATGACCAAAGAAAGAAGAAAAAAAATCACATTCACATTACAAAAATATCTGATAGTCTTTTAGCAAATGTTTGGTTTAGCATGCAAGAGGGCCCTGGGTTCAAATTACTACCATATATTTTTTTTTATTAAATAAACCAAGCAGAATTTCAATTGCACTTTGAAAGCCACCATGCAGTTTTGTTGTATGTTTTTACGTGGGGGTGGATAAATGATGACATAATTTTCAGTTTAAAGGAAATTATCTACGGAAGGTACGACTAAATTAAATGACAACATTTAGTCATGTGAAATGATAATTGCTACCTCAGATTTTAGACAAACAATGTTTTTACCTACAAAAATTGTGCAACATATTTGTATTTATTTTATTTTATAAATTTATTTTTATTTATTTATTTTATAAATGTTTTTATTTTATTTTGTTCAGAGTCCAGTTTTGAATTAGACATGGCAACCATCTAATAAAGAAAACATGTTGCGGTCATGTGATCTCAACGTGGTGGCCCCAGGAGGCAGCCCAGATCTATGTAGAATTTAACAGCTTTTTTTAGGCTTCTAATATATTCTACATATTTCTTTTAAACGTTACTATTAATTTCTTAAGGACTTAAAGCTTTTTTAACGAGGAAAAAAATATTGCACCCTAAACATACACCATCTGTATTGTGGGCTTTGCACTTTTTCTCTTCCTACATTTTTACTTTCACCTATTTTGTTATCCCTTTCATTTGTTTTACCACAGCCCTCAGTGATATCTCCATTTTGCCCTCTGTCTCATTCAGTCAAGAAGGGTTTTGGTGCTCTTTTGTAACCTCTCTGTCAGTGCACACACACTCTCTCTCTTCCTCTCCCATTGCAGCAAATGATTGAGTGCATGCAGAATGCTGACATCAGATAACATCCACAATGGCAGTCCATGTGTGACTGCTCTCCGGTCTGGATTTGCATATCATTTGGAATTAAATAAACTAAATGGAACTGTGCCCACACTGGCAATAAGAGCAGCCATAAATATGATATTACTACTAGTCCTGACTGATAGGTGCGTAGCTGGCTGGGAGCTCCAGTTTTTCAATGAAAGGCCCTTAATTGTTTCATTGATTGTTTTTGTCCAGTTAAAGTTATTTAATTATCTTTTCTGCCCTGCCAGGAAGTGGCATCAGTGCATATCCTGTTTTGAAGATCTTGTGTCATTTTGTGACCTCAATCTTTTGCATAATGGCATGCCGGTATTGTGCCAAATCCTACCCCCCATCATAAGCCTACCCCCCTTGGACCTACAGAGATTCCTGATTGTGGGTTTTAAAATATCACTTGATAATATCTCTGTAGGGGTGGCATGGTGGCTCAGTGGGTAACACCATCACTTCACAGCAAGAAGTTGACGGGTTCAAGTCCTGGCTCACCCAGGGCCTTTCTGTGTGTTTGCATGTTCTCCCTGTGTTTGTGCGGGTTTCCTCCAGGTGTTCCAGTTTACCCCACAGTCCCAAAACTTGAAGGTTAAGTGAATTGGAAATTCTAAATTGTCCATAGGTGAGAGTGTGAATGTGTATGTCTGTGTGTGTTTGCCCTGTGATGGACTGGCCACCTGTCCAGGATGTTTCCCTGCCTTTGGCCTGAGCTTGGATAGGCTTCAGCACTACCTGCAACCCAACATAGGGCAAGCAGCTTTAGAAGACATTCAAACCATCAAAATACGTGAATTAATGTCTTTGACATTGTATATCATATTATTTCACTTAAAGCTACAAATAGTACATTAATAATTTCTTTTAGTTTTTTGTTTTTAGTTAGCTTGAGGTTAACAAGCTGTCCAATTAGCCTGATAGCTTAGCATAACGCTAACCTATCAAAGTTTATGCCATATATATATATATATATATATATATATATATATATATATATATATATATATATGCAAATTATGACACTTTATACCTTTGTAGAGGGCTTTTTGACCAGGCATTAAATCACTCAGGGCTGTGGGAGATTACAGAGACATGTGGGTAGAGGTGCCAGAACCAGGACAAATGATGCAAGACAAGCTTTTAAAAGTGTCTATTTCATCAGTGCGTGTTTTAATTTCACTATGATATTACAGAGCTCTTCCCCTCTGTTGCTCCTGCACAAGATTATTTTCCTGACAGGACGGAGTGTTTTCAATTACAACGTTCATGGAGACAAGAGTGGGCCTAGCATTGCTTTTATTATTTGCTAACATTTCTAATTTCACACTTGTTAAACTTTCTTGTAAAAGCCCTTTTAAGAGAGAGGTTTTAAGAAAGCGTCATGTCGTTTCAAATTTCCAGGTGGGACTGACTCTTTGGGGTTTGTGATTTGTAATAGCGTGTTTGGGGTTTAGCTGGGTGCTGGGTTGAAGATGAATTGTATTCCAGGGTTTTGGGGGGAAGTTGGGTGCTGGCTTGGAGGGGAGATATGTCCAAATGTTTGGGGAGAAGCTAAGTTGGAGGAGAGATCTGTTACAGGTTTTGGGTTGGAGCTAAGTGCTCAGATGGAGGGGCGATGGGTACAAGAGCTGTCAACAGGGCTGAGAAACTAAATAAAATGTTTTACCTAAAATATAAAAATATATAATTAAATTATAATTTTAAAGTCAGCATATTTTTAAATTATTATTTATAATTTTTTACATTTTTAAATGAGGTTGTTTCCTTAGTCCACAAGAGGGCACAATGAATACATTCATGAAGAACATTGGAAAAAGAGTTGAAGGTAAATAAAACAGCTCAAGTAAAGTGCTCAAACCATGTATTTATTTGTTAAAAATTCTTTCTTGTTAGTTTATTACAATAAAACACAATCATGATCAAATCGTGTTTTCCATTCCTGTACAAAAATATGCATGATAAGACGTGATTGACTGGAACAGTTCGCCGTTGTCGCTGCGTTGCTCACACTACAAGAATATTTGGTGATAATATCAAACATGCTTGAAAGCTGCAGCATCTATGGAAGCTCAAGCCTGGCTCATATCACGTCGCTAACTACTCATAATTAAGGAGCATGTCCGTCCCAGCGAACACCAATTTAGCTGCAATCCTGAGGTTTTGTGCAAACCTCTGAAATTAGTCTGCGACAGCAAAATCCAACCAAAAATCATGTTGTGAGGGCACGGCTTAAGGGGCTTTTCACACCGAATGCTTTTGCAACCATTCTGTTTATCTTTTGTCTCTCTATGTAAACATGCACTAGCTAGATGAACACCTTTGATTTTTGCCACGCTTCGTTGTTTATTCAGCATCTCGTGCAGGAGTGCTGTGGTTTTTAGATGCCGTATTAAGTTAAGAACTTAAACCTTTAAAAATGCATCTGGAGAAACCTGTGTTCTGTTAAACTATATTTGTTGCGCTGCATTAATGGGCTTAATGGGTTCCAGAGTTTGTGGGGGAATCTGGTGCTGGGCTGGACATGTTGCTACTGAAAGTTCTAGTACCCTGACATCCATCCCATTCTGCTGAGTCACTGAGAAGCAGCATCTCCCATTAAACATGGCTGCCTCAATTTAAATGTGTTTACATTTTTCTGTGGCGATACTGATAGTGTGTTGCACGAGCAGCCTCAAAGACACCGGTTCAGGTTCTATAGAAACCAGGAAGTAATCACATTCACATGAACAATGGTGAGGGCGATGCAGAGGTTGCATTTTCCCCACATGATTACAGTTTTAAACCACCGATTCTTAGGTTTAGGGTTGGAGTTTGGGTTGGTTGGGTGTACAGTTAATAAAATATGCATTCCTGGTTATTGTATTACATCATTTACAACTAAAAACAACTAGCTTTAAAACTCTTTTGGTGCCACACTGTGGACATTTCACCCAGAAATGGGATTTTTCTCTCAGAAATTGGAGCTCACATGTATCCATACATTCAACCTCACTTCTAACTTTGGCCTCTGGGGCCAGTGGTTCGAATTTTGGTGAGCACAGACTGATTTCAGCTGAAGAACTTTCAGCTTACGGGGGGTGGGGTGCTGTGTGCTGGCTTGGAAGAGTATTGTGTCAGAGGTTTTTGGGGTGGATCTGGGTGATTAGTTGTTGGGATATGTGATTCAGGGTTTGGGGTGGAGGTAGATGCTGGTCTGAAGAGGTTATGGGTTCCCGATTTTGGGGGGAGACTTGGTTCTGGGTTGAAGGGGAATTGTGTTCCAGGGTTTTGGGGCGGGCTGGGTTCTTTGTTGGAGTTTAGATGCAGTATGTCCAATGATTTGGAAGTTGGATGAAAGATGTGTTCCATGGACTTGTGTGGAGCTGGGTCGTGAGTTTGATGAGACAGTTGAGATGGAGCTGGGTGCTGGGCTTGAGGGAAAATGTGTTCCAGGCAGAAGGGACATTACTATTCATATAGACAGTTTGATCATGATTGAACTAGAGATTCCAAGGTGTGAGTTTTTGACGGTTAGATTACCGTCTGAGAAAAATGGTTGACTGGTACCGAATATTTGCAAATGTTCTTATTATGTAACAGCACAGGCAAAAATGGAGTCACTTCAAGTATGCATAACTCTAAAATTATTGTGGGTGCGCAAAATGTAGTTCACAGCATCCAACAGTTTTTTATCCTGTAACAGATTATTAAAGCAATGTCTGTTAGACATTACACCATAAAGAAAAATACTGTCCTTGAATCTCAACTTCTTAAGGTTTACCAAGCTAAATGCAGGAAAATGCATGGTGCACTGTCAGCATGCTTAAACATTCCAAAAAGTTTCATATCTCAGTTCATCCCTTTAAAAGCACCACAGCTAAAAATATAATTAATTATTTTCTGTCCCATTTGTGTACCTTTATATAACATATATTAACATATTGACTAATGTTTTACATCCATCATCTTCAGTAACCCTTAGTCATCCAAATGCTCCCAAACAGCTGATTTAAGTAGCTTTTTTGGTGGATATGAGTCTGGTAGATCGAAATCCTCTGTTATATTTTGGAGATTGTGTGTAGCCTCAGTGTCATGTGAAATAAAAGTTTAAATTACGTCCGCAATACCTGGCCAAGCACCACGCAGATCACATCTGTAACCATAGCAACAGCTTCTCTTACCACCCAGGCTCAAGCACAGGGGATTTTTCACATTTCAGCTTATACCGAAAAATTATTTTATACTTATATACAGTGCATTCAGTAAGTATTCAGATCCCTTCATTTTTTTCACATTTTGTTATGTTGCAGCCTTATGCTAAAATGCTTTAAATTATTATTTTTTCACATCAATCTATGCTCCATACCGCGTAATGACAAAGCAAAAACCAGATTTATGATAACTTTGCAAATGTATTTAAAATAAAAAACTGAAATATCACATTGACATAAGTATTCAGACCCTTTGCAATGACACTTGAAATTTAGCTCAGGTCCATCCTATTTCTCTGGATCATCTTTAAGAAGTTTCTACACTTTGATTGGAGTCCATCTGGGGCAAATTCAATTTATTGGACATGATTTGAAAAGGCACACAACTGTCTATATAAGGTTCCACAGCTGATGATGCATATCAGAGCAAAAACCAAGCCATGAGGTCAAAGGAACTGCCTGCAGAGCTCAGAGACAGGATTGTATCAAGGCACAGATCTGGGGAAGGCTACAAAAATTTCAGCTGCATCGAAGGTTTCCAAGAGCACAGTGGCCTCCATAAATATTAAATGGAAGAAGTTTGGAACAACCAGGACTCTTCCTAGAGCTGGCCACCCAGCCAACCTGAGTAATCGGGGGAGAAGGGCCTTGGTAAGAGAGGTGACCAAGAACCCAATGATCACTCTGGTTGAGCTCCAGAGATCATGTGTGGAGATTGGAGAAACTTGTAGAAGAACAACCAAAACTGCAACACTCCACCGATCTGGGCTTTATGGCAGAGTGGCCAGATGGAAGCCTCTCCTTAGTGCAAGACAAACGAAAGCCTGCTTGGAATTTTCAAAAAAGCACCTAAAGGACTCTCAAAACTGTGATGAAACTAAGATTGAACTGTTTGGCCTCAATTCCAAGCATCATGTCTGGAGGAAACCTGGAACCACTCATCAGCTGCACAAAACCATCCCAACGGTGAAGCATGGTGGTGGTAGCATCATGCTGTGGGGTGTTTCTCAGTGGCAGGGACTTGGGGACTGGTCAGGGTTGAAGGAAAGCTGAACGCAGTAAAATATAGAGATATCCTTAATAGAATCTATGGTTGAAAACATTGACATTTTTTATTACCATTTCACAGTTTTCAACCATAGATTGTAAATACATATACGGTTAAATTAACCGTGACTTAAATCTCGGTTCATAGTAAAACCATATAATCATGACATCTCTAGACTGAACTCATCAAACTTTAACTCAATTCCCCTGTGGTTGTGCTTGGATAGGTTTGATTAATCAGATGAATGGCTTTGAAATGGTATGAGTCACCTCTTTCAAATTAAAACACAAATTCATACACACACATACTGAAGCATATTAACTGAATCTCAATATGGTAGGTGTCAATGAGCCACCAGCTCTTCTACCCATCTAAAAAATATGACACACTCACTTTCTGTGTGATGAGTCGAAGGCTACCGACAGTGCTGGGTGAATCTCCCTCATCAGGATGACAAATAGCTGTGAGATGATGATCTCTCTCCTGCATTTAAATGCAGATTTCTATGCCTATGGATGCAACCGGTGACTGAGAAGACTGTGAATGACACCTTCCACTGCAAAAATGGGCAATGTTAGAGCTGTCATGATCATAGTGTTACATAAGTGTAATGAAATGTGTCATTAGTTTGCAATAAAGCCAGATATGACACAGTTTGCATCCTAAGTTGTGAGACTTGTCTTGGAAGACTAACTGGGGTCATTCTCACTAAGTCTTCTCTTTAAAGCTGAAATGAGAGTGTTTTTCAATGTTAAAATACTTTACCTATCCCAGTTTTATATGTAGAGATAACTATAAGTAAGCCATTCAGTATGTTGATTAATTTCCCTGGAAAGTGTAAATACTGTGACTCTGTGGCACTATCAATAACATTGCTCTGTTTGAGCACATTTACAAGTTCAACACAGCAACCTGGCAATATTAATGGAATATACACATATGAAATGGACACATACTTACGTATGCTGGCAGATCTGGATGGGATTTCTGTAGTCAAGACTCTAGCACACTCTTCCTTCTCTCCTTCTTCTTTCCATGTCCAACACTGTCTTTGTGTCTCGTTGTGCGTGTGTTGCATAGGTTAGGTACTTCTTGCAGTGATGTACCACCTCCTGCACTGCAGTGCTTCTTGACTCTAGTCACTACATTCAGAAAACCCACACTACACAGTGTACACAAAAGCCGGTCAAACTGACAAATCAGTTAAATCCTGTACACAACATTGTAAATATTGCAGAAATACAGACAAATCCACTGTCTAGTCAAATTGATACACAAACAGCAAACTATCCAAAACCATTCCTGACAAACAAATACACACAGGAAGGGAGGTATAAGAAGAACAGCGGAGTAATAGATACTATATAGATAGATAGACAGAAAGACAGACAGACAAAGAGACAGACAGATAGATACTAATATCAAGAAATTATTTTTAACCTAAATTGTTATGCTGATCAAATAATTTTTATTAATCATTTTTAATTATTTTCCCTATTAATGACTATATTAATTAGTGTTCTCAGTCACTTGTCTGCTTTTTTTGTATTTGTTTCTTCACTTTTGGTGTCACTGTATGTATACCGTATTTAACACAAAATGTATTATATTATAATGCATTTGAAAAATGTAATGGATGTGTGGTGTGTCTGTGATTCATGTGGGTAGGAGGTAAACTGATCCAGGCTCTCTCTCTCTCTCTCTCTCTCTCTCTCTCTCTGGTTGTGCTTGTCAGTCATCTGTCAGGCATGGAAACGTGAAACCACAGGAATGAACGCAAGCTTTCAGTCATGCTCTGATCCTTATTCCCCACAGGCAGGTCTGAATTTATGCCTGTGTTTGTGATATATCATTATTTCCAAGCATAATTTATGTGGGCTGAAAATACTTAATTCTAATGTCTACAATATAATGTATAATTATTTTTTTTTTTACATTTTTTTTGTTTTTGTCAATGGATCTTCTGTGTATGCATTTTCAGTTTTTGATTGTGTGTCTGTGTTACTTTTATAGCATGTTAGCATATTATATACAGTACAGAAAGAAAACTTGCAATCAGCTTTACTTGCTGATTGAAGTAATTGGCCATTTTGAAGCGAGGCTCCCAGTTGCCTAATGTGTTACAAAAGTCGTTTTATTATTCCCCTCAACCCCTTTTTAAATCATTTTTCTAGTACAGCCCATTTATGTGTGCACACTGTTCTCAATTGTTCAAGAGGGGCATGTTCTTAGTACAGATTTTCAGACTGATCTTAGTGTGTTATGAATCTGTGGTTCTGCACTGTTGGCTGTGTCAAACCTCATGTTATTCATATTTGCTACTTTCTCTCTCTCTTCCTGTCGCTCTCATCAAAAAACCTATTAGTTTCCCTTTTTTCTTTTTAACAAGTAAAATCAAAATACTGAGGGTGTATTTGCCCTCCCTCTGTCATATGTAATGCATTTGAGTTGTTCAAGTGTACTATATATTATGGAAATATTGTGTAAATGCTATGGAATGATTTATAAACCTTAGAACCCTTACAAAAATATTGGTTTACCGAGACTGCAGTTCTTACTGCTTGACTGTAGACACTAAACCTGTTTTTATTAAAGATAGACCCTTTTCACATTTCCAACTTTTGCAACATGGAAGTAAACTATTGCAGTGTAAGCTTATTTAGCAGTAAATGGGAGGGCACAGCAATTATTATTTTTGCTTACCCATTTGCTCCAAAAGCAAAGGAGAAATCCACTATTACGTTCTGCTATTGAAATTTGTGCTTGCTTGTGCAAAACTCACCACTTTGACACTAAGGTGTTCTTGGTGAATGCCAGTGCAAGGCTATGTGGTTGCTAAGATGTTCTGAGTGTTTGTTAGTGTGTTGCTAAAGTGTCCTGGGTGGTTGCTAGGGTGTTGTTAGGTTACTTACTGGCCCAGGTCAAAAGAGCCCACAACCAAGTCTCTTTGATATTCTGGTCCTTAGATATGACTTTGATTCTCTCCAAAGTCAATGAAATGTTTTTGCCCATTTATCGTTGCTGCGCTATTGTCACTGCACTATTGTCACTGTGAAAATTGTAGGTCTGATCATTTTGAAAAGTAATCACTCATTCTCAACAAGCATGATTTGTCATATTATTCATGTCTGTACACAGCATGAATAACGCGGAGCGAGATGAGTTGCATACTGAAGTTTAATGTACAGTTAAATGAGCAATAAGTAATAGTGATGCTTTGCTTTGCAAGAACCAACAATAAATAATTGTTCTGGCAAGTAATATTGTTCATTAGCAGTGGTGTAGTAATCTTTTAATGGTATAGTACAGTACAACATGCTGCTATAGATATTAACTGATGTGGGATAACAGTGTGCTACAATATGTTTTTTCTTTTTTTTTTAGTATTACTGAGAAAGTGACTGATCTAGTCATTTTTGAGCATGAACTATCTGTTTTCATATATATATATATATATATATATATATATATATATATATATATATATATATATATATATATATATGACAGACAGATTATAATGGCTCAAAGAAAAATACAGTGGCAAGAAAAAGTAAATGAACCCTTTGGAATTACCTACATTTATGTATAAATTTGTCTTACACTCTGGTTTGATCTTCATCTAAGTTACAATAATAATCACACAAAATCTGTTTTGACTAATAACACACAAATTATTGCATTGTTCTTGTACATATTCATCCATTTTATAAAATTAACAGTGTAGGTTGAAAAAGTATGTGAACCCCTAGGCTAATGACGTCAACAATAGCTAACTAGAGCTAGGTAAACATACACATATATAATCACCTTTAAATATTAAACTTTATATATTCCTTAGTTCAAAAACCTTCAAATAACACAGTTTTCATGGAGCAAACACACACAAAGACAATGTCGTTTTAACTCTCCTAAAACCATTCACACTCCAAAACTCTTTACATGCTGTATATACAGTACATTCGCATTCAGACACACACACATACACACACCTCAGAACTAAGCCTTTGTGTCAATACATATCCCCAGTTCATTAAACAACGACATGTGTCAGATGAACAGTTCATTTGCAGTAAATGTCATTCTCTAGTGTCTAGTTTAATAGTCAACACACACACACATACAGTGAGCTGACAAGTAGTTCAACAAGAATAAAAGAAAATCTCAAATGCCATCAGGTGCTGCTGTACAACCTCAATAAGCCAACTGAGAGACATGGGGGGTAAGAAATGAAAAAATGGAGAAAGAGATTTGGAGAGGAGGAGGTGGGGTGAGGGCATGAGAGGGGTGGAGACAGAATTGCACAACAGAATTACATTATACAGTGGCAAGAAAAAGTATGTGAACCCTTTGTGTCCTCTGGTTTTCTTCATTAATTGGCCATAAAATGTGATCTCATATTCAACACACAAACAATTATAATCTTTCATGTCTTTATTGAACACATCCCATTAAACATTCACAGTGCTGCGGAAAAAGTAAGTGAATCATTGGATTTAATAACTGGTCGATCCTCCTTTGGCAGCAAAAACCTCAACCAAGTGTTTCCGGTAGCTGCGGATTAGACCTGCACAATGTTCAGAAGGAATTTTGGACCATTCTTCCTTACAGAACTGCTTCAGCTCAGCCATATTCTTAGGATGTCTGTTTGAACTGCTCTCTTTAAGTCACTCCACAGCATCTCTATTGGGTTAAGGTCTGGGCTTTGACTGGGCCACTCCAAAACATGTTTTTTTAAGCCATTCTTTAGTGGATTTACTTTGATGTTTAGGGTCATTGTCCTGCTACATCACCCAGCTTCTACTGAGCTTCAGCTGGCACACAGCCACCCTGACATTATCCTGTAGGATATCTTGATAAGATCGATGATAGCAAGCAGCAGGCCCCGAAGCAGCAAAGCAGCCCCAAATCATGATGCTTCCTCCACAGTACTTCACCTTTGGGATGATGTTTTCATGTTGGTATGCTGTGCCCTTTTTACACCGTACATAGTGCTGTGAGTTCTTCCCAAACAATTCAACCTTAGTTTCATCAGTCCACAAAACTTTTTTTGTCAAGGTGGTCTTTAGCAAACTTCAGGTGTGCAGCAATGTTTTTGTTGGAAAGCAGCGGCTTTCTTCGTGGTGTCCTGCCATGGACACCATGCCTGTTTAATCTTTTTTGTATAGTAGACTCATGAACAGAGATGTTAACCAGTTCCAATGATTCCTTCAAGTCTTTAGCTATCACTCTAGGGTTCTTTTTTATCTCACTGAGCATTCTGCGGTGTGCCCTTTGAGTCATCTTGGCAGGACGGACACTTCTAGGGAGAGTAGCCATAGTACTATATCATCTTCATTTATAGACAGTTTATCTAACTGTACATAGATGAATATCTAAACTCTCTGAGATAACTTTGTAACCCTTTCAAACTTTATGCAAAGCAACAATTCTTGATCGTAGTTCTTCTGAAATCTCTTGAATGGTCCATGTCAGCAGATTCTTCTTGTGAATAGCAAACTCAAAATATTTGAGTGCTTTTTATTTAAATCAAACTAGCTCTAACCCACACCTCCAATCTTGTTTCATTAATTGGATAGAAGGTTTACAAACTCCTGACTATAGTTTGGGGACAAATTTGTCCCCCAAAGTGAGCTAAATCCAAAAAACAAACCTCCCTTCGAGGACATTCAGGGACATACTCAATTGGAAAAATTATTAATACATAAAGCAAATACTGCTTTTTTAATTCTAAAATGCAAATGCAATATTTTCTTTTTGGAGTACGGTTAGGGTATGGGTTAGGGTTAGTATATATTGAGTATAATTATCTTTTTATAAAACAATAGAAGTCTTTGGTATATCTCCATTTCGATAGCTAATATGTGTGATTAATGCCCACATGCATTTACCTCTGAGCAGGTTCTCTGTTTATCTCCAGTAATCACACGTCTATCCAGACACACATAGGAAGCGGTAATGGTCCAAATCCCCACTGCATGGTTGGTGCTCTGCGGGGATGCATCTGGCAGCAAACACACACTGTAATTGCTCAGGTGAAGGTCTTAAAATTAAGGGTTTTCAAAGCAATCATCGCATAATTTTTTTAATAGTTTTTTTTTATTTTTTATAATTTTTTGGCTGTTAATTAGAGTTTCTGCTCTCCACTTTGGCAACTGTCAAAAAGATCTTTTAATGGCCATCTGTAGTACGGCACACACACAAACACAAACAAATCTTTTTTTGTCGTCTGCCAATTTTGATGCACCTTTTTTGTCTTTTAAAGGCGTTTCTGTCTCTGTGCCTTTTGCACTTTATATGACAGTGCCTTATTATTGTACATTTACTTAGACAGACATGAATATTGCTCACACGATTTATTAAAATGAAGTAGCTGACCCTAATGACCATCCACACTCTCTCTCTCTCTTACACACACATGCTTTCTCACACAAGAGAAAATTGTTTTTGAATGCAGAACTTTAAAGGAATTCTTTATCTATCTGCATGTTCAAAACAAGACTTATTCTGGATATTCTGGGTTCAATACAAATTAAGCTCAATCGACAGCATTTGTGACATAATTTTGATTACCACAAAAATTGATTTTGACTTACCCCTTCTTTTCTTTAAAAAAATAAATAAAGCAACAATCTGGGCTACAGTGAGGCACTTACAATGGAAGTCAATGGGGCCAATCCGTAAACGATAAAATACTCACTGTTAAAAAAGTATAGCCATAAGACATAAACGATCTAATGTCAACAAACCCTAAAACGACGATAAAATAAAACAATTTAAACAACTTTACAGCTCAAATAATACATGAGTTTTAACAGAAGAATTAATGTAAGTGCTTTTATAAAATTATAAGCTTCACATTTCTGCCTTTAAACCCTCCAAAAATTGTCCCCATTCACTTCCATTTTAAGTGTCACACTGTAACCTCAATATTTGCTTCTTTTAAAGAAAATGAGGGATGATTCAAAATAATTTTTTGTGGTAATCAACATTATGCCACACATGGTGTCCATTTAGCTTAACTTGTATTGAACCCAGAATATTCCTTTAAGAACAGTAATCATCACTCTACTAACGTCATGTCAGTTGTGACTTTCTAGATTTATGGAGGTCACCATCTTTGATATTTTACTTCAGTCACTATGGTTACAGTCACTATTGAGCTTTTTCAAGAATAGAAAAGAGGCTTTACTTTGGATATCCATTCATACAGACAGTATTGAAGCTGCTTCAATAAGCTGTTGTATGAACAGGACAATTCGAGAATCACATTTGTTAATAAGTATGATTGACAATAGCCCGATTGAACATAGCTTTTTTTTCTCTGTCACAGGTTTGGAAACATGCACAAATACTCTCATATACTGCAGACACAGACAACATGACACTTTTGTCACCTGTGCAAAAGTTCTGTTGCTTTTTACAAAAAGATAGAAAGACAGGAGTGTAGAGGTTAAAAGAACAGATAGAGCTCAAGTGGAAGTCATAGACACACAAGGTTTCACAGGCCTTGATATGAAACATTAATATGCAAACACACACACACACAGGGGCTGATAATGGTGGGATGGGGTCTGGAACGTGGTGTGTGGTTCATTTTTAATGAGGCACTTCTGTCATGTTTATTTATTCATCTCTCCACTTAATTAATACTGTATAGCACACACATGTGCTGATGGAGTGTATGTGTCAGTATGCTACCTATATTTATAATTAGGAAGGTAATGCTATGCTTTGGAGACTATGGAGGAGCAGCTATTTAAGTGAAGTATCTTTGTGATTAAATGAAGTATTTTCCATTATAGCTACTCACAAAACACTCCCAAATCATTAGCATTATCTGATATGAAATCCGAGAGAAAATTTCAAGCATCTCGCTTGAATTTACCTGCACCTCCTCAGAACTGTCGGGCTTAGATCAAATAATTGCATAGCATCCTGCATGCTTGTGTATTTATTATTGTGTGTTTGCGTGGCCTCACCATGCGGCCTAAAATCTTAGATATTCATTAACATATAAATGGACTGATGGTGCAGGGAAGGCTTTCAGAAAGCTCACCTGTCCTTCCTCTTCACTTAAAGTGATTAAAAAGCCATCTATTCCCTACTCATTTAAAATGCACCATGATTGACGCCACACTGTCCTTTATGAGGGTGGAAATCGTGGATGTGCGTTAATGAAAATGGAGTCCGTCGGTTTGCATGATGAAACAGTCTTAATGTGACATTCACTAACAAGGCTGTGTGTTTTAAATGTGAAGGGTGGAGACACAGGGCAGGAAAAATAATAACAGTCATATTTAGATGTTGGCTTCAAGGATTAGTAGTATAACTTTGTTTGTCTGCTGGGTAAATAGTATAAGATTTCAGTGTGTGGATGGGCAGCTAATGCTTTTTCAATGTTTTGAGTTATTACTTTTAATGAAATAAGGAGTGTTGCCAGATCTCGCAAGACAAAGAGACAACCTGGTTTGTCAGAACAAGCCAAAAATAATTGACTTGCTTCACCAAAATACACGTAAATAAGCTATAAAAATGTTATCCGTTCCTGCAGCTCCAGGGGATTGGGGGAAAGGAGAACTTGCTAACTTACATTGATCTGATATAAACATTGATTCAACAAAGCTAGATCGGCTTTTGCTGCAAAATAATGTCTTTTCAATAATTATATCATTTAACAAATATAAGAATTAAAAGATATAGTTTAGTTTGTCAAGAAGCACTTTGATGTTGGCTTGACAAAGCCTGTCCTGAAAGTTAAAAAAAAAAAAACGTTTTAAAAGGTTTAACAGTCAGATTGTTAGATAGGTATATAGACAGACCATCAGATATATAGAGAGATGGATGGATGGATGGGTGGTGGATGGAAAGATAGTCGTTTTTGACAGTGCCTTACCCGTCAGTTTAAGGAGTGAGTGAATAACATGAAGCTAAGAACCAAGGTTAGTTACACTGATATCATAAACTACTTTGAGTTGTTATGAAAGCCAACAACTGCACAAATTGAGCCTGAACTCCTTTTTACACTAACTAACACTTAAAATGTTTATTGTTTTCTGTCTGTAACACTCGTTTTGGTAGTTTTTACCTTGCTTCTTTCTACTTTTGTGAGTGTTGTTAAAAGTTAATCTCTGGGGGCCTGGGTAGCTCAGCGAGTAAAGACACAGACTACCACCCCTGGAGTTGCAAGTTCAAATCCAGGGTGTGCTGAGTGACTCCAGCCAGGTGTCCTAAGCAGCCAAATTGGCTTGGTTGCTAGGTAGGGTCACATGGGTTAACCTCCTCATGGTCGCTATAATGTGTAAGTGTCTGACTTCAGATTTGTATCATGGAGCATCATACATTACAAGATTTCCTCAGTTTGATATCCTTCAATTTTCAGACATTTTCATAATCAGCTGTCGTGATTGTCATTGTTTTGCATTATTTATGTGAATGATAAATCGATTAATTAATTGTTAACATTATAACCACAAAATGCACATGGCAGAATCCAAATAATATGTGCATGTAGCCTACTGTTTAAATATCATTTAAATTAATACACAAGTAACCCCACATACCCTGCCCACTCCCTCTTTGAACTGTTGCCCTCTGGCCAGCGCTCCAGAGCACTGAGCACCAGGACATCCAGGCTCAAGAACAGTTTTTACCCTTAGACCATTTTCCACATGAACAATTAAACTGCCTTCAGGACTTCCCCATAGTGCAATAATGTAAATAAATATATCATATACATATGTAAATTCACATATTAATTCAATAACTGTACATACCCTACCTTACACATACATTACTACTTGAACATTATGCCATTCTGTTATATGGTCTATTATTTGTATGTCTATTTATACTCTTATCTTGTTTTATATTCTGTGTCTCACTGTAATGTTCTGTGTGCACTTGTTTCTCCTATCACCAAAAAAAATAAAAATAAATAAATAAATAAAATTCCTTATGTACATGAGAACACTTGGCAATAAAGCTCATTCTGATTCTGAAGTATTGCAAGTATTGGCATTTTCTTCTTAAATCTGAAATATGAAATTTCTGAAATTAAAACGGAATTGCAAAAATAAGCATTGTTTTAAATACAGTTTTCTGAATACGCTCCCCTTCTGCTGTTGATCAAACAAACAGATAGGCACACCCACAACTCACCGATTCAGTGTTATTGTCTCTCTTGGGACTGGTCACTCAGAACAAATGGATGAATTTTTATAGTGCCACAGAGACAGTGTTTACAGTTTTCAAGAAAATTAACCTATGAATGGCATTCTTACTCTGCATATTAAGCTATGATAGGAGAAAGTATTTTAACACCGAAAAAGTTACATACTTCAGCTTGTAAAAATTCTTAGTTAGTATATTTTAATACATTTAGGCTATGTTTAGTATGAATTTGTGAATTGTTTAATTACTGTTAATGAATTACTGTTAATATTAACATGTATACAAGATTTATAACTTGTATATATGCAGGTATTTGATTTCATTAAAACTTCACATTGTGAATTGTAGGATATTTTGGACCTTTGGACTTTTTTGAATGTGAAATTATGTCAAATAATAACATGCTGTGTAAACACAGTAGCCTACATAACATAGCATTTCTTTGGTGCTGGTGAGATCACTGACATTATTGTAGGTTGGGATGCGGTGGATGACTGTATAGGCAGCCTTATCAATGACTGCTGGCATGGTTACTGTGCTTATTGTCCTAAAATTAATTAATCAATGACTGATAAGCTTAATCAATATAACTATTAATGACAACTGACGCTTCACTAAGCTAATGAATATGAATGGGAGATTTCCATTGAACGGCGTGATGTTTGGCAAAATATTCTCATAAACTGAATGGATAATATTCTTAAGTAGGCTGGAATGAAGAGTTTCTTTTACGTTTTTTGAAAAAGAAATTGTTAAATTACACAGTAATTTGATTGAAAACTGTTGGGACTGTGAATCAGAATTGAGTCAAACAATTATCACAGTCACACAAAAAGAGAAAAGCATCATTTAATTGTAATTACACACCTGATAACATTAGCGTAAGTGAACAGAACTGCTCATAATGTCTCATAACACATTAACTATGATGCTGTGAATGCTTTATTTACTATCACCTTTATTAAGACCTAAATCAATACATAAATTCATTAATGTTAAGTTATTAGCTTTAATTTACCTGGGAGCAAATGTAGGTTCCTTGCTGAGGTTATACATGTTCATTTGAAAATGAGGATTGACACAGTTTAAGCCATAGCATGCTCTTCTCAAGATTTATTTAAAGATTTTATTAAAAAAAACAACAACAAAAAAAAAAACACTGAGTATATCCTCTTTAGGTACCTCGTGCCACTATTACAAGTGACCCGGAAACAACATATAAAACATGTTTCAACCCGTTCTCACTCTCGAGGTGTCGAATACTGCTGCTTGTGCAAGAGCCCAGTGCATCAACAGGTGGACACCAAAAGCAGACTTTAATCAGTCTTTGATGGCAAACATTTCTCCGTTTCTCATTGAAAGCAATGCGCTTGCTGGAGGCGTCGGAAATTTACGCCAAAGGCTGCTTTTGGCGTCCACCTGTTGACGCGCTGGGCTCTTGCACAAGCGGCAGTATTTGACGCCTTGGGAGTGAGAACAGGTTGATTTTTTTTAAATCATTTTGGTAAAGTCCTGCTAAAACTACTCAAAAACACATCACTCCTGTAGACTCTCATTGGAAAATAGCAAATGCGTGTCAGAGAAATGGCAGCTGGCAACAGTTGCTAACACAGGAGTGATCAGAAACTCCTTTAAGGCAGGGCTTAACGAAGGGTCAATTAATCAATTAATCATTAACATCCCTACTGTGATTAGATGGAATCATATTCTGAGGGTAAGAAATCTGAGCCTGTACCCATCATATACTATGTGATTTTTTGTGAAATCTGTTAACTCCGACTTAACCTAAATCTGCAGACTGGAACCGACTAGCGTCAACCAGCGCCGATGAGCACTGACGCCTTAATAAGCCTAAAGTTCAGAAAAGTCTGCTGGCTCATGATTAAACAACTGGCCATCTACATGCAACTGTATTCTGGTAATAAGTCCACAAAACACAACCTATGACGTCCTATATTTATTAGCGACTTCATAAAAAAAAAACAAGCGCAAAGTCGCTTATAATAAGTGGACATGGCAACATTGAAACTCCTTTATGCTCTGTAGTTTTCCCATGAATGTGATTAAATATATTCCTGCAGTTGTTGGATTCTGTGTGGGATTTCAATGGATTTGAAGGTCTGTTAAATATGAACTCCTGCCTGTATGATGTGTGTGTCTGTGTGACACAAATGAAGATGAAGGCGATGAAATGAAAGATTTTAATTTGTGCTTGAGGGGTTAGTCAGGATTTAATGGTTGAGTACGAGTTAAATTATGTGTGTGTGTGTGCATGAACTTGGCCTAAATTAACAGAATTAATAGGTTTGGCTTCCTTGGCCCTTAAAACCACTCTGACATAGATGCATAGATAATGATATACACTAGTGATGGGTCGTTCATGGCGGTTCGGAAGAACAGAGTAGTCGTTTTTTGATGTTAAATTTATTGTTTGTGTTTAGTTAATTTGACACGTAAAAGCCACATAGACTCTGTACAGGAAACATGAATCGTTTGTTTTCTATGCTGAGCCTAGTAGCAGTCACGTGACAAATGAATGAAAGACTCAGATCCGAAGACCGAATTGGGAGGTGAACTAATAATTTTTGTTCACTGTAGAGCCTATGTGGCTGTCACGTGACAAATGAACGAAATTACTTGAATAAAGATTCACTCATTTTGCTGAACGAGATTCAAAGATCCAAGTGAGCAAAATGATCCGATATTCCAGTAACTATTATAGACTCATATGCATGTTGTTTGTGTGAGCGTGTATGTGCATGTGTTTGTCTGGACCCAATCCCCTATTCATCTGAATATTTGCAGACAATGGCAGAATATGAATAATTTTTCCTCACTGCAATTAGCTTGAAATATGTAAGTCCTTGGTATGTGTTTGTGTGTGTGTTTTGAAAGGGTGAGACAGGCTTAATATAGTTCTAATAGTTATTATATAGTTATAACATATAAAGATGTATAGTTAAACACTATTTGTAAACTTGTTAATCATTTCTCTTGTAGATTCTCTATTTGAAATGAGATGAGTTTTTTTAAACATAACCTTGTATGAATGGGATATAGGTTTCTGGGATAGCAAAGGCCTCATTGGACATGACTATCTGCTTTTATTGTTGTGTGGGTTGAGCAGTCCTTGGAACGCATTTCTTCATGCACTCAATCTTTGCTTTATTAAACCACTCACTCTCTTTTACACCGAGATACCTGAGAGAGAAGATGGACCAACTTAAAGCTGAAGTTTGTAATTTCTGTGCTACTAGCGTCACCAAACGGAATTTCAAAAATATTCAGTTTTTAAACTCCCACATCTTCTAATGGTTGCACAGATAGTATACATAATATAACAAACATAAACATGTTCTTTAACAACTGGTGAGAGAAGGACAGCATGCTGTAAATGCTTTTTTCTGTACACATTGAGAGAGCGATCACAAATTTGGGTGTTGAGTGTTACGACCGTACCACTCATAGAATGTCTGTGACCGGCCACTGTGGCTAGTGGTATTGCAAAGTCACTAGCCACTCAGTTTTTTCACAAGCCAAAATACCCTGCCCCATAAAAACTGATAAAGGTAACTGAAGACTGTAACTGCTTGCATTTCTTTGGACATTTTATGATTTAAGTCACCTTTATATCGGAGTAACAGTATAACAGTAGTAGAATAGAACAGGAGGAAAACAATAATTTGTCCATTTGTCCTTGGAAGTCCAGATGGTATCCCCTTTAACCATTCTAAATTGTACTTGCCTTCATGAAAGGTTACCATTGGGTCTACCATTTTTTATATACAGTCTTATATACATATTCGCCCTAATTTTAATATGCATCTATACCAGATACCAATTAGTGTTACTGCATTAAATTTTTTTGTTTGTTTGGATGATGTGTGTTTTAAAAACCTTGTAATCGATGTTGTCTCACACTGTTGTCTCTTTACCTCATCAGTGCTGTTTAATGTCAGGGCTGTCTGGCAGTTTGAGAGGTTCGACTTCTCTCAGTAAAATTCAAATGCGTCATTAGTTTTGTGGTCTCTGCCGGCCACTGCGATATCAAAGCCCAACTTAATCACACAAGTTTTGCTCTACACTGAGCTCTGGCTCTGTCTCTGGAGCACACTGTGCTGCAGTGGTTTGAGCGAAAGCATGCTTCATTTGCCCGCGAAGATGCGCGTGTCCGATGTGAGAAGCATATTTAATACTTATAAAGCACTGAA